>NW_027412088.1:54643635-55243635 GCF_047663935.1 Musca autumnalis
TAAAATATAAAATATAAAATATAAAATATAAAATATAAATATAAAATATAAAATATAAAATATAAAATATAAAAATATAAAATATAAAATATAAAATATAAAATATAAAATATAAAATATAAAATATAAAATAAAATATAAAATATAAAATATAAAATATAAAATATAAAATATAAAATATAAAATATAAAATATAAAATATAAAATATAAAATATAAAATATAAAATATAAAATATAAAATATAAAATATAAAATATAAAATATAAAATATAAAATATAAAATATAAAATATAAAATATAAAATATAAAATATAAATATAAAATATAAAATATAAAAATATAAAATATAAAATATAAAATATAAAATATAAAATATAAAATATAAAATATAAAATATAAAATATAAAATATAAAATATAAAATATAAAATATAAAATATAATATATAAAATATAAAATATAAAATATAAAATAAAAATATAAAATATAAAATATAAAATATAAAATATAAAATAAAAATATAAAATATAAAATATAAAATATAAAATATAAAATATAAAATATAAAATATAAAATATAAAATATAAAATATAAAATATAAAATATAAAATATAAAATATAAAATATAAAATATAAAATATAAAATATAAAAATATAAAATATAAAATATAAAATATAAAATATAAAATATAAAATATAAAATATAAATATAAAATATAAAATATAAAATATAAAATATAAAATATAAAATATAAAATATAAAATATAAAATATAAAATATAAAATATAAATATAAAATATAAAATATAAAATATAAAATATAAAATATAAAATATAAAATATAAAATATAAAATATAAAATATAAAATATAAAATATAAATATAAAATATAAAATATAAAATATAAAATATAAAATATAAAATATAAAATATAAATATAAAATATAAAATATAAAATATAAAATATAAAATATAAAATATAAAATATAAAATAATAAAATATAAAATATAAAATATAAAATATAAATATAAAATATAAAATATAAAATATAAAATATAAAATATAAAATATAAAATATAAAATATAAAATATAAAATATAAAATATAAAATATAAAATATAAAATATAAAATATAAAATATAAAATATAAAATATAAAATATAAAATATAAAATATAAAATATAAAATATAAAATATAAAATATAAAATATAAAATATAAAATATAAAAATAAAAATATAAAATATAAATATAAAATATAAAATATAAAATATAAAATATAAAATATAAAATATAAAATATAAATATAAAATATAAAATATAAAATATAAAATATAAAATATAAATATAAAATATAAAATATAAAATATAAAATATAAAATATAAAATATAAAATATAAAATATAAAATATAAAATATAAAATATAAAATATAAAATATAAAATATAAAATATAAAATATAAAATATAAAATATAAAATATAAAATATAAAATATAAAATATAAAATATAAAATATAAAATATAAAATATAAAATATAAAATATAAAATATAAAATATAAAATATAAAATATAAAATATAAAATATAAAATATAAAATATAAAATATAAAATATAAAATATAAAATATAAAATATAAAATATAAAATATAAAATATAAAATATAAAATATAAAATATAAAATATAAAAATATAAAATATAAAATATAAAATATAAAATATAAAATATAAAATATAAAATATAAAATATAAAATATAAAATATAAAATATAAAATATAAAATATAAAATATAAAATATAAAAATATAAAATATAAAATATAAAATATAAAATATAAAATATAAAATATAAAATATAAAATATAAAATATAAAATATAAAATATAAAATATAAAATATAAAATATAAAATATAAAATATAAATATAAAATATAAAATATAAAATATAAAATATAAAATATAAAATATAAAATATAAAATATAAAATATAAAATATAAAATATAAAATATAAAATATAAAATATAAAATATAAAATATAAAATATAAAATATAAAATATAAAATATAAAATATAAAATATAAAATATAAAATATAAAATATAAAATATAAAATATAAAATATAAAATATAAAATATAAAATATAAAATATAAAATATAAAATATAAAATATAAAATATAAAATATAAAATATAAAATATAAAATATAAAATATAAAATATAAAATATAAAATATAAAATATAAAATATAAAATATAAAATATAAAATATAAAATATAAAATATAAAATATAAAATATAAAATATAAAATATAAAATATAAAATATAAAATATAAAATATAAAATATAAAATATAAAATATAAAATATAAAATATAAAATATAAAATATAAAATATAAAATATAAAATATAAAATATAAAATATAAAATATAAAATATAAAATATAAAATATAAAATATAAAATATAAAATATAAAATATAAAATATAAAATATAAAATATAAAATATAAAATATAAAATATAAAATATAAAATATAAAATATAAAATATAAAATATAAAATATAAAATATAAAATATAAAATATAAAATATAAAATATAAAATATAAAATATAAAAATATAAAATATAAAATATAAAATATAAAATATAAAATATAAAATATAAAATATAAAATATAAAATATAAAATATAAAATATAAAATATAAAATATAAAATATAAAATATAAAATATAAAATATAAAATATAAAATATAAAATATAAAATATAAAATATAAAATATAAAATATAAAATATAAAATATAAAATATAAAATATAAAATATAAAATATAAAATATAAAATATAAAATATAAAATATAAAATATAAAATATAAAATATAAAATATAAAATATAAAATATAAAATATAAAATATAAAATATAAAATATAAAATATAAAATATAAAATATAAAATATAAAATATAAAATATAAAATATAAAATATAAAATATAAAATATAAAATATAAAATATAAAATATAAAATATAAAATATAAAATATAAAATATAAAATATAAAATATAAAATATAAAATATAAAATATAAAATATAAAATATAAAATATAAAATATAAAATATAAAATATAAAATATAAAATATAAAATATAAAATATAAAATATAAAATATAAAATATAAAATATAAAATATAAAATATAAAATATAAAATATAAAATATAAAATATAAAATATAAAATATAAAATATAAAATATAAAATATAAAATATAAAATATAAAATATAAAATATAAAATATAAAATATAAAATATAAAATATAAAATATAAAATATAAAATATAAAATATAAAATATAAAATATAAAATATAAAATATAAAATATAAAATATAAAATATAAAATATAAAATATAAAATATAAAATATAAAATATAAAATATAAAATATAAAATATAAAATATAAAATATAAAATATAAAATATAAAATATAAAATATAAAATATAAAATATAAAATATAAAATATAAAATATAAAATATAAAATATAAAATATAAAATATAAAATATAAAATATAAAATATAAAATATAAAATATAAAATATAAAATATAAAATATAAAATATAAAATATAAAATATAAAATATAAAATATAAAATATAAAATATAAAATATAAAATATAAAATATAAAATATAAAATATAAAATATAAAATATAAAATATAAAATATAAAATATAAAATATAAAATATAAAATATAAAATATAAAATATAAAATATAAAATATAAAATATAAAATATAAAATATAAAATATAAAATATAAAATATAAAATATAAAATATAAAATATAAAATATAAAATATAAAATATAAAATATAAAATATAAAATATAAAATATAAAATATAAAATATAAAATATAAAATATAAAATATAAAATATAAAATATAAAATATAAAATATAAAATATAAAATATAAAATATAAAATATAAAATATAAAATATAAAATATAAAATATAAAATATAAAATATAAAATATAAAATATAAAATATAAAATATAAAATATAAAATATAAAATATAAAATATAAAATATAAAATATAAAATATAAAATATAAAATATAAAATATAAAATATAAAATATAAAATATAAAATATAAAATATAAAATATAAAATATAAAATATAAAATATAAAATATAAAATATAAAATATAAAATATAAAATATAAAATATAAAATATAAAATATAAAATATAAAATATAAAATATAAAATATAAAATATAAAATATAAAATATAAAATATAAAATATAAAATATAAAATATAAAATATAAAATATAAAATATAAAATATAAAATATAAAATATAAAATATAAAATATAAAATATAAAATATAAAATATAAAATATAAAATATAAAATATAAAATATAAAATATAAAATATAAAATATAAAATATAAAATATAAAATATAAAATATAAAATATAAAATATAAAATATAAAATATAAAATATAAAATATAAAATATAAAATATAAAATATAAAATATAAAATATAAAATATAAAATATAAAATATAAAATATAAAATATAAAATATAAAATATAAAATATAAAATATAAAATATAAAATATAAAATATAAAATATAAAATATAAAATATAAAATATAAAATATAAAATATAAAATATAAAATATAAAATATAAAATATAAAATATAAAATATAAAATATAAAATATAAAATATAAAATATAAAATATAAAATATAAAATATAAAATATAAAATATAAAATATAAAATATAAAATATAAAATATAAAATATAAAATATAAAATATAAAATATAAAATATAAAATATAAAATATAAAATATAAAATATAAAATATAAAATATAAAATATAAAATATAAAATATAAAATATAAAATATAAAATATAAAATATAAAATATAAAATATAAAATATAAAATATAAAATATAAAATATAAAATATAAAATATAAAATATAAAATATAAAATATAAAATATAAAATATAAAATATAAAATATAAAATATAAAATATAAAATATAAAATATAAAATATAAAATATAAAATATAAAATATAAAATATAAAATATAAAATATAAAATATAAAATATAAAATATAAAATATAAAATATAAAATATAAAATATAAAATATAAAATATAAAATATAAAATATAAAATATAAAATATAAAATATAAAATATAAAATATAAAATATAAAATATAAAATATAAAATATAAAATATAAAATATAAAATATAAAATATAAAATATAAAATATAAAATATAAAATATAAAATATAAAATATAAAATATAAAATATAAAATATAAAATATAAAATATAAAATATAAAATATAAAATATAAAATATAAAATATAAAATATAAAATATAAAATATAAAATATAAAATATAAAATATAAAATATAAAATATAAAATATAAAATATAAAATATAAAATATAAAATATAAAATATAAAATATAAAATATAAAATATAAAATATAAAATATAAAATATAAAATATAAAATATAAAATATAAAATATAAAATATAAAATATAAAATATAAAATATAAAATATAAAATATAAAATATAAAATATAAAATATAAAATATAAAATATAAAATATAAAATATAAAATATAAAATATAAAATATAAAATATAAAATATAAAATATAAAATATAAAATATAAAATATAAAATATAAAATATAAAATATAAAATATAAAATATAAAATATAAAATATAAAATATAAAATATAAAATATAAAATATAAAATATAAAATATAAAATATAAAATATAAAATATAAAATATAAAATATAAAATATAAAATATAAAATATAAAATATAAAATATAAAATATAAAATATAAAATATAAAATATAAAATATAAAATATAAAATATAAAATATAAAATATAAAATATAAAATATAAAATATAAAATATAAAATATAAAATATAAAATATAAAATATAAAATATAAAATATAAAATATAAAATATAAAATATAAAATATAAAATATAAAATATAAAATATAAAATATAAAATATAAAATATAAAATATAAAATATAAAATATAAAATATAAAATATAAAATATAAAATATAAAATATAAAATATAAAATATAAAATATAAAATATAAAATATAAAATATAAAATATAAAATATAAAATATAAAATATAAAATATAAAATATAAAATATAAAATATAAAATATAAAATATAAAATATAAAATATAAAATATAAAATATAAAATATAAAATATAAAATATAAAATATAAAATATAAAATATAAAATATAAAATATAAAATATAAAATATAAAATATAAAATATAAAATATAAAATATAAAATATAAAATATAAAATATAAAATATAAAATATAAAATATAAAATATAAAATATAAAATATAAAATATAAAATATAAAATATAAAATATAAAATATAAAATATAAAATATAAAATATAAAATATAAAATATAAAATATAAAATATAAAATATAAAATATAAAATATAAAATATAAAATATAAAATATAAAATATAAAATATAAAATATAAAATATAAAATATAAAATATAAAATATAAAATATAAAATATAAAATATAAAATATAAAATATAAAATATAAAATATAAAATATAAAATATAAAATATAAAATATAAAATATAAAATATAAAATATAAAATATAAAATATAAAATATAAAATATAAAATATAAAATATAAAATATAAAATATAAAATATAAAATATAAAATATAAAATATAAAATATAAAATATAAAATATAAAATATAAAATATAAAATATAAAATGTAAAATGTAAAATATAAAATATAAAATATAAAATATAAAATATAAAATATAAAATATAAAATATAAAATATAAAATATAAAATATAAAATATAAAATATAAAATGTAAAATGTAAAATGTAAAATATAAAATAGAAAATAGAAAATAGAAAATATAAAATATAGAATATAAAATAGAAAATATATGTACCTCCTAAAGGTCATTTACAGAAAACCTTCTAAAGGGCATTCATGAAACCCTTATTATTTTGTTTAGTTTCTCATGTATTCTACTACAACAACAACAACAAAACTTGTAAGTTTTCTTCATAATTCTTCTTTGAGTTCATTTTCATAAGTTCTCAATTTTTAATTATTAATAAATTCCAATAACTGTTTCTTTGTGGATCTTTCACTTCCGACCTTTCATAACTTAAGGAAATATGCAAACACTTGTTGAATTTCCACTTGCAAGTTGAACAAGTTGGTTTCTTGATGCATAAATGCATGTCGCTTACTACGAAACTAACAACCTACCGGCAAGCAAATATCCTTGAGAACAATCAAAGATACGCAACCACCCAATGAATCGATAAATGGAAATAGCAGAATGGTTTTAATTATTTTTTCAAATAAAAAACTTCGATTTATTTCCAATGACGACATACAGACAGATAGACTCGAACACTTTTCCCCTCATCCTCTCCCTTTTAGAGTTTAATAAAGCGCTGAATATTCAACCTCCACGTGTCAATAAAGACAAGGACGTGTCAAAGCCATTTACCACAACAATTATCAGCTCTCATAGTGAATGAAATAAATCATTCGCTGAGAAAGAAGGTTGGGGGATTGCCCCAAAGATGGCAAATTAAATGGAACCACTAGGATACGACAAAAAAGAAGAACAATAAATATCTGATGTTCAAAGAATAATAGTACTTTTATGTATGGGAGAAGGGAATTATTGATAGAGTTTGGTCTGGAATTTTAGGGCCTTTGTTACTTCGAGTTAGTTATAAAGTTATCAAGGTCTGCAGATTGGATTTGTTCCACAATAAAAAATGTTTGCTATCAATAACATTCTTATTTGGTTCAGTTCTTATTTAGTTCAGCTGTCGGATACATCATGTTGGTATTCATACGCCCTGGTGGCCATAGAGTAATGCTCATACGACCCAGGGCAACTGAACAGAATTATATATGTATGTATGTATTAAACGAGCTATTGCAACATGATATGTGTAATTTCTTTTTTTGTGAAAAAGGGCTGATCTTGAAATGATCCTAAGTATTAGTTTTCACTTATCGGAAATTACAGAATGTGTACTAAGGTAGCTTACATTCTATCCCCCAATTTTAATTCAATTTACTCCTTTACCGCATTTGTATTGGTGTATAGGTTTCTATGTGTATGTATGTACTCAACTTCATATTAAACAAGTAAAAAAAGTATCAGTCGGCTTGGCCGACAGAGATATACCCTCAGCCTGTGTATATTGAAATAATTTTTTCCCATAAAATGTAGGTATTTAGAGGGTTTTAAAAATTTTGAACGCATGAACCGACAAATATGTTGATTAGATTAAAGAGCAGAAGTTTTGCGGGGGAATTACTTAAAAGAATGGATCGACATTGACCATTATGGAAGTCGATCTCCAGCCACTACATACGTTGCCATAGGGGGGTTTTATTCCCTTTGGGCTGTCTGCTTAAGAAGTGTGGTTTTGCCCCTGAAAAAACTTTTACCATCAAAATTGAGGCAGCGAATGCAAGTTGCTTCAACAAAAATCAAAGTGATTCGATAGCAGGTCTTAAAGTGAACTTATCCGAAATTTTGTTTGGGAGGTACTGGGTGAAGTGGACAAATATAGTCTATATTTGGACCTGATCTATATCTCGTAGATATATTAAGATGTGTTAAGTATGGACCAATTCGGCCACTCCCTTCAAAAGTTACCGTACGAATAATTTTTCCGAACATTTTTGAAATTTTGTGGGGGAGGTACCTGAAGGAGTGGACCGATATGGCTTATCTTCTAACTTAAACTATGTTTGGACAAAATATTACTAAGGCCAAAATTTGGACCCAATCAGCAGATCCGTTGGAGAGTTATCTTGCGCTCCAACCACCCCACACGGTGTCATAGGGGTTTTGTGAAACTTTCAAGCTTTTTCCTCAGGAAGTTTGGACTTGCCCCTGCTGAAACTTGTACCGTCGTATGGGGGGCAGTGAATACAAGTTGCTAAAACAAAAACGAAAACGATTCGAGAGCAGGTCCTAAACTGAACTTATCCATAATTTTGTGTGGGAGGTACCCGAAGGAGTAGACCTATTGAGTCCATATTGGAACCTCATCTAAGTCTGGTACATATTTGACGATGAGCAAAGTATGAACCAAATCGGTTACCCCCTTAAAGAGTTATCGTGCGCACAAATTTTCCGAACTTTTTCGAACTTTTGTGGGGGAGGTACCGGAAGGAGTGGACCGATATAGCCCATCTTCGAACTTAAACTAAGTTTGGGCAAAATATTACGAAAGCCAAAATTTGAACCGAATCGGTTCATCGGTTTGAGAGTTATCGTGCGCTCCAGCCAGCAGGACAGACAGACAGACAGACGGACGGACATGGCTAGATCGACTCCAAATTGTCTGAAACACATTTCGTCCAAACATACTTGGGGTCTAAAACCATTATTTCGATGAGGCACATTTTCATCGTATCAAAGTGTATATACCCTTCTTAGCCTAAAGGCTGAGGGTATAAAAAGCAATAAGACGTCATAACCTCCAGCTAGCCATTAAAAACAAGTGATGACTTCCTTAAAAGAATGTCGAAGAAATTCTTTTCTTTATTTTTATGATGCTCTGAATGGCCTTTGAATTGCTTTTCACTTTGCATTTTCTTGGACCGACGGGTGATAGTGGCATTTGTCACGTCTATTGGCAGCTATCAAACATTTAAACGGCAATAATTCAATTTATGATAGAAAACTGATTATGAAATACATACATACATATTTATATATATCTTTATATTTATATGTATGCATGAAACGGTGAAAAATCACATATAAATAATTATTGTGGATTTGAATAAGATTTTAACTAAAATCAATTTTTAGATCAATCTATTTTAAAATTAGTTTTTAGAAAATCCTATCAAATGATAACTTATGGAAGGTTTTCATTAAAACCTTCTTTAAGGATATCTTTGCGATTATCAAGCGATATAATATATTCTTTTTATATATTATATTTAATACTTTATATTCTATATATTATATTTTATATTTCCATTTTATATTTTATTTATTATATATTATATTTTATACTTTATTTTATGTTTTATATTTTATTTTTTATGAGGGTTGGCGTTTTTTTTATTTGGGATGACGACTTCTATTTGCTTTTCAAAATAGTCAGGCTTAATCCTATAGTTGTTGTTTTAATATTTTATTAAAACAACTTTAATTTATTAGTGGGGAAAATAGCGATGTTTTGTATTTTATATTTATACCCTACTCCACACTGTGCACAGTGTCCGATTTTCCAAAAAAACCTGGCCAAAAATCGAAAAAAAATTTATCAATTTACACTAAAAAGGGTCAGATATTGTTCATAGGATCCCAGTGCGTGTAGTTATGAAAAAAAAGCAGGTCGAAGTGACCCTATTTGGAATTTTTTTTCTTTTCAATATTTAAGTTATTTATAAATCTAATAATAATATACAAAATAAACAACGGTTATAAAATATTTTCTTTTTGTAATTGTAATGAAAGGTATGTGCAACGTATTTAAGATGTTCTGTGTCGCCAATGAATTGTGCGTTCTTTAATAATTGATGTCCGTACTTGTTAATTTTTTTCAAGATCAATTTTCACAATAAGTTATGAAAATAGTTGTGAGTAAGATCGAGTTGGGCCGTGTAATTTTTCATTTCATAAAAAAGGAAGGGTTTTTTACCAATTTCCATCGAAACATCCTGCACATATTTGCACTTTTTGTTTTTATGTGATATTTTGTCTTGCAGGTATGTACAGATTTTCTTTCATTCAGAATGTCAGAATATAGTATAGGGTCACTTTCTGGCGTTTGGGTATAATTTGGAGTTTTGGTATATTCTAAGACCTATAGTAAAATTTTATGGCGAACAAATTTCTAGAATATTTTGGTCTGATCCGATCACATTTTATAGGAGATTTTAAAGATTTGTGGAAAAAGGGACCAAAAGGACCCCTTTTATGACTCGGAAGGGGGTTAATTTTTTTAAGAAAAATATTCCTCGCATTCTTGTCAGTATAGTTACCAAAGACATTATACACCTAAAGTGCAAGGAATCCAAGTGATCTTAACTCAAATATTTCCAAAACTGTAGAAATGGTGGAACCTTGCAACCCTATTTTGGTTTCTTGGTTTTTTGGCAAAATTGATACCGATATTTTCTTAGTATGTAATGCAAATAGAGATTTCTTTTCTTTGGTAACTTATAGTGAAATTTAGCAGAGAACATTTTTGTCTTTGACGGCATTCTTCTAAAATTATGCTTTGTATGAAAATTTTGCCAAAACTCACATGAAGTACGCCCTTAACCCTAAAACGTGTTTATAATTTAGCATATTTCTGGAGTTTAGGTAAGGTATAGAATTTTGGTGTATTCTAGGACCCATAGTAAAAATTGATGGCGAACAAATTTGTAGAATATTTTGATCCGATAAGATCACATTTTATAGGAGGAGGGACCAAAAAGACCCCTTAAATGACCGCCTGAGGGTTAAATAATATCAAAAATGTAATCAGCGGCCGGAAAAACATAAGAACCAAAGGTTAGGTCAAAATCTATTCATTTTTAGAGTTTTGGCCAGGTTTTTCGGAAAATCGGACACTGTGCTGTGGTAAGGGGTATAATGTCTTTATGCATTTGTATGTAACATACAAAAGGAAACGAAATAGACCCATAGTTCCTTTTGGGGATATACATATAATCACTTTCTGAGTCGATTTATGCATGTCCGTCCGTCTGTCCATGTATTTTTGTTCGCAACGTACGGGTCGCATTTTTTGTCCGATTCAGCTGAAAATTGGGGACTACAATTTTTTTAGCCATAGGAAGAACGCTATTGCTTTTGGTGAAAATCGGTTTAGATTTGGATATATCTCCCATATATATTTTCAGCCGATTTCACGTATTTGCTGCACCAAACACGCTATATACGTCCGATTTGGATGAAATTTGGAATGTTTGACTGAATTCGGTCTAGAAATATGTGTCCCAAATTATATCGAAATCGGTTTAGATTGGGATATAGCTCCCATATACATATATTTTCGGCCGATTTCGCTTATTTGCTGCACCAAACACGCTATATAAGTCCGATTTCAATGATATTTTGAATGTGTGACTAAATACGGTCTGGAAATAAATATCAAAATCGGTTAAGATCTGGATATAGCTCCGATTTATATTTTACATATTCGCAGTGGTGTAGGGTATCATATAGTCGGCCCCGCCCGACTTTGATCGTTTCCTTACTGGTTTATTTTGTACTTTATATTTTATACTTTAACATTTATTTTTTATATTTTATATTTTTATTTTATATTTTGTATTTTAAAATTTATTTTTTATATTTTCTATGTTATGTTATTATATATTTTATATTTTGTTTTTTTTTTTTTCAAAATAGTCTGGCTTAATCCCATTGTTGTTGTTTTAATATTTTAAAACAACTATTTTATTAGTGGAAAAGATTTGGCATTGTTCGCCAAGGGGTAAGGCAGGGAATACTATAGTTTCGATCCACGCCACTGAATCTCATCAGTTCCCTTGTTTCTTGTTTGTGGATATTCTCCACCGAAGTTATTTTTCAATAACTTCTTCAACAAGAAACTTTTTATACCCAAACATCAATTGTCAGCTCGAAGTATAAAGGTAAGCAAAGAAAAAAGTTCAATGAGAAGTTTTTCCTTGGCAACCTCATACAACTCCGACGAAAGTGTCTGCGAAAGCAATTCAAACCTCTTCCACTTGTATGTGTCGTCGAATTTTGACGAATGCACACACGAAAATTTGGTTGGTCTGCTTTACAGCAAAAACAACACACGTCGTGCCAGTGTCTTCAATTTGAAGCATTGTGGCGTTTTTTTTTATTGGGATAGCGTTTGCAATTTTGTTTTTTCAAAATAGTCTGGCTTAATCCCATTGTTGTTGTTTTAATATTTTAAAACAACTATTTTACTATTTACTATTGCATTCGTCAAAATTCGACGACACATACAAGTGGAAGAGGTTTGAATTGTTTTCGCAGACACTTTCGTCGGAGTTGTATGAGGTTGCCAAGGAAAAACTTCTCATTGAACTTTTTTCTTTGCTTACCTTTATACTTCGAGCTGACGATTGATGTTTGGGTGTAAAAAGTTTCTTGTTGAAGAAGTTATTGAAAAATAACTTCGGTGGAGAATATCCACAAACAAGAAACAAGGGAACTGATGAGATCCAGTGGCGTGGATCGAAACTATAGTATTCCCTGCCTTACCCCTTGGCGAACAATGCCAAATCTTTTCCACTAATAAAATAGTTGTTTTAAAATATTAAAACAACAACAATGGGATTAAGCCAGACTATTTTGAAAAAACAAAATTGCAAACGCTATCCCAATAAAAAACGCCACAATGCTTCATATTTTATATTTTTTTATTTTGTATTTTATATTTTTTCTATTTTAAAATTTATTTGTTATATTTTCTTTTTTATATTATATATTTTTTATTTTGTATTTTATATTGTATATTTTATATTTTAAATTTTTTTTTTAATATTATATATTTTATGTTTTATATTTTGTATTTTACATTTTATATTTAATATTTTATTTATTAGTTTTTATGTTTTATATTTCTTTCTTATATTTTATATATCATATTTTATTTTTTACTTTTTACATTTTAGTTAAATTCATACTTCCACGGAAGTCGAATAGATCCACGTAGATTACGTAGTTGCAAATGTCTTTTTTTGTCTTTGTTATGTTAATTTAACCACCATTCGGTCACTATCATCCCAGCAAAGTCGTTTAGTTTAGTTTGTCACATTTCCTCTTCAAGAGAATGTAGAATCTCAATTCCTCCAGTCGATTAATATTTTTGAGGAGCAACAATTTGCTTTTATTCTTAATTGTTTTGACCATTTTTACTCACCAATATTATTGTTTTTTTTTCGGCCATTGAACTAATCAGATTTAGAAATTTCTTGTTGCTTTTTTTTGTTTCCAAATTGGCTGAAACTCTTCATTTGGAAGTTGTATTTTTTTGCAAATTAAAAAAATAAGGAACAATGAAATGGAATCAAGCGAAAACACAATCTTTTTTGGCTTAAATTGTAAAAAAAAATAAATATTTATGTACATACATAATTTACGATACCGACCAACACTTGAAATATCAAACAAAATTTACGATGATGTTTAATTTTTGTTATTTAAAAATAATTTATATACATAAATTCTCTGTGTTTGGTTAACACAGAATCTTAAAGTTCATTGACTCAAACAAATGCTGCGAATTCAATTTAATTTATAAACTAACTTCTTTTATTTCATTTTCAGAAAAACTAAAACACAACAATGATGCACTATAGAAAAGGTGAAAATATTGAAAAACAATTGACCAAAGATGATTTACCGTTTGAAGATTTTTTACCCAAAGGCAGTGATTTTCTATGGATGCACGTAAGTTTCGTATTTTAGTTAAGTGATTGCGAAGCGAATTAAAAAGAAAAAAATATGTTTCTTTTATACGCAGGTCAATGGTGGCACCAAGGTCAATAATGTTGTCAGCTATGCTAAAAATGCCCTGGATAAGGGAGAACACAAAAACATTGTTTGGAGTGGTCATGGTGGTGGTGTCGTCAAAACTATTTCCTGTGCTGAAATTATTAAACGTTCATATCCATTGTATCAAGTAACCCGAATGTGTTATACAAGGTAAGAAGAAGTGCTCTGAAGGAGTAATCGTTTAACTGTAGGTATCTTAAATTCTTTCGGAAGACCACTTAAAGGAGTGAAATATTGTTCTCCCACTTGAGGGACCTATAGGAACCTGTTGAAGACCTATAGAAGACCTGTTAAACTTGGATCTATATAAGACCTCTTAAATGGATCTTGGGTCTATAGAAGACCACTTGAAGGAGACTTCTTCCTACATAAAACCAGAAGAAATGCTCATTCTGCCAACATAAGACCACTTGAATAGACTTTGGTTCTATAAAAGAGCCCCTTAAAGGGTTTTTCTATCTATAAAAGACCACTTGAAGAGGGTTTCTTTCTATATAAGACCACATGAATAGGTCTTGGGTCAGAGGAAGACCTCTTGAAGAAATCTTCTTTCTATAGAAAGACCACTTGAAGAGGTCTACAAAGGACACCTGAATGGGTCTTGGGTCTATAGAAGACTACTTGAAATGGTCTATTATCTACATTAGCATACTTGAATGGGTCCGGGGTCCATAGAGAATGACTTGAAGGTGTCTAGGGTCTATAAGATTCGGTTAAAAGGTCTTATGTATCTATTACAACACTGAAACGGGCCGTGGTTCTGTAGAAGACCTCTTGAAAGGGTATTCAGTCTATACAAGACCACCTTTTGATAGAGTCTTGGGTCCAGAGAAGACCTCTTGAAAGGATGTTGGGTATATAGAATACTTCTGATGGGATCTTCCTTCTCTATAAGTACACTTGAATAGGTATTGGGTCTATAGAAGACCCCTTGAAAGGGTCTTGGGTCTATACAGGACTTGTTGATAAAGTCTTGAGACCTTTGAATGAGTGATGGGTCTATAGAATACCTCTTGAAGGGGTCTTCTATCAATATAAGACCACTTGGATGAGTCTTGGGTCTATAAAAGGCCACTTGAATGACTCTTCTCTCTACAGAAGACCCTTTTGAAAGGGTCTTGGGTCAATAGAATATCTCTATGGGGACTTCTGTCTATATACGACATCTAGAGTGGGTTTTAGATATATAGAAGACCAGTTGAATGCGTCTTGGGTCTATAGAAGATCACATGAATGGGTCTTGGGTCTAGAGAAGGCCTATTGGAAGGGTCTTGGATCTATAAAATACCTCTGAAGAATTCTACTGTATATATTATTCCACTTGAATTGGTCTTCAGTCTATACAAGGCCACTTGAAAGGGCATTGGGTCTACAGACGATCTCTTGAAGGGGTCTTCTGTCTATATACGACCTATTTAATGACTCATTAAATAGGGTATATAGAAGACTTCTTGAAGCGGTCTTGGGCCTAGAAAACTCTCCAAAGGATCTTAGGACAATAAAATACCTTTTGAAAAGTTGTTGGATCTATAGAATACCTCTTGAAGGGGTCTTTTGTCTATATACGACCTCTTGAATGTGTCTGGGGTACATAGAAGACCTCTTAACAGGGTCTTGGATCTATAGAAAACCTATTGGGTCTATAGTCTTGAGTCTTGGGTATATAGAAGACCTATTGAGGGGTCTTCGGTCTATATACTACCTATTGAATGGGTTTTGGGTATATATAAAATCTCTCGAAGGGTTACTGGGTCTAGAGAAGACCTATTGATAGGGTCTTGGGCCCAGAGAAGTCCTCTTGAAAGGATGTTGGGTATATAGAATACTTCTGATGGGTCCAGAGAAGGGCTCCTGAAAAGGATTGGGTCAATATAATACCTCTTTAAGGGGACTTCTGCCTATATACGGACTCTTGAGTGGGTCTTAGATATATAGAAGTCCAATTGAAGGGATCTTGGGACTATAGTGGACCTCTTGGAAGGGTCTTGCGTCTAGAGAAGACCTATTGAAAGGGTCTTGGGTCTAGAGAGGATCTCTTGATAGGGTTTTGATAGGTCCAGAGAAGTCCTCTTGAAAGAATGTTGGGTATATAGAATACTTCTGATGGGGTCTTCTTTCTATATAAGAACACTTGTATAGGTATTGGGTCTACAAAAGATCTCTTAGTAAGGTGTTGGGACCTCTGGAATGGGAGATGGGTCTATAGAATACCTCTTGAAGGGGTCTTCTATCAATATAAGACCACGTGAATGGATCTTGGGCCTATATAAGACCGTTTGACTGACTCTTCTGTCTATAGAAGACCCCATTGAAAGGGTCTTGGGTCAATAGAATGGCTCTTTAAGGGGACTTCTGTCTATATTCGACTTTTTGATTGGGTCTTAGATAAATAGAAGACCTATTGAAGGGGTCTTATGTCTATAGAAGATTTCCTGAGTGGGTCTTTGGTCTGGAGAAGACCTCTTGAAAGGGTCTTGGATCTATAAACTACCTCTTGAAAAGGTCTTGAGTCTATAAAATACCCCTGAAGAATTCTACTGTCTATATAACTCCACTTGAAGGGGTCTTCTGTCAATATACCTATTGAATGGGCCTTGGGTATATAGAAGCCTTCCTGAAGGGGTCTTGGGTCTAGAAAAGACCGCTTCAAAGGATCTTGGGACAATAAAATACCTCTTGTAAGGGTGTTGGATTTATAGAATATATAAGAACACTTGAATAGGTATTGGGTCTATAGAAGACCTCTTGATAAGGTGTTGGGGCTCTCTTGAATGGGTGATGAATCTATAGAATACCTCTCGAAGGGGTATTCTATCAATATTAGACCACTTGAATGGATCATGGGTCTATATAAAACCACTTGAATGACTCTTCTGTCTATAGAAGACCCCTTTGAAAGGGTATTGGGTCAATGGAATACCTCTTTAAGGGGACTTCTGTCTATATACGATCTCTTGAGTGTGTCTTAAATATATAGAAGACCTATTGAACGTGTCTTGGGTCTATATAAAACCTCTTGAATGGGTCTTTGAAGATCTCTTGAGAGGGTCTTGGGTCCAGAAAAGGCATCTTGAAAGGGTCTTGGGTCAATATAATACCTCTTTAAGGGGACTTCTGCCTGTAACGAACTTTTGAGTGGGTCTTAGATATATAGAAGACCAATTGAAGGGATCTTGGGTCTATAGAAGACCTCTTGGAGGGGTCTTGGATCTATAAACTACCTCTTGAAAGGGTCTTGAGTCTCTAAAATACCTCTGAAGAATTCTACTGTCTATATAATTCCACTTGAATGGGTCTTCTGTCTATATATGACCCATTGAATTGGTCTTGGGTATATAGAAGACTTCTTGTAGTCAACCTGAGGGGTCTTCTGTCTATAGACAACCACTTCAATGAGTCTCTTATATACTGAAGACCAGTGTAGACCCCTTCAAGGAGTCCTCGTTTGTCTATTGAAATACTTCCTAAAAGTGGACTTTCTAGACATAAAAGAAATATCGAAGCTTGAAAATGATGATTCCTATTAATTTTACAGTGTCGAAGAACATTGGAAACCTCAAATGGAGGGACTAGAAGAAATTGTGGCTCATCGACAAATACCCTCGCTGCACATATTTATGAGTCTGGAACCTATTGATGACAGCGTTAGTGGGTAGGAAAAAAGATTTTATTTACAAAAAAATATAAATATATAAATCTCTTCTGCATCTTCCTTTTCTCCTCTCAGCCTGCAAAAACCCAATACAAAAACTGATTTTTGGATATACGATGGAAATAATCATCAAACGAATGGTGGTAATTCTCAAAACAATAATCGCAGTAATCAAAGGCCGCGCAAAGGTGGTAATCAAGAGCAGCAAAGGAGGCCACAGAAACCTCGTCAGCAGCAACAATCATCAAATAATAACGAAGAACAGTCTAACAATAATGGCAATGAACCGGGTAGTAGCGGCAGCAATCAACAAAATAAGTCGAATAATTCGGCGAAAAGAAGGCGACCACATCCTCAACAAAATCGTGGGCCCAGACCACAGAATCAAAATAATAACGAGGGCAATGTGAGTAACAATCAAAAGGGTGATGCAGTAGAACCAATGGAGTCCTAAGTTCAGTATAATGGTATTAAAGTAAAATCTAAGGTTTTTGATATAAACAAATTGTACTATAACTTGTGGATTAATGTAATATTTGTAGTTATTATTTCGTAAAAAATATGGACTTTACAAATAAAAAAACTTTCTATGAAAAAGGATAATTACATATGTGTTTATTTGGCTCAAATAGAACTATGGATCTAAGGGGTCGATCATCGATAACAATTATCGTTGAGTGGCGTTGCCAGTTGTCAAAATTGATCCACGTATGGCAACTCTCAACTGAAGTTGCGAATCTCAGTTGACGAAGCGGCTGTTTTTCAGCAACCACAAATTTTCAGTTGCAGTGAACATTTTTGAAGAAACAAGAAATAAAATAGAAGAAAAATAAACATTTTGTTAACAATTATTGATTTTTTGCATCATTAATTAACTTTGTGTATCAATATGGTGAAAATAACGACAAAGCAACAGTTCGAAATATTAATTGACAAACTGAGTGAAAATCCAAACTTAGCCCGAGGAGTTCGGGAGTTTTAGTGAAACCAAAGCCACAGCGGATGAAGCGTGGAGGTCCATTTCGGACAGTTTAAATAGCCATGAACCTCCAACACGAACACCTGAAGAGTGGCAGAGTCTGGATTCACTTTAAAGCAAAGTTGAAAAAGAAAATGCCTCAAAATAAAATAAACTTCAACGACACTGGTGGTGGTACATCACAATAAGTGAATTTATCGCCTTTGGAGCGGACAGCAGCAAATCTTTTGCAAATGAATTTGGTGACAAATACAGTAGGTTCAGTTTAGGTACAAATGACGAACATCCTCCTAATTACACCAGGGAATTTCGTTTTTGAATAAAAATGGTTTTTATTTTGCCTTTTTCCTCCTCTGTCAACTTCGAAACACACAATTTGTCCTCTATCAAGTGGACAACTTCCTTCAATACTCTCGACAATGTAGATTGAGCCATGCAATTGTTGAAATCATTGCCATGGGACTTTTGGAAACTTCCATCCTCAAAGAATCGCGCACATGCGCACACCTTTAAAAGTGGGGGTATTGCTGGTATTGCTGTTGATCTGTAACTTACTTTGAAGTCATTCTTTAACGTTTCCACAACGTAAACTACGGCATCCTTTGGCAATCGAAAATACGCCTTAAACCTGAAATAATTTACTGATTATACAGATCTTTCCACATGATCATCAGCTTACAGTGCAGATGGCAATTCCAATGGATTCAACTTGTCCCTCAAATTTGTTCTAATAGATGCAATGTCCTGTACATTTTCTTCATAATTCCACCGAACTTATCATTTTTTGTAAAACTTGACGATCCGAAGATTCAATGGGCAGGTTATATTCCAATCTTGGGTTGTTTTCCAAATTTGCTCGAAAACTCAGCCAAAATATTAAAATATTGTCCAGAATACACAAAAGAGTTATCCAAAGCGAAATTATTTTTAAAATGTTTTTTTGGCTTAAATCTAGTGTAGTAAAAACCCATTTTGTAAGAATCGGTTCAGTAGAACCGGGTCTATCGGGTACCCGGACTTTCGGGTCGAATAACCGGGTAACCGGGTCCGTCCCCCAAGAAAATTTTATATTCCCGTAATCAGCGTAAAAATACCTACCTCTGGAAAAAATTTCAAAAAAATCGGAGAGTTTTTACTAAACTAGATTTGTTCCGTTTTTTTTTTTTTTTTTGGCGGATAGAGGTCACAAGTTTGAAAAAACACTGATCGATAACATGTTTATCGACCACCCAGTTGAGTTGACATTAATGGTACAACATTTCGTCTCAGTCGCGCAGACAACTGACAACGCAACTCAAGTTTAGTGGCAATAGAAGATAGACCCATAAAAAGATATAACAGGACAATACCACACTGTTTTCTCAATTCTCAAGGCGACATTCTGCTGCGTACAAATGTTACATACTTTTCCAATGATAAGTACTCGATTTTAGAACTGGTGAACTCGAACTCAACAACTAATCTGTTTCTCTCTTTCATCTTTTCTGCTTATATAAGACAACTTGTGGGGCCTTCAGTCTACAGAACGCAACATGAAGGTGTACTTTGTCTATCGAAAACCTCTTAAAAGTGTCTTCTGTCAATAGAAAACTAATTGAAGAGGTCTTTTGGTAATAGAAGATCACTTAAAGGGGTCTTCTGTCTGTAGAAGATCAACTGAATGGGTATTCTATATATAGCAGATCACTTGAAGGTGTCTTCTTTCTTTAAAAGATCTCTTAAAGGTGTCTTCTATCTATGGAAGATCTTTTGAAGATGTCTTCTGTCTATGGAAGACCTCTTGAAGGAGTCTTCTATCTATGAAAGATCTCTTAAAGGTGTCTTCTGTCTATGGAAGACCTATTGAAGGTGTCTTCTGTCAATAGAGTACCACTTTATGGGGTCTTCTGTTTTTAGAAGGTCACTTGAAGGTATCTAATGTCAATAGAACGGGTCTTCTGGCTATAGAAGACCTCGTGAAGGTGTTTTCTGTATGAAGAAGTATTCTTGAGCGTTTCTTCCGTCTATCGAAGACTGCTTGAAGTTGTCTTCTGTCTATAGAAAAACATTTGAAGGTGTCTTCTTTCAACAGCGGATCACTAGAAGGTATCTTCTGTCTATAGAAGACTTCTTGAAACTGTCTTCTGTCTATAGAAGATCAATTGAAGGGGTCTTCTGTCAATAGAAGACCAATTGAAGGGGTATTCTGTCAATAGAAGACCATTTGAAGGGGTCTTCTGTCAGTAGAAGACTACTTGAAGAGGCCTTTGGGCAATAGAAGATCACTTAAAAGGGTTTTCTGTCTATAGAAGATCAACTGAAGGGGTATTCCCTATATAACAGATTACATGAAGGTGACTTCTTTCTATAAAATATCTCTTGAAGGTGTCTTCTGTCCATAAAAGACCTCTTGAATATGTCTTCCGTCTATAGAAGACTACTTGTAGGTGACTTCGGTCCATAGAAGACATCTTGAAGGTGTCTTCTGTTAATAGAAGACCAATTGAAGGGGTCTTCTGCCAATAGAAGACCAATTGAAGGGGTATTCTGTCAATAGAAGACCATTTGAAGGGGTCTTCTGTCAGTAGAAGACTACTTGAAGAGGCCTTTGGGCAATAGAAGATCACTTAAAAGGGTTTTCTGTCTATAGAAGATCAACTGAAGGGGTATTCCCTATATAACAGATTACATGAAGGTGACTTCTTTCTATAAAATATCTCTTGAAGGTGTCTTCTGTCCATAAAAGACCTCTTGAATATGTCTTCCGTCTATAGAAGACTACTTGTAGGTGACTTCGGTCCATAGAAGACCTCTTGAAGGTGTCTTCCGTATATAGAATGCCACTTAAAGGGGTCCTCTATCAATGGAAGGACACTTGAAGAGGTCTTCTGTCAATAGAAGATCAACTAAAGGGGTATTCTGTATACAGCAGATCACTCGAAGGTGTCTACTGTCTACAATCTCTTGTAGGTGCCTCTTGAACGAGTCTTCCGTCAATAGAAGAACACTTGATGGAGGCTTCTGTGAATAAAGGACCACTTGAAGGTGTTTTCTTTAAATGGAAGTCCATTTGAAAGAGATTTATGTCAGTAGAAGACCCTTTGATGGGTCTTCTGCCAATAAATGTTCACGTGAAGGGGTCTTCCGTATACAGAAAGCCACTTAAAGGGGTATTCTATCAATTGAAGGACACTTAAAATGGTCTTCTAGCGGATCACTTGAAGCTGCCTTCTGTCTACAACTTCTTGTAGGTGTCTTCGGTCTATAGAAGACATCTTGAATGTGTCTTCTGTCAATAGAAGACCATTTGAAGGGGTCTTCTGTCAATAGAAGACCATTTGAAGGGGTCTTCTGTCAGTAGAAGACTACTTGAAAAAGTCTTTTGGCAATAGAAGATCACTTAAAAGGGTTTTCTGTCTATAGAAGATCAACTGAAGGGGTATTTTCTATATAGCGGATTACCTGAAGGTGTCTTCTTTCTATAAAAGATCTCTTGAAGGTGTCTTCTGTCCATAAAAGACCTCTTGAATATGTCTTCGGTCTATAGAAGACTACTGCTAGGTGTCTTCGGTCCATAGAAGACCTCTTGAAGGTGTCTTCTGTCTATAGAAGACCCTTTTTAAGAAGGGGTCTTCTGTCTATGAAAGACCTATTGAACGGGTCTTTTGTCTGTAGACCACTTGGAGGAGACTTCTGTCTTTAGAAGAACACTTGATGGAGCTTCTGTCAATAAAGGGCCACTTGAAGGTGTTTTCTTTAAATGGAAGTCCATTTGAAAGAGATTTATGTCAGTAGAAGACCCTTTGAAGGGTCTTCTGTCAATAAATGATCACGTGAAGGGGTCTTCCGTATACAGAAAGCCACTTAAATTGGTATTCTATCAATTGAAGGACACTTGATGTGGTCTTCTAGCGGATCACTTGAAGCCGTCTTCTGTCTACAACTTCTTGTAGGGGTCTTCGGTCTATGGAAGACTTCTTGAACGTATCTTCTGTCAATAGAAGACCACTTGAAGGGATCTTATATATAGAAGACTTCTTTAAAGTATCTTCTGTTTACAGAAGATTAGTTGAACGGGTCTTCTGTCTATAGCGGATCACTTGAATAGGTCTTCCGTCTATAGAAGGCCACTTGAAGATGTCTTCAGTCTATATAAGACGAATTGAAGGGGGTCTTCTGTCAATAGAAGACCACTTGAACCAGTCTTCTGTCTGTAGACCACTTGGAGGAGTCTTCTGTCATTGGAAGATGGTGAATGGGTCTCCTATCCATACAAAAACCACGTGAAAAGGTGTTCTCTCCATAGAAGACTGCTTGAAGGGGTCTGTAGAAGACCCTAAAATGGGTCATCTGTCTATAGAAGACCCTCAAATGGGTCCTCCGACAATAGATGATCATACTTTCCAATGAGTCTTGAGCTTGTTATTACGGACACCACATCGAACTCGATCTCAACAACTATATTCAATTTGGAAGTAAAAGATGTAACCATGTAATTAATCTCTTTTTACTACTTACCGGTTTATCGTTGGCTTGGCAGATTGTTTTATTGATCGACTGCAAATCACCCGCTTTAGTTTATTCGGTAACTCATTTCTCAATAATATGCCTGACACCTTAGAACCCAGTATCATAGTTTAATGAAACTCCGTATATTCTTCGTCACGATATTGAAGTTTATGGTCTTGATTTTAAGATCCTAGGTGGGGGCCTACCTATAGAAATATGTTTATGTTCTGTAGTGGACATATACAGCCCGATCATGAATGTAAACTCCTCGTGAGTTTTGTCTTTCTGCCGTTGCAACTTAAAGGAAAAAGTGAAACAACTCACGGGGAGTTGCTATTCATGATTGGGCTTATAATCAGGGCTCCTGTTTCTCACCTGCTAACCAAATAACAATTAACTGCGCTTTCTTTGTTAATTTTTATTTATAATTTGTTTTTCTCTTTCATCTTTTATATAATTTGTTGTTTCGCTTTGTTTTATTTTTTTTTTCACAATTGTTGTGAGACTATTAAATAAATGAGTTTAATATATTTGTTGTTTACCATTTTGTTGTTGTTGTTCTTGTTTGCATACAGCTTGCTTAAATACTATGTCATCAATTTATGTTCATTTGTTGTTGTTGTTGATGTTTGACTATAATGATGTAATGAGATTTTACAATACTTCTTATAACTCGTCTCTCTCATCTGTTTCAATGTTCCTGTTCCTTTTTCTTCCAGTCAAGAGTAAAGTTTTCTTTTTGTTAGTTGTTTTTTTTTTTTTTCATTATTATTTTTATTAGGTGTATAAATATCAAACAAATACTTGCAGCAATTATATCAAAAAATGAGATTTGAAAAACTGAAATTTTTCTTAAATATTGCAAAAAAGAAAAGAAAAAAAAATAAATATTAAAATTAAATATATATTTTTAATACTAAAATTATAAAAACCGATTTGTTTTCTCGTGTGGTTTTGGGTTTCGTAATAAATTATTTGTTCAATTGTTGTTGTGTCTCATTCTATATTCTTTTCAGTATTGTTGTTGTTATAATTTGAAAGACGTTCCAAATGTTTGAATGCATTTCTATATAAATCTCTAGAATTAGAAGAAGAAAAATTCCCGTTTTTTTGTTCATAAATGTGAATAAATATTTCCTTGAAAAGGTTAATTTTGTATAGGGACTTGATTGGTTTTTATTCTTTGAATCCTCTTTAAGGGTTTTTTTTCTTTACAGGATATTGTAGATTTGTGTTTTTGATGTTGTTGTATTCTATGTAACATTTTCATATTTTTGCATTTAATTGTTGTTTTCTTGCCATGTATTTTTGTTCTGTTATGGTGGGCGGCGCACCAGCACCATTTATTTATTTGTTTTTTTTTTCTGTAGAACATACACTTCGCTAAGATGTATGTTTGTATGTAGTATGCATGTTTAGATGACGATCAATTTCTGCTCTGCATTGATTTTGTTTAGGCTTCACTTTCACCGGGCGCAGCATTCTCTTCCTCATTGATGGGCACAATAAGATTCTCCTTTGACATCAGATTGTATTTTGTCACAAAATGTGTAAACCGATGACATAGATATGTCTCAGCCTCAAACTCATCGAATATGCGACGATGATGAAAGTAGGCATGTGAAAAGATTCGATAAACGCGACGACAAACAGAACCCAATTTGGTAACAGATGACTCCTTAATTGAGACTCTGAAATAAGAGAAAAGAAGGACGATTATTAGAATTGGATTGAAAGTAAAATATATATAAGACCACTTGAAGGTGTCTTTCGTCAATAGAAGTTCACTTGAAGGGGTCTTCTGTCCATAGAGGACTACTTGAAGGGGTCTTCTGTCCTCGGAAGGTCATTTGAAGAGGTCTTCTCTCTATTGAAATCTACTTGAAGGGGAGTTTCAATATACAGAAGACCACTTTAAGGGGCCAGTTGAAGGTGTGCATAGAAGATCATTTGAAGAGGTCTTCTGTCCATAAAGAAAAACAACCTGAAAGGATCTTCTGTCCAAAAAGGTTATTTGAAGCGGTCTTCTATCCATAGAAAACCACCTAAGGTAGTCTTGTGTCTAGAGAAGACCCTTAAAGGGCTCTTCTGTCATTAGAAGACAACTTGAATGGATCTTCTGTCCACATAACACCAGCTAAAGGGGTCTTCTGCCTTAAAAGGATCACTTCAAGGGGGCTCTGTCCATAGAGGGGTCTTCTATCCTTAGAAGTCCACTTAAAGCGGTCTTGTGTCCATAGAGGTCTACTAAAAGGGGGTCTTCTATCCTTAGCAGTTCATTTAAAGCGGTCTTCTCTTCATAGAAAACCCTTAAAGGGGTCTTCTTTCTATAGAAGACCACTTGAAGGGGTCTTCTTTCTATAGAAGACCACTTGACGGGGTCTTCTTTCTATAGAAGACCAATTGAAAGGGTCTTCTTTCTATAGAAGACCACTTGACGGGGTCTTCTTTCTATAGAAGACCACTTGACGGGGTCTTCTTTCTATAGAAGACCACTTGAAGGGGTCTTCTTTCTATAGAAGACCACTTGAAGGGGTCTTCTTTCTATAGAAGACCACTTGAAGGGGTTTTCTTTCTATAGAAGACCACTTGACGGGGTCTTCTTTCTATAGAAGACCACTTGAAGGGGTTTTCTTTCTATAGAAGACCACTTGAAGGGGTCTTCTTTCTTTTGAAGACCACTTGAAGGGGTCTTCTTTCTATAGAAGACCACTTGAAGGGGTCTTCTTTCTATAGAAGACCACTTGACGGGGTCTTCTTTCTATAGAAGACCACTTGAAGGGGTTTTCTTTCTATAGAAGACCACTTGAAGGGGTCTTCTTTCTTTTGAAGACCACTTGAAGGGGTCTTCTTTCTATAGAAGACCACTTGAAGGGGTCTTCTTTCTATAGAAGACCACTTGACGGGGTCTTCTTTCTATTGAAGACCACTTGACGGGGTCTTCTTTCTATAGAAGACCACTTGAAGGGGTCTTCTTTCTATAGAAGACCATTTGAAGGGGTCTTCTTTCTATAGAAGACCACTTGAAGGGGTCTTCTTTCTATAGAAAACCACTTGACGGGGTCTTCTTTCTATAGAAGACCACTTGACGGAGTCTTCTTTCTATAGAAGACCACTTGAAGGGGTCTTCTTTCTATAGAAGACCACTTGACGGGGTCTTCTTTCTATAGAAGACCACTTGACGGGGTCTTCTTTCTATAGAAGACCACTTGACGGGGTTTCTTTCTATAGAAGACCACTTGAAGGAGTCTTCTTTCTATAGAAGACCACTTGAAGGGGTCTTCTTTCTATAGAAGACCACTTGAAGGGGCCTTCTTTCTATAGAAGACCACTTGAAGGGGTCTTCTTTCTATAGAAGACCACTTGACGGGGTCTTCTTTCTATAGAAGACCACTTGACGGGGTCTTCTTTCTATAGAAGACCACTTGACGGGGTCTTCTTTCTATAGAAGACCATTTGACGGGGCCTTCTTTCTATAGAAGACCACTTGAAGGGGTCTTCTTTCTATAGAAGACCACTTGAAGGGGTCTTCTTTCTATGGAAGGTCACTTGAAGGGGTCTTCTTTCTATAGAAGACCACTTGAAGGGGTCTTCTTTCTATAGAAGACCACTTGATGGGGTCTTCTTTCTATAGAAGACCACTTGATGGGGTCTTCTTTCTATTGAAGACCACTTGACGGGGTCTTCTTTCTATATAAGACCACTTGACGGGGTCTTCTTTCTATAGAAGACCACTTGAAGGGGTCTTCTTTCTATAGAAGACCACTTGAAGGGGTCTTCTTTCTATAGAAGACCACTTGAAGGGGTCTTCTTTCTATAGAAGACCACTTGAAGAGGTCTTCTTTCTATAGAAGACCACTTGAAGGGGTCTTCTTTCTATAGAAGACCACTTGACGGGGTCTTCTTTCTATTGAAGACCACTTGAAGGGGTCTTCTTTCTATAGAAGACCACTTGAAGGGGTCTTCTTTCTATAGAAGACCACTTGAAGGGGTCTTCTTTCTATAGAAGACCACTTGAAGGGGTCTTCTTTCTATAGAAGACCACTTGACGGGGTCTTCTTTCTATTGAAGACCACTTGACGGGGTCTTCTTTTTATAGAAGACCACTTGAAGGGGTCTTCTTTCTATAGAAGACCACTTGAAGTGGTCTTCTTTCTATAGATGACCACTTGAAGAGGTCTTCTTTCTATAGAAGACCACTTGAAGTGGTCTTCTTTCTATAGAAGACCACTTGACGGGGTCTTCTTTCTATAGAAGACCACTTGACGGGGTCTTCTTTCTATAGAAGACCACTTGACGGGGTCTTCTTTCTATAGAAGACCACTTGAAGGGGTCTTCTTTCTATAGAAGACCACTTGAAGGGGTCTTCTTTCTATAGAAGACCACTTGAAGGGGTCTTCTTTCTATAGAAGACCACTTGAAGAGGTCTTCTTTCTATAGAAGACCACTTGAAGGGGTCTTCTTTCTATAGAAGACCACTTGAAGAGGTCTTCTTTCTATAGAAGACCACTTGAAGGGGTCTTCTTTCTATAGAAGACCACTTGACGGGGTCTTCTTTCTATTGAAGACCACTTGAAGGGGTCTTCTTTCTATAGAAGACCACTTGAAGGGGTCTTCTTTCTATAGAAGACCACTTGAAGGGGTCTTCTTTCTATAGAAGACCACTTGAAGGGGTCTTCTTTCTATAGAAGACCACTTGACGGGGTCTTCTTTCTATTAAAGACCACTTGAAGGGGTCTTCTTTCTATAGAAGACCACTTGAAGGGGTCTTCTTTCTATAGAAGACCACTTGAAGTGGTCTTCTTTCTATAGATGACCACTTGAAGGGGTCTTCTTTCTATAGAAGACCACTTGAAGGGGTCTTCTTTCTATAGAAGACCACTTGAAGGGGTCTTCTTTCTATAGAAGACCACTTGAAGGGGTCTTCTTTCTATAGAAGACCACTTGAAGGGGTCTTCTTTCTATAGAAGACCACTTGACGGGGTCTTCTTTCTATAGAAGACCACTTGACGGGGTTTTCTTTCTATAGAAGACCACTTGAAGGGGTCTTCTTTCTATAGAAGACCACTTGACGGGGTCTTCTTTCTATAGAAGACCACTTGAAGGGGTCTTCTTTCTATAGAAGACCACTTGAAGGGGTCTTCTTTCTATAGAAGACCACTTGAAGGGGTCTTCTTTCTATAGAAGACCACTTGAAGGGGTCTTCTTTCTATAGAAGACCACTTGACGAGGTCTTCTTTCTATAGAAGACCACTTGACGGGGTCTTCTTTCTATAGAAGACCACTTGACGGGGTCTTCTTTCTATAGAAGACCACTTGACGGGGTTTTCTTTCTATAGAAGACCACTTGAAGGGGTCTTCTTTCTATAGAAGACCACTTGAAGGGGTCTTCTTTCTATAGAAGACCACTTGACGGGGTCTTCTTTCTATTGCAGACCACTTGAAGGGGTCTTCTTTCTATAGAAGACCACTTGAAGGGGTCTTCTTTCTATAGAAGACCACTTGACGGGGTCTTCTTTCTATAGAAGACCACTTGACGGGGTTTTCTTTCTATAGAAGACCACTTGAAGGGGTCTTCTTTCTATAGAAGACCACTTGAAGGTGTCTTCTTTCTATAGAAGACCACTTGACGTGGACCACTTCAAGGAGTCTTCTGTCTAGAGAAAGCCCTTAAAGGGATCCTCTGTCCATAGAAGACAACCTGAAGGGATCTTCTGTCCACAGAACCTCACTTGGAAGGGTCTTCTGTCTATAGAATTCCACTTAAAGGGGTCTCCTATCCTTAAAAGTCCACTTAAAGGGGATTGCTGTCCATTGAAACCGCTTAATGGGGTCTTCTGTCAACAGAAGACCACTGGAAGGAGACTTCTGTTCACAGAAAACCACTTGTAGGGGTCCTCTGTCCATAGACCTCTTTCTTCTGTTCACAGAAGAGGTCTTCAAGGGATATCTGTCTTTAGAGGGTTCAGGGGCTCTTCTATCCATAGAAAACCCTTAAAGGTGTCTTCTGTCCATTGAAGACTAATTGAAGGAGTGTTCCACCTACAGAAGACCACTAGAAGCGGTCTTCTATCTATAGAAGGCCACTTGAAAATGTCTGCCGTCTATAGAAGATCAGTTGAACGAATCTTCTTTCTATAGAAGACCAGTTGAACGAATCTTCTTTCTATAGAAGACCACTTGAAGGGGTCTCCTTTCTATAGAAGACCACTTGAAGGGGTCTCCTTTCTATAGAAGACCACTTGAAGGGGTCTTCTTTCTACAGAAGACCACTTGAAGGGTTCTTCTTTCTATAGAAGACCACTTGAAGGGTTTTCTGTGTATAGAAAACAACTTGAAGAAGTCTTCGTTTACGGTAGAGAACTTGAAAGGGTCTTCTGTAGGCAAAAAAAAAAAAACACTTGAAGAAGTCAAGCTTCAGCTCTTTCGCCTATATTTGAGGTCAATCCATCTATGGACGTCCACATTAGGGGGGTTTCTATATACAGAAGACCACATGAAGGAGTCTTTTATCATTGGAAAACCACTTGAAAAGGTCTTCCGTAAATAGAAAAGCAGTGGAAGAGTTTTTCGTCTATGAAAGACTAGTTAAAAAAATCTACGGAAAGGTCTCCGATCTATGGAAGACCACTTAAAAGGGTCTTGCATCTTTGGAAGACCTCTTAAAAGAGTCTTCCGTCTATGAAAGATCGGTTAAAGGGGTATTTCGTCTATGGCAAATCATTTGAAGGATTCTTGTACATATGAACAACCACTGAATGGCATTATTAGTCTACAGTATAATTGGACTAAAAATATAATCGAGCTGAGCTGCTTAAATGAGAAAAGTCTGCCCTTGTCCCTTTTGAAATATTCCTAGGAAAATGTAATATCTGATAGGGCACAAAACTTGATTATCTACAATTTATGAAGAATCTTCTGACTAAATGTCCATGGGTTAAAATTTCAAATCCACCAGGCATTTGCAATAAGTTTCAAATTTGCAATGATTTCTATTAAAAGTTGCATAGCAATCTAAGAGGTGTACCTAAACATGAAACCGTCTAGATTCGACATTTATTTTAATTAGTTTCAAACCGGTTTCCCTATGTCTTTAAGGTTTATGTCTGCTATAGACAAAGACAACCCCCTACATAACTAATATTTTCTTTAAGATTTCAAAAAACTACATTTCAATCTTTTTAAACTTACCGGCTTGGAAAATATTTATTACTATTGAGTAAACATGCAGCGCCATCTAGCGTATGACGTGTATAATCAATGGCAGGACATTCTTTTGGTGTTTTATGGGCAGCACATAAAAATATCCATTGATCGGTGGCTGTCATTTGTGTGCACGTTGATGGTGAACATTGTTTTTGCAAACGCACCGCTAAACCATTCAACTCCATACAAAATTGCCTACAAAAAAGAATGAACGAACGAACAACAACAGTGTCAGTCACAGTGCACAATCACGTCATATCTTCTTTTATGTTAGTAGACCTCACCTTAAATGTTCATATTTCCAAACACCCTCATCCTGGGCTTCCGGCATTGTTAATATAAGTTCTACATTTGAAGGATCTCGTTTAATAAGTTGTTGTATATACTGTTGGACAGCCAAAGTACTATCCATTTCTTCTAAAGGTTCATCAGGCCATCGACAAAAATCCTAAACATTGCACAGAACGAGAAAAAAAGAAGAGAGTAGTATTTCTTGTCTGTTTTCTTGTTTGTCTGGCTGTGTGTCTTACCTTCGCCTTTGTTCCAGGTCTATTTCTACGCACAATTGTCGCACCATCAGCCATCTTCATGTTTTCCTTACACTCCCTATCACTGGACCCAGACAATAATAATAATTGAGTTGTTGTTTTATTATTAAATCAAAAATATACACAAGAAATAATTTTTTTTACAAACGTTGGAAAAATCTTCTTTTTCTCTTCTTTAATTTTCTCTTTCGTAGTTTGACAATTATTTATGTGTATTTGTAACAATGTTGCCAGATGTTTTAATGTCGTGGAATGTAAATGTTATCGATAACGATTGAGATTTAAACCCAGCAAAAATTTTTGGAAGTTGTTCATGTGGAGTTATGATTTCACTTACATCCTTCGATGCAGTCCTTACGGAGTTATAAAAATGCTCTCTGTTGGATACAATTTATAAGCATTTGCTTTAGATATCCCTACAAAAAAACAGTTGGTTGATCCCTACCCCCCGCAGGCGAAAAAAAAATAAAAACCTAAAGGCCTGGGTACATAAGCTGCCTCGCCTGGTTGCCTTGCTTGCTTCTGATAAAAGAATAAAAAAGGAAAGGGCAACCCAGCTCGAAATTTGCTCGGCCTTCTTTATTCTTTTATTTTTGTTATGTCAAAAATGATGCAAGAAAGCAAGGCAATCAGGCGTGGCAGCTTATGTACGCAGGCCTTTAAAGCCTCGACACATAAGAAGCATGACATTCTTGCTTAAGTCATATCTGATAAAAGACTAAAGACCAAGTGCGACCTAATAAAAAGATTTCAGAATCACATTTGAATTAGGTCGTACTTGGTCTTTAGTCATTTACCAAATATAACTTAAGCAAGAATGCCATGCTTCTTATGTGTCGAGGCCTTAAGTTGCGAACATTTTTGGGGTAATTCACGAGACGGAAATTTTTAATGCAATAGCGTTGGAGTACTTGTCGAATGCTGAACTAGTGATGGGAGGGAAACATAAAAAACCTTTAAGATAGAAACACAATGACTTTTGTTGCTTGCTTCACGCTCAATTTCATGTAAATGAACAAAGGCCAGGTACTACCTAAAATAAATGCGATCTTGGATTTCTTTATTCTTTTACAAAAGTTTACGTTTAGATAAGCCTGAATTTCTCATTGTGTTCTCACCTTTAAGCCAAGTTTACACTTTCGCTTCAAAATCCACTGGATTTCAAGAAATCCTGAAATACACCCCGGTATTTACACTTATAGCCCATTTAGATATGACTTCATTAGCCGGATTTAGCACATTATCAGGTTTTATTTGCTAAATCCAGCCAAAATCTACCAGATTTCCCATATAAAAATAAATCCTCGTATTGAGTGGATTTGTTTTAAATCTGGCATAAATCCTCGTATACAACTCTGTTTTTTGCAACATGTTGCTAGAAAATACAAAAGGTTGCAAGCTGGCACAAGAAACAAGGTAGATGCATCGGTGAATTGTTACACTAAAAATAATTTAAAATGTAAAAATGTGTAAACAAGGCTGAAAAATTAAATTTGTTTTGATGTACAAAGTTGATTTTTATCAACCAAGACTACTATTTACGATGTCTAAACGATAAAATAATTCATTTATTTATTTTAGATGGGCAAACTGCGATAAAATAATTCTTTATTTGCTCTCTAGTTAGCATTAATAGCATAATATGCTAACATTTTCAGTATTAAACAATAAATTTGTAATTTGACGTATGTTTTTTGAGACGAATTCAATTTACAAAAAATTCTTTTGACGTTTCAAATTCGATCAGATGGGCTGATGCATCTACCTTGGTAATTGTGCTATGAACAAAAATCAGCTGACTGCCAATTAAATTCTCCAAAATGTATACCCAGCAAAAAGTTTGCATCCGCGGATGCAGTTAAATCACTAGAACAATTGCCGCTGGAGTACATCTTTTCCTATGAATTCACCTATGAATTTTACAAGAGAGCGCGCAGCTAGGATGCACTCCATTTTGCTTCCACGGCACACAGCTAGGATGCACTCCATTTTCGATCCAAATCACAGCCTTTGATGTAGTGTTTTGGATTGAATTTAAATGCAGTCTAATGCTTAGTTTACATTTGGCGTCATTTCGTGATTTCAAAGGCGTTTCGTGATTTCGCGCGGAATCAAACAAAATTTTTCATGATTTCGCATACAAAAATGAAATCATCTCATTTCGTGATTTCAGCGAAATCAACATCGAAATCACAGTACACATGATATACAACCTTGCTTTTGTCTAGAAAAGTACCAAAAGTTGCAACACTTTTCACGTATCACAATAAACAAGGTAGATGGTCAATTGCTGCAACAAAAAATTTTAGTATCAAAATTTGTAAACAATGTGAAAAAATATTAAATTACTTTGTTACAATGCTATTTTTCATTGTGCTCCCGTACTTTTTTTAATGGTAATGTTAGAAAAAAGAGCGAATTGTCAAAAATTGCTTCCAAATTACAAATTTCTTAAAAAATACGGAAACGGAAAAATGACGGAAATTGCAAAAACTCCAGCATAAATGTCAACATCAACGTATCAGCTATCATATTAGATACCAATGAACATGTTTGCTGCTAGTTTCTACTAGGCCAAAAGTGTATGGCAGAAAACAAGAGAAGAGGGTGTTATTCGGCCCGATTTTTGTTTGAAGAGAAGTGCAAGTATTACTAGATTTCGGATTACGGGAGCGCATTTTTAGCACTAAACGGGAAAACTACTGCAAGTACTAATATTGTGCAGGATCTGAGCACAACTTTTATCTATCAAAATTTATTATAACGATGTCTCAACGATAAAATCATTTTTTTATTTTTTCATTTGTTAGTACTATACACAAATAATACGATATATAGATAATTTTACTATAATTTTCCAAAGAAAGTTGTAAAATTCTATATTGTCGTATATTTTTGATGATTAATTCAATTTGCAAAAACTTGATTTGAAAATTCATGTTTGATCAGCTGCAAATATGCGTCTACCTTGATCATTGTGATATGTTTGAAATCAACAAAAAATAAGTGTAAACACCGGGGTGTATTTCAGGATTTCGTGAAATCCAATGGATTTTGGGGCGCAAGTGTAAACTTGGCATAAAGATGCTATAAAATGCAAGCCATTGCAAATATCCCAAAATAAATAAAATACATTTCTTATTCGTGTAAACAAGAATATTAACTTTATTACACTAATACAAATTATAAAAACTCTCCATTAAATTTGATCATAACTGAGTTTACATCCTCTGCTCTGCTTTTTTTGTCACCACAACTGATATTAGCTTTGTTCCCGTACTTTTTAATAGTAAAACTCGTAAAAGAGAGAAAGATAGAAAAATTGTTGTCACACAAAAGTGTTTTCAAAAAGTTCGGGAACGCAAAAATGGAAAAAACGTCAAAAAAGCTGGTACAAATGTCAAAGTCGGCATACCAGCCAATCAGACGCCGGCATCCATGTTACTATTTTTTACACGCTCAAATTTGTCGAGTAAAAAGTTTTTAAAGAGAGCGTCATTCAGCGCCATTTTTGTTTAAAGAGAAGTGAACATTTTACAACTTTTTTTGTGTACGGGAACGCTTTTTCGAGTAAAATGTGTAAAAGTCGTAAAAATTGTAAAAACTTTTTAGTTCTGGAACACAGCTATTGCTTCATCCTCCAAGTGGTTTTTCATTTTTCCTCCAACTCCAGTTCAGATTTCCAAAAAAACTCTAAGACTATGTTTACATTTACGAAATCCACTCGATTTCATCTGTCAATTCCTTTGTGTATACGTCAAATGAAATCTCATCTGAAATCGATTGGATTTCATTTGACGTTTGAGCAATGGAATTGACAGTTGAAATCAAGTGGATTTCGTAAATGTAAACCAAGCATAACTCCACTTCAAAAATAATTTGCGTCTCGTGAATTACAGCAATGTTCGTATCTTTAGTTTGTATTTCTTTATTTTTTTTACACAAATTCTTATAAATTTAGAAACTCTTTCTTGTGTTCAGAAAAAAAGACTGCGACTGTAGGGATAAAAAAATTGGCTTGCTTAACTAGGGATCTATAAGCGAGTGCTTTTAAAATGTATCGAGCAGAGTGCATTTTTCATAACTCCGTGTGGACTGCATCGAAAGATGTATTGAAATCATAACTCTGCATTGCACTACTTCCAAACTTTTTTGCTGGGTATCTAAATGCAATGAGATTTGTACTGGATTTATTAAATCCAGTCGAGGATTTATGGCTAGTCTAAATGAGCTATTAGACGTCGGAACTCTCTCACCGACTATGTTCGAATTGAGTGTTTTAAATAAGAAACTCAATATAAAATGGCAAAAAATACAACTTAACAAATAGTTTGTTCTGACAAAAGTCTACATAGGGTTAGTTTTAGATGGGAACTATATCCCCAGATAAAAATAATCAAGAAAATATTGTCATTTTCCTCAAAATTCGTCTTCGAACTTCTTTGAGTTTTCGGGTTTGAGTGACTTGACCGCGGAAAAATTGAGTGATCCGACGTCTATGTCTTCATTAGTTTATGGTTGTTGTAATTCATGCATTTACTTTACATAAATATGTCTTGAAAGAAACCTTGCTAGTCTGACCAACGACTTAACGTCATGGTATATATAAGGTAAAGTTAATACTACAACAAATACAACTCGAACAACAACCACAAAGGAATTTGTTTTTGTTTGTAATGCCAAGTTTACACTTGCGCTCCAAAATCCACTGGATTTTACGAAATCCTGAAATACACCCCGGTGTTTATACTTATTTTTTTGTTGATTTCAAACATATCACAATTATCAAGGTAGATGCATATGCGCAGCTGATCGAACATGAATTTTCAAAACAAGTTGTTGTATATTTAATTAGTCATCAAAAATATACGACAATATAGAATTTTACAACTTTATTTCGAAAATTACCGTAAAATTATCTATATATCGTATTAATTGTGTATAGTACTAACAAATAAAAAAATAAAAAATTATTTTATCGTTGAGACATCATAATAAGAAATTTTGATAGATACAATTTGTGCTCAGAACCTGCAAAATATTATTACTTGAAGTAGTTTGCCCGTTCAGTGCTAAAAATGATTTCCGTACTCCGAAATCTAGCAAGACTTGCACTTCTCTTTAAACAATAGCAGCGCCGAATAACACTCTCTTCTCCTATTTTCTGCCATACAATTTTGGCCTGTCTGTCTAGGGTATTAGAAACTAGCAGCATGTTCGTTGGCATCTAACTACGATAGCTGATACGTTGATTTTGACATTTCTGCTGGAGTTTTTGCAGTTTCCGTAATTTTTCCGTTCCCGCCTTTTTTAAGAAATTTGTATGGGGTAGCAATTTATGAAAATTCGCTCTTTTTTCTAACATAACCACTAAAAAGTACCGGAACACAATGAAAAACAGCATTTTAACAAAGTAATTTCATATTTTTTCACATTGCTTACAAATTTTGATAATAAAATTTTTTGTTGCAGCAACTGACCATCTACCTTGTTTATTGTGATACGTGAAAAGTGTTGCAACTTTTGGTACTTTTTCAGGCAAAAGCAGGGTTGTATATCATGTGTACTGTGATTTCGATGTTGATTTCGCTGAAATCACGAAATGAGATGATTTCATTTTTGTATGCGAAATCATGATAATTTTTGCTTGATTTCGCGCGAAATCACGAAACGCCTTCGAAATCACGAAAAGACGCCGAATGTAAACCAAACATAACGTTACTGCCAGTTGTATTTGTAAACAAAACAAGGAAATGCCTATAAATTATTGGAATTTAAAAAACTAATAATTTTTCACATTTGGTTGAATATTTTGGAAAACATGAATAAAAATTCGTTACATTTTCAATTTGAATGTTTCAATATCATTCCACTAAATGCATAATTTCTCGCAGAACGTAGAATTCTTGCAGAAAAGTTTGGGGTCGCTGGAAATTTATAGAAAAAGGAGAAGCTGTTTCAATGTTTTGTTTTAGAAATCAAAGAAGTACATGTTTATTAGGGCTTTATTTTTTTAAATTTTAACAAAATACTTCACATATTAACAAACGTTGTATCGCCTCTACAAGCGGGGATTTACTGCGCGGCTTATCGTTCGAACTTGGAGGAGGTTACATATCATTGAATCTTTCTGGGAAATGTTTTTTTCCGAATGATATATTTTTTTCTCCAAAAATATATGTCCCTAATGTACATCGAAATAGAAATAAATGTATAAAATGTCATATGAAATTTGACACTAACGTTACAACCCAGTTCAGTCAGCTGTGTATTGCTGCTACCTTTTCTTATTCTACCATGACGTGACATTAACATTTGAAAATGATTTCGGGCATATGGGCACCGCGGCTTTTCTTGACGAAGTGCATTCTGGACGTCTAATTTTTGTCCACTTTTTCGAGCACTGCTGGCCGTATGTCACGAATAAAGCTGAGTACACATTGCCAGTTTTGAATGACAGCTTTGTTGGTGCTTGCTAGTGTGGCCGTTCATTTTTGTCATTCATCATGCAACCACAAAATGTTTTGTGGTTGCTGGACGGTTGGACAGTTATCGATAACTGCAAAATATCGACATTCAAAACTGACAATGTGTACTGCTCTTAACACGAACAATGCTGGCCTCCAAGGCATCAATTGTTGCTGGTTTATCAGCATAAACCAGTGACTTCACGTAGCCCCACAGGAAATAATCGAGAGGTGTCAAATCGCACGACCTTGGAGGCCAATTGACAGGTCCACTTCTCGAAATCAACTTATCGCCAAATTTTGATTTCAATAAGTCAATGGTTGTGTTCGCCGTATGGCACGTAGCGCCATCCTGTTGAAACCACATCTCCTCCAGATCAATGTCATCCATATTTTCAAACAAAAAATCATTGATCATGGTGCGGTAACGATCTCCATTGACCGTAACGCGAGCTCCGGCCTCATTTTTGAAGAACTAAGGTCCGATGATGCCACCAGCGTGAAAACCGCACCATACGGTGCATTTTTCTGGATGTAATGGAGTCTGTAGGGTCTCTTGTGGATTGGTCTCACTCCATATGCGGCAATTTTGCTTATTAACAAACCCATTAAGCCAAAAATGCGCCTCATCGCTGAACACAATTTTACGATAAAACAACGCGCGAATCGACGACTGATTTTCAAAGTAAATTTGGATAATTTCGTAGCGTTGTTCAAGCGTGAGTCTATTCATGATGATTTGTCAGAGTATACTGAAACAAATAAAAAAAAGTTTCATCAAAATTTAATTTTTTGTGTTACTTTTTACAATTTAAAGTTCTATCTAGCTTAAAAAAACACCCTTTATTTTAATAAGGCGGCCATCAGACCATCTGCTTTTTCATATGTATGTTGTCACTTTGGGTATACTAATATACAGAACAGCTGATTCATACATGTGAAAAAGCAGATGGTCTGATGGCGGTCTAACCAAATGTTTGTTTATGTTTTTGCCAAGAATTGTAAAGACGGCCACACAACATTCGAGTTTAAATCAGCTGATCAAACTTGCAAATTCTTACAAGGAAAAATTTTTCTTGTAAAAACTTGCAGGTTCTCAGTAACAAAATTCTACAAAACTCTCCAAAATTCTCTCCAAATTCGCTCTCTTTTACTTTACAAGTTAGTTATCGAACAGCATTTTGTAAACGTTTTTACAAATTTGCACAAACTTTTGGGTTATCGTACATACCTTATAAAATGCTCTGTTCCAGAACCTGCAAGAAGCTACTATTTTTTACTACGATAACATTTTTTTCTTTATGTTATCGAAAAAATAGTAAAAGTTAGTAAACAAACCTTAGGCTTCGTTCCAGAACTAAAAAGTTATTACACAAAAATGACACAAAACTCCCAGCAAAAAGTTTGCATCCGTGGATGCAATTTAATCAGTACAAGTGCCGTTGGAGTAGATCCTTTCCTATGAAGTCACTTATGAATTGTACAAGAGAGCGTGCAGTTAATGCCTGGGTACATAAACTGCCTCCCCTGCTTGCTTTCTAGCTTCATTTGACGCTCAGCTTCACGTAAAAGACTAAAGACCAAGTACTACCTAATTCAAATGAATTAGGCAGCATTTGAATTAGGTAGTACTTGGCCTTTAATCTTTTACATGAAATTGATACCCCGGTTATGTTTGGTTTACATTCGGTGTCTTTTCGTGATTTTATTTCGAACGTTCCCACGCCTCACTTTCCCACCCCTGCCGACCGAGGGGGCGACCTCCCTTTTACGTAGGGATCGCGTACACACCATGATCCGCATCATGATGGGGTATGAGAGGGAAATTGAAAACCAGCTACAGAATTTACTTCATCAGCTAGTTAGTTACTTACTAATACATTTTTATATACTATTCATTTAAAAATAAAATTATGTTAGATTTTATAAGGTCAAGGCTCATGCCAAAGTCTACATTACAATACATGGAATTAAAATCTACACACATTTTGTTAATAGGATCTCCCATAGAGTAATTCGTGCGGTGGAAATCTCTAAATAAGGGTTGATAGTTTCTAATTGTTCTACACGGAACATTTATTCTAATAGATGATATTAAGAAATCCGAGGGAATATTACCCATTAAAATTTTATGCACCATCATAGTGTTTAACATTGTGCGTCTACTTTTTAATGTAGGTAATCGAATTAATTTTAACCTGCTTGTATATGAAGGCAAGACAAAATCGCTATTCCAATGTAAACCTCTCAGTGCAAAAAGCAAAAATTGTTTCTGCACTGATTCAATTTTATCAGAATACATTGCGTATTGAGGGTCCCATACAACAGAACCATATTCTAATATAGGTCTTACAAGTGACGTAAATAGTTGTTTTGTTATATAGGGATCTGAAAATTCGTTGGCCCATCTTTTTATAAATCCTAAAACTCCATGCGCTTTATTAACAATAGAAATTACATGATTATTAAATTTTAATTTTCGATCCATCAAAAGGCCAAGATCAACAAATGATGCTACAGTTAATAATTGAGAACCGTTAATATTGTATTGCCTTATTAAAGAAGAAGATCTGGAAAAACACCCAGCAAAAAAAAATGGAAGTGGTGCAAGTTGGAGTGAGGATTTCATTACATGCATGGATGCGCTTCCAGTGGACTAATGAAAAAGGCAATCCTTTACTTCACATTTGGATTACATCCAACAAGCACTTTTATGTATAAACGATAAAAAATTCAATTTTCATTCAACAAATGAAATTAAAGTAATACGGCGTTTATATTATAGTTTTTTGCAGGGTTAACCTTCTTTATGAGGATTTGTTTGAAGTATATACAATGGAAATGACATTTGAAACCCAGACCCACTGGGTTAACCTTGTTATATATAAACGGCCTATAAGAATAAAATTAAAATGTCTTATTAATGGCCTGTTCCCGTACTTTACAAAGTGGTAAAAGTCGTAAACGATTTTCATACAAATTTTGTGTACGGGAACGCAAAACTCGTAAAAGTGGTAAAAATTGTAAAAATGGAGTGCTTCCTAGCTGCGTGCTGCGGAAGCAAAATGGAGTGCTTCCTAACTGCGTGCTGCGGAAGCAAAATGGAGTGCTTCCTTCCTGCGCGCTCCCTTGTAAAATTCACTGAGGAATTCATAGAAAAAGAAGCACTTCGTGACACTTGCACCAGTGATTTAACTGCTTCCGTGGATGCAAACTTTTTGCTGGGCACATATGTTTACATTTTTATAAGTTTAAGTCCATACAGTTGATTTTACACCATTGAAAAAGTCTATTTAAATCACTCTGGAGAAGATCAGCTTGTTTTTCCGATTTATGAGTAATGAATAGCAAAGGCGTTTCGTGATTTCGCGCGGAATCAAGCAAAAATTATCATGATTTCGCATACAAAAATGAAATCATCTCATTTCGTGATTTCAGCGAAATCAACATCGAAATCACAGTACACATGATATACAACCCTGTTTGTGACTGAAAAAGTACCAAAAGTTGCAACACTTTTCACGTATCACAATAAACAAGGTAGATGGTCAATTGCTGCAACAAAAAATTTTAGAATCAAAATTTTTAAACAATGTGAAAAAAATTAGATTACTTTGTTACAATGTTATTTTTCATTGCGTTCTCGTACTTTTTTAATGGTAATGTTAGAAAAAAGAGCGAAATGTCTAAAATTGCTTCCCCATACAAATTTCTTAAAAAATACGGGAACGAAAAAATGACGGAAATTGCAAAAACTGCAGCAAATTAACGTATCAGCTATCGTATTTAGATAATAATGAACATGTTGCTAGTTTCTACTATGCCAAAATTGTATGGCAGAAAACAGGAGAATAGGGTGTTATTCGGCGCTATTTTTGTTTAAAGAGAAGTGTAAAGCTGAAAACAGATACAACGTTTTATTAAAGTTTTGCGTTGGGCGTCGAGGAAAAAACAACAACAACAGGGCGACGACGATACCAAAGTCCAGCGTTTATCTGTTTGTCGGCATATATTTCAAATGAATTTGAATTTTTCGGCATCATGCCCAACAGTGTAAAAACGGCCAAAATGACACAAAACTTTAATCAAACGTTGTATCTGTTTTCAGCTTAAGTCTTGCTAGACTTCGGAGTACGGGAACGGGTTCTATACACAATTAATACGATATATAGATAGATTTACGTTAATTTTCGAAATAAAGTTGTAAAGTTCTATATTGTCGTATATTTTTGATGACTAATTCAATTTGCAACAACTTGTTTTGAAAATTCATGATCGATCAGCTGCGCGTATGCATCTACCTTGATCATTGTGATATGTATGAAATCAACAAAAAAATAAGTGTAAACACCGGGATGTATTTCAGGATTTCGTGAAATCCAGTGGATTTTAGAGCGCAAGTGTAAACTTGGCATTACACTTAACCGGATTAACCCAGTGGGTTTGGATTTAAAATGTCAATTCCATAGCGCAAACGTCAAATAAATATTCTCGAAGTGGGTTAACCCGGCAAAAAACTCTAGTGTAACCGTACTATGAGCGTGAAAAAAAGCGGCGTATTTCATTTTGTTCACACCTTAACAGCGCGCTCTCTTGTACAATTCATAAGTGATTTCATAGGAAAAGATGTACTCCAACGGCACTTGTACTGATTAAACTGCATCCACGGACTAACTAATTTTTACTAGTTTTTCCGATAACATAAAGGAAAAAATGTTATCGCAGCAAAAAATAGTAGTTTCTTGCAGGTTCTGGAACAGAGCAAATTTAATTTTTGTAAATTAGTGCATTTAACTTACATAAATATGCGGTTACACTACAGTTTTTTTGCCGGGTTAAGACTATGTTTACATTTACGAAATCCACTCGATTTCAACTGTCAACTCCTTTGCGTATACGTCAAATGAAAACTCATTTGAAATCGAGTGGATTTCATTTGACAGTTGAAATCGAGTGGATTTCGTAAATGTAAACATAGTGTAACCCACTTCGAGAGCATTTATTTGACGTTTGCGCTATGGAATTGACATTTGAAATCCAAACCCGCTGGGTTAATCCGGTTAAGTGTAACCTGGGTATTACATTGGAAAACGGAGTGAATTTATTACATCCAGTTATATGTAAACGTACTATTACACGTACAAGGCAAATGTAAAATAATAACGCCGTCTATGCACAGGAGCGAGGCTATGCTTTCACTCTAGAGACATCGCCGACATTTTTTAAGATTAACTTGGTACTCTGGTGTTGGACAGAGAGACAGAGAGACAGAAAAAAGAGAATTGCGTAGTGGTATAATTCTTCGAGAAATCGCGAATATTGTGTGATAAATATTTAATAGAATAGTTTTGTAAAAGTTCTATTCATCTAGCTCCTCAGAAAAATAAGAAAAAAAAGCAAAAATGTCTTACGCATATTTATTCAAATACATTATCATTGGTGATACAGGTAAGAAAGTGAAAGAAAAATTCACAAAAAAGAAAAACAACAATAAAAAAATTTGCCAAAAAAACTTAATTTTGTTGATTGTGTGTTGGCTGAGTAATTTGTGCAGAATTATGAAATCTTAACTGGAAACATATGGAAGTGAAAAATGTCAAGGATTTTTATGCATAACAAACTTTCAATCTTGCATTGTTTTGATGTTTAGCTTGCTTTTATTGGGCTGTAATAAATAATTTGAGATTTTCTTTGTTAGAGTTTACAAATATTCTGTCATTGTTGAAAAATCAATAATTTTTTCATTGTTGGCTGTTTGGTCATTTGTATTTACTCTTTTCTATGGCTGGTTTGGCTGCCTGAGAGAGCTCTCTGCATTTCCTAGTGCGCCCCCGTTTGTCCCCATTGTTGATGCTTTTGTTGTTGTATCAGATGACGATGATGACGACGTATATAATGGTGTATACGTAGAGGGGTGGTTGATGGTTGTTCTATATCCACTGTTTAAGAGTGTATACATAGCAGGAATACAAAGTCTGGCATTATATGTTGTTGTTATGAACTGCATACACATTTACCTGTATCACAGTTGAATGTACATAGTTACCACTAGTTACCACTTGCAGCTAATGATTGTTCCTGTCTGGAACTCACTATAGGAAGTTAATTTCAATACCAACCACCCCCTTCCTGTGCTTGTCATAAAACCTGCCCTTATCAACATACCCGTAGTACCTTAACTTTGCTATTTGTGGGTGTTGTCAGTCAAACATGTTTCCTTTTTCATCATCATATTATGGTATCCCCAACAGCTGTTTTTCCCCTTGATTTTGTTTTAGTGAGTTCATCCCCAAGCAAAGCATTTTGAGTCATTGCAATGGGTACACATACTTGTACTAAGGGAAGATTTAACTTCTAAGGGAGTCTCTTTATGTAAATTTGTCGTTATTTTATTTTCTTTCATATTTTTATGATTTTTTTAATTATCTCAAATTGGGGGGAAGGGAATTAGTTGACCTCTAAGGTCCATTGTCAATGTTGGTAGTTTAAGCATTGATATAACTAAAATTTAGTTACTCTGAAAAATGATAAAGAATGTAGTAGAACCGGTAACTTGATTAATTTCCGAGGGAGATGGCATTATTAACATTTTCTACATTTTCTAAGCTGTTTAGCTTTCATTAGTAGTCCGATTTTAATAGACTTCTTGTGTGTTGATACGTTCAACTTGGTTTTGTTGCTAGACCAAATTTTCTTAAAATGTAGACATCGTCGGAGTGAAGTAAGGAGACAGGTGTTGCTTAGAGACATCCCTCACATTCATTTAGTGGAAGTATGCATCACTTTATTATTATTATTATTAATATTATTATTATTTTTTTTTTGTTTGAAACTATATAACGAGCTTTCATTGGCAAAAATATATTGCTAGATGCCGTCTCAACTAAAAACGGTCAACATAAACGAATCCAATGTAACATCAAGATATTAGAGTTCTTGGAATGTTTTGAAAGTCGCACCGAATTAAAGCCTTTTTAATTGTTGGGTCTTGTCTCCCTACTGACGACAGTATGGCTTCTGAAGAGAGAGCTTGAGCCTTGATCTAATGACCCGTACATGGAATCTATGGGGGTATCAGTCAGGTGTGGAACTACCGAGGTAGAATTGCTGTACTCCAGCCTATATACTCAACATTGGCATGCTTTTGGAGGGTCATAACCGTCCGGTCTTGGGGGGACTTTTAATGCTCATAATGAGTTGTGGCATTCGATCCTCGGAAACGACCAGGCAACCCGTCGTTTCTTCTGAATCAGACCATCTCCCCATAATTATTTCCATCAGCAGACCGCACGATTTCATCAATCATGGGAAAGATCTCTTCCTGCTGAGTATGAACCACCACAATTCACAATGGATGATGTTGCGAATGTCATCAGGAACGCTAAATCATCCAAAACGTTGGACCTTGATGGAATTCTCATGCTGAAACTAAAGTTCTCAACCTGTCGCTACCTACCGACATCGCAGGGTGGTCCCCCACTGAAATAATTTTGCTTTTGTCGCCCGTAGCAAAGACCCTTGAGGCCTTAGTCCTTAGCAGCGACAGAAATAGCTATCCAGTTAACAATAATCAGCACGGATTGCGTACAGCGCTGCACGCCATCTTTACATAGTAGTCGAGAACTCAACCAGAGTAGGCCGTGTGATAGAACAGTGATGGTGGTGCTTGACTTATCAAAAGCCTTTGATACCCAAGCACTCCACGACAACCCTACGGCCAAGTTTGAAACTTTGGATAAACAATTATATGCGTGGACACCAGTCGTACATGGAAATCAGGAACAAGAAGCCCAATCCCTGTAGAGTGAAACATGGATATCTCCTTTCCTGTATTCCGCCCCTCCAGACGGCATTGAAATCGTAACCTATGCGGATGATTTTACAATCTTGGAGTCAGGTACCTAGCCTGGTGTAATTTGTGAAGGGCGGAACTCCTATTTGATTGAATTTATCACCTCTCCCTTTTGCCTCAACTAAGCTTGGGATGGGTCTAAATTCCAATAGGGCAAGAATCGTTGACACCGTTCCAAACAACTGTCTGTTTGCATTAGAGCTTTTTGCAGGGTTAACTAACCTTCTTTATGAGGATTTATTTGACATCATAACGTTGAGAGAAAACCATTCTGGGCTTATTTTCTTTTCTTTGGTCGAAAGCTAATTGCCTTTGTGTAGAGTAACCCTCGAAGACAGTATGTGGGTTTGTCCAAATATTACACATGGTAATATTTCTTCCAAACCCATGAAGATGGGACTATATCGGTCTACTTCTATTGGTATCTTCTCCACAAGTGTAAAAAATTCGAGTTAATGCCTGCCTTGCCTCGATCGCTTTGATATTTTTTAGGTATGTATTACTTAGGGTCCCGACAGCCTACAACCACAAACCTAGTATTTGAACAAAGTTCTTTTTCCCCAAAAAATATATGCATTTTTGGGGAATGAACTTTGTTCGTATATTATTTCGAAATATGTTGTTGTTGTCCAAATTAAAATTCAATACCCCCATGATTCATTTGCTTTTACGAATGACAAGATAAGAGATTTAATAATGCAGAAGGTTTTCATTATCAAGGTGTATAATGACCTGTGATTCACATGTACTCTGTGATATATTCAATGTGCACTAGAAAATACTTTAAAAAAATATTCTTTTTCATATTTATTTCAGGTGTTGGCAAATCATGTCTTTTGCTGCAATTCACCGACAAACGTTTCCAGCCCGTTCATGATCTAACAATTGGCGTGGAGTTTGGTGCACGCATGATCACCATCGATGGCAAACAAATTAAATTGCAAATCTGGGATACAGCCGGTCAGGAGGCATTCAGATCAATAACACGTTCATATTATCGTGGTGCCGCTGGTGCACTTCTGGTATACGATATAACACGACGTGAAACATTTAATCATTTGACAACTTGGCTGGAAGATGCCCGACAACATTCAAATTCAAATATGGTCATCATGTTGATAGGAAATAAGAGGTACGTATGGATTTATTTGTTGGTTTGTTTTTTAATGTTGCCATTTTAATATGTATGTTTTTTTTTTTTATTATTTAAGTGATTTGGAATCACGCCGTGAGGTTAAGAAAGAAGAAGGTGAAGCATTTGCCCGTGAACATGGTCTGGTATTTATGGAAACCTCAGCACGCACAGCTGCAAATGTTGAAGAAGCGTTTATCAATACAGCCAAAGAAATTTATGAAAAAATCCAGGAGGGTGTTTTCGATATAAATAATGAGGTATGTAAATGTGTGTAAAATGGAGTTAGTTGGTTTGAAATGCTTAGCTGGCATAAGAACTTGTATAAATCGTTGCGAAACTATGGGAGTTTAATAATGAATCATACAAAATTATTCAAATGGATGCTGGTGGTAATGACACTAAAGTATCATATAATTCCTAAAGGAATTGAACAATTATTTTCTTAACAAGATGGAGCTTTGTAACTCCAACTAAAGTTTATGCATATAGGAGCTTTATGTCTAAAAAAAAGTTCATTAACCCAGATATGCCCAACGTCCTATATATAGGACACACAAAATTCTTGCTAATTTGATATGTTATGTTTATCAAAGTACCGTTTATTTTATATACTAAGTATACATCTGTAGCTCTTGGGATATTATGTGATTCCATTATTTTGAGCTACTATTTCTGAGTTTTGAGGTCTAGTTCATCGAAGTTGCTACCTATCGCTTAGTTTTAACAATGATTAGCGTTATGACCGATTAATTATTGGGTAGTTTTATAACGAAAACAAACACGATGTGGAGCCTACTATGAAAAAACGTTAACTAGATGCCAAAAAGGTATCTTTGGACTATATGTCAAATGTTTTGTGCCCCATAACTCCCAGTTATATGATAAAAACCTGTGTCCAAAAGAGGCCTCAAAAACCATTTTTTTCAAGAAAAAATTGAAAAACATATAAACATACTGTTATTATTTCACATTTGCTTCTAAAATAATATAAAAATACTTTTATAATGATCACGATCAAGCAATGGGCATATCTGGGTTAACATTGCGGTGTTTCCAAACCTATTGCTAATTGGTGTTTAGGGTTCGACGAACACATGAGGATGGTACAGCCTCCTTGCTCTTATATTGACTCAGTACAAAGTTCGCTTAAAAGTACTTGTCAAAGCCTCATCCAGACTAACACTTTAGGAAAAATAGATGTCAATTTGTTCGGATAAAATATAAAGTTGACAACAGGTTAGGTTAGGTTTAGGATGCGTAACTGCCGTGCAGGCAGCCACTCCACTCGGAGACCTTGAGGTCCATTGTGATCATCCTGACTATTGAAATGTATGTGTTGTAGAGATGATGATGATGTAACGGTTATGGATTTGATGGATGGATGGTGTTGAAAAGAGGATTCATTGTAGACTATGAATGAGATGATGTTGGATGCAGCTATGTGGTGATATGTGAGTGCAGATGGTGTAGATGTGTAGTGGAAAGTGTGATGCGTTTCGTGCTGTGAGCGAGGCTGTATAATGTTGCGTGACTGCGGATTGTGGTGATATGTTTCTGATGGGTATATGGTGATTTGTGCATACGGTGATGATATTCTGAATGATGTTAGATGCAGCTATATGGTGATGTGTGAGTGCAGATGCTGTTGATGTGTAGTGGAGGGTGTGATGTGTTTCTTGCTGTGGGCGATGCTGTATGATGTTGCATGACTGCAGATTGTGTTCTGTTTATGAGTAGTGGAGAGTGTGATGTGTTTCTTGATGTGGACGATGCTGTATGATGTTGTATGACTGCAGATTGTGTTCTGAATGGTGCTGTAAGCCTACAGATGGTTGTTTATGATGATATGATGAGCTATGTGGGAGAGAATTGTGGATTAAGTTGGAAAGATGGGAAGGAGGAAAGGGGGAAGTGGTAAGACAAAAGAAACAAGAATAAGAAGAATGAGTAGTTGTAAAGAAGAGTGGTAGATTGTTTTAAGAAGAAGGAGATTATTTTCCTAGAATGTACTAAGCCTGTTCTGACCAGCCCCAGAGCCACTTTAGACTCTTGCAGTAAACCACCAGGATAGTAGAGTCAATAGAGGAGAAGTAAGAAAGAGAGTCAATCACATGTACACCAAATAGTCTATGCCTTTTGACCATCAGTCTAGGACATCTACATAAACTTGACAACGCCAAGAAAATTTAATAAATTGCTCTTCACAACAAAACAAACCTCAGGCAAAGGTTAGCTTGAAGTTTGCAAATATAAGTTCAGATGAGTGGTTGGGGGACTGTCGACAACTGACTTATCCAGTAATTATATGCTCTGTTCCAGAACCTGCACGATGCTACTATTTTTTACTAAGATAACACTTTTTTCATTATTTTATCGGAAAAAATATTTAAAAATAGTAGTTTCCTGCAGTTCTGGAACAGACCAATAGCATTACTTTAGAATTCAATCCTCGGAGTGTCAAGTTATTGTTGAAAATTAATCCTACATCTCTTCGGACCAGTTAACGTCACGTTGCCAAAGTTGAATGAAGTGAATTTTCCCCGGGATCGAGAGCGAATTAACCACTGCCCACATTTTACTAGTTCGGACTACTATGTTGAAAGATTTAAGATTCGATCGCTTATGCTCCCCGTCCAACTTGTTTACCCCATTGTCAGTTCCCTGTTTTAATTGTTTTGTGAGAGTTCCTCACAACCAATTGTTAGTTCCGTATTCTCAATTAAGAAATTTGATCTCACTTCGGAATGAAGCAGAAGTAAAGGTGGCATGAAATTTCCTTTCAGCTACACGAAAATCAGAGGTTTGGGTTGCTACCCTCAACCTTGTAACTACATGGTGCCTCAATGAAGTAAGGAATTTCCCACAATTTGGGGTAGAGTCATGTCCGTCCGTCCGTTGTTGTTGTTTTAGCAAGCAAATATGCTCGAATCCCATGGTTGCCACTTCTATGCCCCGCATTACTAGGGGAATTTTTAACCAGGGGACGTCACCTCAACAATTATGTGTTTGTCTCTTTCACCAGGGAAGCGGTAATATATCCCAGAATGCCTGCTTAGAGCTCTTTTGTTCCGTGACAGGATAGAGAAGAACCCCCGTTCGTCAGATACCCATCCACCACAGGTCAACATCGGTTGTTGTTGTTGTAACAGTGTTTTTGTTATGTTTATATGTTCGTTCCTCTGTTCAATCTGGCTCTGGATCTATCTCCAGTTCCAGAAAAGTGGCTGCTTCGATGGGATGTAGCCACAGATCCACTGGAGTTAGATGGGTAGGTTTGGCGGGGCAGTTAAAAAGGTGTTGTGTGTCGTGCGGGCCCATGCCGCATACTGGGCATATGTCTTGCACGGCGCGGTCGATTTCCGCCCAATAAGAATTTAGGCGACTGCAGTATCCCGATCGTAGTTGAGCCAAAACTACTCTGGTTTGTCGTGGCAGCTGACGCTCCTCAGCTGCGATAGATGGAGGATGTACTCCGAGTACTTTATTCACACTATAATTGCTTATTTAATCCTGCTTGATATGCTTGTTGTCCTAGGGGTTCTCTCCTGTATCGTTGGACCTCTCCCTTTAGAGCATCGATATCCTTCCTGATCTCCCTGAATGGGCCGGGCCTACCCACAAGATGGTGATTGGGATGGCTCACACGATAACATCCAAGCAGGTACTGCAACGAAAGCATCTCATTGTGTTGCTTTACAGGAAGAATTTTTGCCTCCTCATGTAGATGGTCCACTGAAGATTTGAGGAGGCACCCTGTCGCTGTTCTCAGTTCGAATCACACAATCTCGGGGACCAGACTGGAGCCGCATAGCTTACCACAGACCGACCTATCGCGTTATACGTGGCCAACAAGGTTTCTTTATCTGCACCCCAATTGCTGCCGGCCAGGGACTTGAGGACCTTGTTCCTACAGTCCCTGGCCCTAAAATTTTAGGGCAGTTTGTGGTCGGAATTCTGCTACCGTCGACCACGACATTCAACTCACGTCCAAACTGCGCTGTCCATGTGGTGAACAGAGTGGCTGTAGATTTTGTGGCGGAAATCTGCATATTCTTCGAATGGAAAAAGGTGGTAAGATCGGTTAAATAGTTGTTCAGTCTCTCACAGATGTCATCAGGATAGGTACCCGACGCCAGGATCGTGCAATCATCCGCATACGTCACGATCTCAATGCCGTCTGGAGGGGGTGGAATACAGGAGAGGTAGAGGTTAAACAGTTCCGGAGATATCACCCCACCTTGGGGAACTCCCTGTTTCCCTCTACGGGGTTTGGACTTCTTATTCCTGAATTCCACGTACGACTGGCGTCCACACATATAGTTGACTATCCAACGTTTCAAGCTTGGCCGGTGAGGTGTAATGGATGTAGGAAATTAGGTGCATTTTCTCTGGCCTTAGCCGCTTCCTAGACTACTGCTATAGGAGTGGTTCAGCAGCAAGCAGAACATCTCCCAGCTCCCATTACATCAACAATTATTTGTTCGTGTTCGTGTAGCGGCAATAGGAATAGAGAAGAACCCCGGCCCATGGATCAGTTCCGTTCAGATCTCCATCCACCACATTTCAACAGCGGTGAGGTGTAATGGATGTAGGGAGAAGGCTGCTCTGGCCTTAGCCAACACCAAGAATACTGCGATATGCGTGGTTCTGCAACAAGCAGAACATCTTCCATCATGTCTTCAACTACGTCGGCGTATTCATCGTCGCCGTTCGAATACGTGGCACCTATATGTGTGCACGCCAGTCGTTTATGGAATTCAGCCATAAGAAGTTTAGGACACGTAGAGTGAAACAGTGAGCTCCCCAAGACATGGTAATATCCCCTGAACTGTTTAGCCGCTACCTTTCTGAAATTCCACCCTCTTCATACGATCGTAATCTATGCGGACTTTGTCATTGTTCACCACCTAGACTGCTGAAATGTGGCTCCCCTCAGCATATTTTAGTCAATGAAGACATTGGGTGCCACCGTGGTGCAATGGTATGCACACCCGCCTTGCACGCAGAAGGTCGTGGGTTCGATTCCCTGACTAGGCAACATCAAAATTTCAACAGTGACAAAATACCTCTCAGTAATGTTGGCGACATTTCCTGAGTATTTCAGCCATGTATAACTTCTCTACAAGTGGTGTCGTAGGACACGCCGTTCGGACTCGGCGATAAACTGTAGGTCCCATATCATTGAGCTAATATGAATCGGGGTGCACTCATTGATATGAGAGAAGTCTCCCTTGTCCCGTATGGGATGTTGTGGAACAATGTTTGTGTTTGAAGATATTGGGTGTAATGTTCTATAGCATGTTGAAGTCGTCCGCGCAAACCACAGCTATCAGACAGAGGAACAAGATCCTCAAATCGCTGACCAGCAGTACCTGGCGTGCTGACAAAGAAACCTTGTTGACTTCTTACAAAGCAAAAGGCCTGTCTGTGGTAAGCTATGCGGCACCAGTGTGGTATGAATATGTTTGCCATACATTGTGGAAGAATGTTCAAACCTATAAGAGTGTCGCACTTATGACCGGAACTGAGTGTCTTTTCACGACACCGGTCCGTTGGCCACTTTCATGAGGAGACAAAGATTTTACAGGTTCATCAGCACAAGATTTTGTAGATGGATTACCTGCTTGGGTGTTATCGCCGTGAGCAGCCCGTCACAATGTAGTGAACAAGGCTTCCTCCACCCAGGCATTTCAGAAGATCTTTATAATCTAGAGAGAGAGCTTCCAAAGTATGACGAGTCTATCAGTTTTGGATATTATTTATACTGATGCATATACGCGACTGTAAAAAGTATACAGTGCGACTTAGTTTGAAATGGAAGATGGGCCATATCGGTCCCATCCTTCGAATACCTATCCCACAAAAGTTCAAAACTTTTCCCTAAAATGGTGCGCACGCACCATCGCACTCTCAAAGACGATAATCGATTTGGTCCTAAATATATAATTTTTGAGGAAAAGGATTTGGTCCTAAATATATAATTTTTGAGGAAAAGGATTTTGGTTGTATAGCCGATATTCGATTTGTCCATAGATGAAAGTTTCAATTCGCTATACTATATACTGATACTTTTTTACCTGTTTTGTAGGCAAGTTCATACCTCCAAGAAGTGCGTGATCAATTCTGCAAACCCCCCAAATATGTACATAATTTTTGGGGAAATGGGTTTAGTCGGACCTGTCCATAGTTTAAAGTTTCAATTCATAAAAAGTTTTAATTCTGTCAACAATGTTGAGTGAAAATTTATTCGTTTTTTTTTTAAGTGGGACATTTTGTTGTTACTGATATATTTTCTTCCTTTTCTCATTCCAGGCCAATGGCATCAAAATCGGCCAACAACATTCCCCCACAAATCCATCACTGCCTGGTTCGGGCAATCAAGCTGGGTCAGCTAGTAGCGGATGTTGTTAAAAGTTTCTTAATTGTCCCCCTTCCTATCCTCCCGTATAAACTTCTAACAACTTTTTAACAAGAGCCCGACATAAAACTAACTCTAACTATAGAACACTCTTCGTAATTATTTTTTACACAAAACAAAATCATTGAGAAGATAAACTTAAAGAGAAGAAAGGAATCATAAAATAAAAGCTAATAAAAGATATATATTTACTTCAACTACATATATTTTTCTTTCCTTATTAAAAAAAAAAATAAAAAAATTAAAGCAAAAACTTAGCCGAAAAAATATGAATTGAATGAAAAATAAGCTAAATCAAACTGTTTTATTCCATGGACAGCAGCGATAAATCGATGAGATAAATTCCTTTTCCTAGGAGACTAAAAAAAAACTCATCAAATTTATTGCTTAAAGTTAAAAAAACAACAACAACAACAATTAAATTAAGAGCCGAAACCAAACACAATTATTACATTAAAACTAAAAAAATACCAAATATTTGTAATGAAAAGAGACATAAAGTAAAAAATAATTGATAACGATATGTATTAAAGACAGTTTCAAATAAATAATTTCAGAAAAATAAATTGCTTCTTTTTTACGTCATTACAAAAACAAAAGAACAACAGCAAATAACTATTTTTTTACAATTCTTATTAAATATTTCTTGCTTTTTGTTTTGTGGGCTTTTAATTTTATATTTTTTTTTTTCGTTTGTTTGTGGTACAACATTTATTTCTATACAAGCCAGTTATATTATGTTGATTAATTGGTATTGTTTTGTTGCAATTTTTATCCCTATATTTTAATTTATTTACAAACTCCTCTCATATATTGTGTTTTTTATATTTTAATATCGTATCATAAAAAATAGTTTTTTTTTTGTAAGCCTATAATTTATATATACAACACACATTTATAATATACATATACACAATTACTTATATAAAAACGTACATAATTTGTATGTATGTAATAAATATTTGTGCATAATTAATTGTAGTTTTAATAATAAAAAACAAACAAAAAACAACAATTTATAAATTATTTTGATGTTTTGAATAAAAAAAACCGACAGAAAAGATTTCATTAAATGTGTTTTGAAGTCGTGTTTGTTGTTATCAGAGAGCGAACAGGGCGGTGCTGCATGTACATCCTCCTGTAGGTGATGTGCATCTAGATATGGAAAAAACCCTGTTGGTCATTAGTATTGATAACTAAGATACCATAGAACCCAGAATATAGTATTGAATCATGGTAGAACAAATACAAGGTAAAGTTAATACTACAACAAATACAACTCGAACAACAACCACAAAGGAATTTGTTTTTGTTTGTAACGTTACTGCCAGTTGTATTTGTAAACAAAACAAGGAAATGTCTATAAATTATTGGAATTTAAAAAACTAATAATTTTTCACATTTGGTTGAATATTTTGGAAAACATGAATGAAAATTCGTTACATTTTCAATTTTTATGCTTCCACATCATTCCACTAAATGCATAAATTCTCGCAGAAAGTAGAATTCTTGCAGAAAAGTTTGGGGTCGCTGGAAATACATAGAAAAAGGAGAAGCTGTTTCAATGTTTTGTTTTAGAAATCAAAGAAGCACATGTTTATTAGGGCTTTATTTTTTAAATTTTAACAAAATACCTCACATATTAACAAACGTTGTATCGCCTCTACAAGCGGTGATTTACTGCGCGGCTTATCGTTTGAACTTGGAGGAGGTTACATATCATTGATATGAAGAAGTCTTTCTGGGAAATGGTTTTTTCCGAATGATATATTTTTTTTTTCTCAAAAAATATATGTCCCTAATGTACATCGAAATAGAAATGAATGTATAAAATGTCATATGAAATTTGACACTAACGTTACAACCCGGTTCAGTCAGCTGGGTATTGCTGCTACCTTTTCTTGCTCTACCATGGTATTGAATGTAGAATGAAGCATATTACCATTACCCCACAAATTTAAAAATTGTGACTGACTTCATAAATACAGTATTTACATTGCAAAAAATGACAATATCATAAAAAGATGAAGTAAATATGTGTGGCAACACAATGCCAATTGGTGTGCAGTCCACTTGAAAACACTGCACAAATTCGGCAATTGCTGCGCAGTGTGATGTGTCGCGTAACATTTATGAAGTCGCGACGATGTCAATAAAAAGACATGCTGCATTTATGAAGTTGCGACGATGTCTTTTGACTGCACTTATGAAGTCAGCCTGTTATTGCCTTATTTTAATTTATAGTTTCATGTCGAGCGGAACAAAATTAATAGAAACGATTTTTCCGCATTATTGCACATCGCAAACCGCTATAATTAATAAAGCAAGTAGAAAATAATTAGCCGCCGATAGGTAATACTCAGCCCTTAACTGTGAATAAATGTAGCTCTTATAGGCCGTTTATATATAACAAGGTTAACCCAGTGGGTCTGGGTTTCAAATGTCATTTCCATTGTATATACTTCAAACAAATCCTCATAAAGAAGGTTAACCCTGCAAAAAACTATAATATAAACGCCGTATAACCCCCAGTTTTTGTAAAAAAATTTATTCTTCTCACACGAATTGTCAAATTTTGTAGATCGATTTACTCGCTTTAGCGCAAATGTAGAGCGCTGATTTTTAAATGAGGAATCCTTAATGATATATGGAACGGGTATACGAAAAATTAGATGTGTATGTCATCTGGGGGCTGAGCTATGAATGCCTAAATTATTACGAATATAGACGAACGAACAAAAATAAGTTACAAAAACTGGGGGTTAATGGCTATATCACACCATATGCTTTTTCACATGTATGACATCAGCTGGGGTTGGATTCTTGTTCTATGAAAATTTGAAATGAAAAATATTTTCTTTATAATTTTTTTTTCATTTGACATTTATTTCCTTTATAAAAGTTTTCATTTCAAATTTTCATAGAACAAGAATTGAGCCCCTGGTCTGTATATTAGTATACCCAAAGTGACAACATACATGTGAAAAAGCATATGGTGTGATATAGCCATAAGTAATTAGTTTGGTTGTTGGGATTCCGCTGAAGGTAAAGTAAGAAGCATGGTACAATTACTTAGGTAGATGCATCGGCGAATTGCTACAACAAAGCAACTTTTTTTGTAATGTAAACTGTCAAAATTTTCGCCGAATGGTTCCTTGTTGTCTCTTTTTATCACTTGTGTTTGTACAGTGAAGTGAACACATGCTATCTCTTACTTACCGAATCATATGGTTTTTATACCCTCCACCATAGTATGGAGGGTATATTAAGTTTGTTTTTCCGTTTGTAACGCATTGAAATACTCATTTGCGACCCTATAAAGTATATATATTCTTGATCAGGGTAAAATTCTGAGTCGATCTGTGCACGTCCGTCCGTCTGTGGTAATCACTCTAGCATCCACAAAAATGGAGATAGGACGCTGAAATTTTGGGAAAATCCGTCTTTTGTTTGTAGGCAGGTCAAGTTCGATGATGGGCTATATCGGTCCACGTTTTGGTATAGCCCCCATATAACGGTACCCCCGATTTACGGTATTTTGACGTTTTTAGCTACATTTTCAGACCGATTTAGCTATAATTTGTCATTTAGGGTTCTTAAGTGTCAAAATATTTATGTAACAAAACTTGTGGACATAGGTCCACGTTGTGGTATAGTCCCCATATAACGGTACCCCCCGATTTATGGTATTTTGACGTTTTTAGCTACATTTTCAGACCGATGTAGCTATAATTTGATATGTAGGGTTCTTAAGTGAAAATAAACTTATATAACAAATGTTGTGGACATAGGTCCACGTTTTGGTATATCCCCCATATAACGGTACCCCCCGATTTACGGTATTTTGACGTTTTTAGCTACATTTTCAGACCGATTTAGCTATAATATGACATTTAGGGTTCTTAAGTGCCAATAGTTCCACGTTTTGGTATATCCCCCATATAACGGTACCCCCCGATTTACGGTATTTTGACGTTTTTAGCTACATTTTCAGACCGATGTAGCTATAATATGACATTTAGGGTTCTTAAGTGCCAATAAACTTATATAACAAATGTTGTGGACATAGGTCCACGTTTTGGTATAGCCCCCATATAACGGTACTCCCGATTTACGGTATTTTGACGTTTTAGCTACATTTTCAGTCCGATGTAGCTATAATTTGACATTTAGGGTTCTTAAGTGTCAATAAACCTATATAACAAAACTTGTGGACATAGGTCCACGTTTTGCTATAGCCCCCATATAACGGTACTCCCAGATTTACGGTATTTTGACGTTTTTAGCTACATTTTCAGACCGATGTAGCTATAATTTGACATTTTGGGTTCTTATGTGTCAAATAACTTATATAACTAGTGGACATAGGTCCATGTTTTGGAATAGCCCCCATACAACGTTACCGCCCGATTTCAGGACGTTTTCACATTTCTAGACCGAATTAGCTATAATTTGATATTTAGCGTTCTTAGCATGATACAATGATACAAGGTAACCTCACGTTCACAGCTCACAGAGTTGTATTCGCTTTGCAGTCCCTTCATTGACAAAATGATTTTGACAAACTTTGTATGTATGTATATGTTAAAATATACATGTCAGGTTTATTTACATTTTAAATTCCAAATCAGTTTAATTATTTTTTTTTTAATTTAAATTTTCAGACAGATTGGAGTCAATTTACCCCTGTACGTCTAGCTGGCTGGAGAAAATCTCTCAAACGGATCAGCCGATGTGGTCCAAATGTTGGTCCGCGTAATATTTTTTCCAATCATTGATCAATTTCACATTAGCTGCCGTGACATAAAGCATGCATTTGGTTGCGGATTTATAATTTTACAGAGGTTAAAACATCTGGTTCCAGGTTCACATAAAGGCTAAATGTGTATACCCTTAGCCTTTACGCTGAGGAACAAGCGTTTTTGGACAAAATACTTTTCAGACGATTTGAAGTTGATTTGTCCATGTCCGTCCGTCTGTCTGGCTGGTCCGCACGATAACTCTTGAACGGATTGGTTAAAATTTTGGGAATCGTCGTTAAGGTTCGAAGATGAACCATATCGGCCCACTTATTCCGGTACCACTACAACAAAATATCACACATTTTAGTCCAAAAATAGCATTTCTTTCGGGCCTAGATCAGGTATGACTATATCGTTTCAGTTCTTCGAATACCTCCACACAACATTTTTCCTTAAATGCAGTTTATTTGGTATTGCACATCGTAATATTTCCTTCAAACATGAACATGTTCTTGTTTTCTGACATAATGACCACAAGGTACAAAAAATCCTACAAGGAAATGACTCCAAGATGGAATAGGGCGTGTCGAGAATTTAATAGCACCTAGTCACTTTAATCATGACTACAACATTATATTATTTTCCCCGAGGAAAACAACACTTCCCAGTTTCTTTTTGCGACCAGTACTTTAAGTTGGTAAACGTATAAATTAGAGCTTTTGGACCACTACGTCAGAAAGCATGGACTTACACACGAAAAACTGCACTTAAACACAAATGGTGAAAATTTGTGAGGGAGGTACAATAAGAAGAGGGTCCATATGGGTCATTTTAGAAGTTAAACTCAATTTGGACAAAATATTATCCATAGTTTGGATCAATTTGTTTGCTTTATTCGTTCAAGAGATATACCGTGTACCATTTAAGTGACATTTTTAACTTTTGGGTGAGGTACCGGAAGGTGTGGACTAATATTGTCCATCATCGAACTTGTACTAAGTATAGACTCCAAATTGTCTGAAACGGATTTCGTTCAAACATACCTGGGGTCTAAAAGATTTGTTTCGATGGGCACATATTGCCCATAAAGACTGAGGGTATAAAAAGCGGAAGACTATGGCTGACATCCGAAATATCAGTTGCTTTGTTGCAGTTGTGCATTTGAAACGCAGATTAGATTTTGCAACGATGTGCATTTTAAAATACTTTTACAATGCACGAGCAATAACTGAAACAATGCAGTTTCATGACGTTTCGGAAGTTGAATTGAATTTTAATAAGGATAATGACTTATGAGATAAATCTGTGGCTGTCCTTGCCCCAATAAAACGATCTTTTTATTTTTTCCACCTCTTCAACAGATTCGGTACAAAATTCGGCCTTTGTTCAAACTTAGTTTAAGTTAGAAGATGGACAATACCGATTCTTAACTTCCGGTACTTGCCCCCAATATTTAAAAAATGTCACTAAAATGGTTTGCACCTTATCTCTTGAACGGGCAAATAATTTGGTCCAAACTTTGGATCTCCTAATATTTTGGTCACATTTACTTTAACTTCTAAAATGGTCGAAATGGGTCCTCTTCTTAGTATAGCTCCCCCACAAAAGTTCACCATTTATGTTTTAGTGCAGTTTAGGGTCTGTTCGAAAATCCTTTGGAAATGTATACCGATGCTGTTCGTAGTTTTAAGTCGACATGTCTAAGACGGCAAGTTCAAATGTCCAAAAAGGGCCACAAAATTCTGAAAAGACCCTAAATACATTCGATCTGTGCCTAGATGACAGTATCAATTCACATAGGCTGTTGGTATATGTTGTTGGCAAAGCCGACTAATACGGATAGACCCAGAGCCAGATTGAGCAGAAGAACAAACATACAATAATAAACACTGTTACAACAACAACTGACACTTTTTTACTCGATTTTATACATTTTATTCATAAAAAAATACGGATACCGAAGAAAACCTTCATCCTTGTAGTATACGACGACGGGACCAGAACGTAAATCGGCGACGGTCGCTGGCCCAGATCTTCATGGGCCTGTGGAAGGCAATAGCTTGGTAGGTCTTTGTACTTTATCAGAATTGACCAAAGGGAATTCAGAGAGCCAATGATGTGGCCCGTAGAGACCTAGGCTTTGGTTTGCATTGACCTCCAGGTGTCTAGGGCAAAAAACCTTGGTAGGAACGAACATGAGACCACCACGGCACATGTTATGAAAATCATTCTGTCCAGAGCTATGAGTACCACCCCACGGACACAGGAATACGCGAAATAGCGCGACCAGTAGGCCAAAATTCCTGTAACAAGGAGCACACATTCAATATATGAATATAAACCCATTTATCATCGCTCCAACCCAATTACTTACCGGCGTGTTTGCTATAAGCGTTATGTAAACACGCATCAATTGGTTGTTGGTGCATAGATTAGATGCTGGGTTGACGACATCACTGCTGCCAAATAAATGATCGTTTCCTCGATTTGTGCATTGTTCACTGGACCAGTGGCCCTACGTTGTCTAAGTTCTGCAATAACACGAAAAACATTCAAGTCAAAACATTTTCACGTTGTATTTCACAAATCAATTTCGAGAAATAGAAAATCAAAATATTTATCTGCTTTTTACTGAACTTTAACATAATTTTGGTATATCCACATTGACCGCGATGTCCGTTTGTTTTGTGGGCAGTTATTTTCTTGATGATTTTTGATAAAATTACGAAAATATTTTTTTCTGTTCTATAAAATTATGTACACAAATATTAAAAGAACGTAAACAACCCATATGTTGTTATTGTTGTACACAACAACAACAACTTTCATATTGTTTCGAACGCATGGTTGTATTTGACAGCTCAAGGACGGTTTTTTGAAATGAGATTACCTTCTTATTCTGCCATGCGTTCTTAGTGACCAAAAAACTTATATTCGAAAAAATTATGAACATAGGTCCATGTTTTGGTATAGCCCCATATAACGGTACCTCGGTATAACGGATTTCGGTATCCCCATATAACGGATTTTCGGTATTTTGAGAATTTTACCTACAAGTTTTAACCGAATTATCTGTAATTTGAACATTTGACATTTGAAATTCTTAGTGGTCACCACACCCCTCCACCAAAAATTGTCAAGAAAGGTCGATGTATTGATAAAGCTCCCATATAAAAGTACCTCCCGATTTTCAGTAATTTGATGATTTTAGCTACAATATTAAACCGAACTAGCAGTAATTTGCCATTTGAAGTTCTTAGTGGTCACAACACCTCTCCATAAAAAATTGTCAACATAGGTCTATGTTCGGATATAGCTCCCATATAACGGTACCTCCCAATTTTCAGTAATTGGCAATTTTAGCTACAATTTTTAGCCGAACTAACTGTAATTTGACATTTGAAGGTTGTAGTGGTCACCACACATTTGCATCAACAATTTTCAACATAGCCCCAATATAACGATACTTCCCGATTTTCGGTACTTTGAGGATTTTACTTAAAATGTTTAACCACGTAGGTTCATGTTTTGGTATAGCCCCAAAAAATCTTCCCGACTTAGCTTTATTTTTTGGACGAACTTTCTGTAATTTGAAATTTAAAAGCCAACAAAAATTCTGCAACAAAAATTTTTCATTTAAATTGACATTTTCGTATAGCCCACATACCTCCGATCTAGCTGTTAATGACATTTGAAGTTCCCACGTTATGTACCGATTTTCGGTATTTTGGGGATTCTAGCTACAATTTTTAACCGAATTAGGAGTTATTTGACATTAAAGGCTCCCATCAAAAACTGTCAACATAGGTCCATGTTTTATTATAACCCCTATACAACGGTACCTCCCAATTTCTCGCCCACCAAAAATTGTCAACATACTTAGTTAGATATAGGCACCATAAAAAGGGCCTCCGAATGAAGCATTTTATGTACATTATCTGACATTTCAACGTACCCACTCAAAGTTGGGGACAGGAATGAAAACTAATTATTCCATTTTAGTTCAGAATATTTTATGGTGGAGGGTATGAAAAGTTTGGCCCGGCCGAACTTAACGCTTTTTTACTTGTTTGTTTTGATTTTTCATGGCCATGGTACAATAAGAAAGGTAGATGCATCGTCGAATTGCTACAACAAAGCAACTTTTTTTGTAATGTAAACTGTCAAAATTTTCGCCAAATGGTCTCTTGTTGTCTCTTTTTATCGCTTATGTTTGCCTATAAAGTGTAGACATGCTATCTCTTACTTACCGAATCATATGGTTTTTTGTTTTGATTTTTCATGGCGAATTCCTAGTTTTTTGACGTTTTAGATTCGATCAGCTGGGCTGAGGCATCTACCTTTCTAATTGTACCATGACAGAACTACCAGGTAGTGGTATCACACCAGCTGATCGAATATGAAAAGTCAAATCCCTTTATAAAAAAAATAATTTTGTTGTAATTTCCCCAACAACATAAAGAAAGTTTTGATATAACATATTCAAAATTTTACGATGCCACTACCTGGGTAATTGTGCCATGAATTGTACCATGGAAGAGACTAAAGCTGTAAACAGATACAACGTTTGGGTAAAGTTTTGTGTCGTTTTGGCCGTTTTTACACTGTTGGGCATGATGCCGAAAAATTCAAATTCATTTGAAATATATGCCGACAAACAGATAAACGCTGGACTTTGGTGTCGTCGTCGCCCTGTTGTTGCTGTTTTTTTCTCGACGCCCAACGCAAAACTTTAATCAAACGTTGTATCTGTCTTCAGCTTAAGGGCCAGAACAGAATCAATCGTCGCTTGCTTTGATTGCTTCCCCAAATGTCAAATTATGAAGGAATGCCAGAGCCTCTTTGCAAATCCGCCTGCGTTCTTCTTTAGGAGGCTCTGGCATCCCTTTATAATTTGACATTTGGGAAGCAAGCAAAGCAAGCGACGATTGATTCTGTTTCTACCTTAATAAATAGCACGTCTTCAACGAAAATGCCCCAAAATGTTGTGTATTTTAACTTGATGAATTATTCCTCATAGCAAATGAGAAAAAATGATTTCAAATTAGACTACATTCGTTAAAGGGAAGTAGTGAGATAAATAGAGATTAGGTGTGTTCGTTTACTCAACAATTTGTACAAATTTGTACAAGTCCAGTAACTTGTTGTAACCGACTAAGGTCTTTTGCATTGTACTGTAGAGTAAACGAACGACATCCAGAAACAATTTGTACAAATTTTGAGTAAACGAACACACATATTATCGGGTATGTTCTGAGACATTTTACCTCTCACTTCACGCCTCAAGCATTTTGTCCACAAATCTAAAAAAAATGGAAAATTTTTTTACTGGCTCATTTTGACGTACAGGTAGAATATGTTGCAAAAGTTTGAAAATGTAATTTTGGAATGCGGTGCCCACGGTAGCTCGAAAACGGATGATCCGATCTTCATATGCTTTTGTGGGATTTTATACATATGTACATACATATAAAAAGATTGTACTTGAGCGAGAGGCTTTTTTAATTGTTTGACGGATTTATGGCGAAAAAACTATCAATTTTTTAGTTAAAATCGAAATTTTCAGCCCAATTATGAATATCAACTCCCCGTGAGTTGTCTAACTTTTTCCTTTAAGTTAAAAGTTTACATTTATAATTACCCTGTTTGACTTGGACAGAATTGGCTCATACCAATGCGGCTTTAGACCTGGCAAATCCACCATTGACCAGGGGCACAATTACGTGATTCGATTCGATCGAGAATTTGCTCGTGAACATGGCACAATTACCAGGTAGATGCATCAACAAACAACTACAACAAAATCGAGTTCAGTACTATGAAATGTCAAAAATTTTTTCCAAAAATTTTGTTAGGCAGTTATTAATAAACACATTATAACAAAAATCCGTCAAAAATTCACAATTTTTCTTTTAAATGTTTGTTTTTTAATTTTGTGTGTTTCAATTACAACAACTTTTTTGACAGCTCACAGTACATCAGCTGGGCTGACGCGGGTACCTGTATGATTGTGCCATGCTCGTGAATAAGTTTTCGACACGATAAAAAACGGCATGACAAAACTCGTTCGAAAACGTTCAAGTAATGTTATCGATTTTTACTATAGTAACCGGTAATCGATCAGGCATGGTACAATAAGTCTGTCTGGTTACTTTCCCAGCAACAATTGTCCAGCAAGAACTTTCTCAGAGAGTAAGGAGTTTTTATTCTCTTTTGCAAGAGAACTGTATAAAGTAAACAGACACTTTCCCAGCAAAAACCAGCAAGTAATCAGCTGACTTGCCAAAACAGAACAATTTGTCCGTCAATAAAGGAAGCAAAGATATTGTATTTTTTAAAAATAAAAAAGAAAATGACCAACAAATGTATTTTTTCACTTTGCAACTTTGTTCTCCAAAAAAACAATACCATTAGGCTTGCTATTTCCACAATAAAATTGTTTTTAATTTTCACAAACATAAATCAACAAAAAATTAAAAACAGCTGATTGATTGTTTTCAGGAAGAAGAAGAGCTTGCAAGTGCTTGCTAGAAGAAATTTGTCCAGCAAGAATTTGCAAGCTCTCAGTGAAAGAACTGTCAAAATGTCTCTCTCGAATTGCTCTCTTTTGCTGGTTTTTTGTGTTAACAGACGACTTCCAGCAACAATTGGTACAAATTGTTACAAATTTTAGGGTAACCAGACACATCTAATAATACAGGTAGCATTATCATGCCAGCTGATGGTAACATAATAGCCCTGTTCCTTTACGTTCAAGAATCTTCAAGTTTTACAATTTTTTCCTCGAAAAGCGTTCCTTTACTTCAGACACAATACAATTCATATGGGAGCAGTTTTCAACTTTTACTACTTTTGCCGGTTTTACCATTTTCAGAAGTAAAGGAACAGACCAAATGTGTCAATTGCATTGAATTGAAGTCAAATTGTGACATCTTATGTTGCCAACAATTGCAGACGCGGCTACCTGTGTATTTGTACCATGCGATCAGGTAATCTTCAGGGAATATTATAAAGGTAGACGCAAAAAAATGTGTTTATTTTAAAACAAAAGCTAAAAACCAAAATTATGAATGAAAAAATGTAAGTATTTGTGAAATTTGTTGAATAATAAGAAAATTATCTATGTTTACAAAACCTTTTTGGCATTGTTATAACAGATTGCTAATACATCTACCTTAATAGTTCTCTCTCAAAATAAATGAGAATTTGAAGGGTTTTTTGCTTAGCCTCTCTGAGAGAGTCTTTCCTTTGGTAAACAACGGAGCATGTATTTTATAAACAATTTGTACAAATTTGTACACGTCCAGTAACTTCTTGTAATCGACTAAAGGCCTGGATACATAAGCTGCCTTGCCTGCTTACCTTGCTTGCTCCTGATAAAAGAATAAAAAAGGAAAGGGCAACCCAGTTCGAAATTTCCTCTGCCTTCTTTATTCTTTTATTTTTATCATGTCAAAAATGAAGCAGGAAAGCAAGGCAATCAGGCAGAGCAGCTTATGTACGCAGGCCTTTAGGTCGAGTTTCCCAATACAGTAATTTCATAAAATCACTTTATTATGGAACTCGATCTATAAACGCCAAAATAATGGGAAAGTTTCGTATGAAAGTTTCAGCGTGTAGCTTTAGAGTTAAATTGAAAAGCCATTCACTGAGGAATGATAGCAAAAAATGTCTTATCTGTCCTTGGCATGGTACAATTAAAAAGGTAGAAACAACGGCGAATTGCTACAACAAAGCAACTTTTTTTGTAATGTAAAATGTCAAAATTCAAAAGTCAAAATTGATCTATTGTTGTCTCCTTTTATCGCTTGTGTTTGTCTATAAAGTGAACACATGCTATTTCTTACTTACCGAATCATATGGTTTTTTGTTTTGATTTTTCATGGTGAATTCCTAGTTTTTTGACGTTTTAGATTCTATCAGCTGGGCTGAGCCATCTACCTTCTTAATTGTACCATGGTCCTTGGTCACACTATATGGTTTCATTGAAACAATTTCATGAAATCCAGGGTTCCTAGGTCGATTTCCATACATGGTAGAATAAGAAAAGGTAGCAGCAATACACAGCTGACTGAACTGGGTTGTAACGTTAGTGTCAAATTTCATATGACATTTTATACATTTATTTCTATTTCGATGTACATTGGGGACATATATTTTTTGAGAAAAAAAAAATATATCATTCGGAAAAAAACATTTCCCAGAAAGACTTCTTCATATCAATGATATGTAACCTCCTCCAAGTTCGAACGATAAGCCGCGCAGTAAATCCCCGCTTGTAGAGGCGATACAACGTTTGTTAATATGTGAGGTATTTTGTTAAAATTTAAAAAAATAAAGCCATAATAAACATGAGCTTCTTTGATTTCTAAAACAAAACATTGAAACAGCTTCTCCTTTTTCTATGAATTTCCAGCGACCCCAAACTTTTCTGCAAGAATTCTACTTTCTGCGAGAATTTATGCATTTAGTGGAATGATGTGGAAACATAAAAATTGAAAATGTAACGAATTTTCATTCATGTTTTCCAAAATATTCAACCAAATGTGAAAAATTATTAGTTTTTTAAATTCCAATAATTTATATACATTTCCTTGTTTTGTTTACAAATACAACTGGCAGTAACGTTACAAACAAAAACAAATTCCTTTGTGGTTGTTGTTCGAGTTGTATTTGTTGTAGTATTAACTTTACCTTATATTTGTTCTACCATGATTTCCATACTAGAGTAAAATCATGAAGTTATTGTAGCTTTGTTCCAGAACTAAAAAGTTTTTACAATTTTTACCACTTTTACACATTTTACACGAAAAAGCGTTCCCGTACACAAAAAAGTTGTAAAATATTCACTTCTCTTTAAACAAAAATGGCGCTGAATGACGCTCTCTTTAAAACTTTTTACACAACAAAGCTTCGTTCCCGTACTTTTTAATAGTAAAACTCGTAAAAGAGAGAACTGTAAAAAATTTTTTCTCACACAAAAGTTTTTTGAAATAGTTCGGGAACGGAAAAATGGAAAATACGTCAAAAAACTGGAACAAATGTCAAAGTCGGCGTATCAGCCAATCAGACGCCGGAAACCATGTTACTATTTTTTACACGCTTAAGCTGTGTTCCAGAACTAAAAAGTTTTTACAATTTTTACCACTTTTACACATTTTGCGTTTCCGTAAACAAAATTTATATGAAAATCGTTTACGACTTTTACAACTTTTACGACTTTTACCACTTTATAAAGTACGGGAACAGGCCATTAAATTTGTCGAGTAAACAGTTTTTAAAGAGAGCGCCATATAGCGCCATTTTTGTTCAAAGAGAAGTGAACATTTTACAATTTTTTTGCGTACGGGAACGGCTTTTCGGGTAAAATGTGTAAAAGTCGTAAAAATTGTAAAAACTTTTTAGTTCTGGAACAAAGCTCAAATTTGAGCGTGTAAAAAATAGTAACATGGTTGCCGGCGATACGTCGACTTTGACATTTCTTCCAGTTTTTTTCACGTATTTTCCATTTTTCCGTTCCCGAACTATTTCAAAAAACTTTTGTGTGAGAACTATTTTTTTAAAATTCTCTCGTTTACGAGTTTTACTATTAAAAAGTACGGGAACGAAGCTTGTAGTGAAGAACTCGATTTAAGAATCCCTAAAAGTTTCAATGAAACCACTCTGGTGTGACCTTCGACTTGTTTTATTAAATGTTGTTCACCAATAAAAAAAGGCTATTAATATTATTTTTTGCGGAAATGCTTACTTTAAAGACTAAAGGCCTGCGTACATAAGCTGCTCTGCCTGATTGCTTTGTTTTTCTGCTTCATTTTTGACATAATAAAAATAAAAGGCCGAGGAAATTTCGAACTGGGTTGCACTTTTCTTTTTTATTCTTTTATCAGGTAAGTAGGCAAGGCAGCTTATGTACTAAAGTCGTGCACAGTTACAACTGAATGCAACAGTTTTGATGTTTTTCAGAAACCAGTGAGTATTGATGAGTGTTGTGAAGTTTATGTTACTGGTTGTTATTGTTACTCTTTCAAACAGTTATGGTGTGAATTGTTAAAGAGAGAAAGAGAGTAACATATCTGCTCCATCTGATTCGCCCAAACTGTTACAAACAGTAGGTGTGTACGATAACTTTCCCAGCAGCGTGACCGTTGTGCCACTAAAGTATCAATTTTGATACTTTTTATCGGCATTGATACTTTTGTGCCACCTTTTTATATTGATACCAAATGTGCCACTTTTTGATTTTTTGTGCTACTTTTTCATACCTTGTGCCACTTTTTAAACTACATACATTGTAATGTAAACTTCCCGGCAAGCATTGATGAATGCGATTGTCGAAATCTTATCCAAAATGATGAAGCCCACGGGAAGAACTGTGCCACAATCATATGAGTGGCTCAGTGGGCTTGATCATTTTGGATAAGATTTCGACAATCGCATTCATTGATCCTTGACGGGTTCTTAGTCAAATAACAATGACTCGTATGTGGTCTCTAATTGTGTGTTGCTGTATGTGTGTGCGTTCGGCTATTGAAATTTTTCCATTAAACGCCTTTTAGACCAGGGATAGGCGAGCACACAAATGTAACTATCTTTACACTTGTACGGCGATGTTATCCCGATTTATTTGACATATACTGTATGAAAATAAAAATTTAAATCGTCTGGATTTGCTAAATCCAGCATAGTCTTAATGTACTATTACCAACATTAATATGATCAAATTTTATCAAGAATTAAATTAATTAAAATTATCAGAATGGAAGTCAAATATATAGAAAAGAAGTGTTTTTTTGTAACCTCTGTTCCTTTACGTTCAATAATCTTCAAGTTTTACTACTTTTTACTCGAAAAGCGTTCCTTTAATTCAGACACAATACAATTCATATAGGAGCAGTTTACAACTTTTACAACTTTTGCCGGTTTTACCATTTACAGAAGTAAAGGAACAGGCCATTAGAAAGCGGTGCCCACTGTAGCATGAAAACAGATGGTCCGATCGTCACATGTTTTTGTGGGATTATTATTAATATAATAATCGAGCGAGGGATTTTTATTAATTCTTTTACGCTTTTATGACGAAATCGACATTTTCCGTTTTGCTTATGGACAAGAAATTTATCCCACTTAATATATGCTTATCGGTGCTTAATAAGTGCCTAAGTCCCAATTTACATTAGGCGAGTTTACTTGCGGCAATTGTCAGTTTGATGGAGAGAGAGGTGAGGTATATGGTAACCCTTTGCCTCTCAACATCCTCTCTCACCAACAAACTGACAATTGCCGCAAGTAAACTCGCCTAATGTAAATTGGGACTATAACCCCTTAACAATAGTAAAAAACTGTGCCACTTTTTTGCTACTTTTTCAAAAAACTTGTGCCACTTTTTCCAGAAATGATACTTTTTGTGATACTTTTTCAAAATTTCCAGCGGTCACACTGTTTCCCAGCAATAATTACTCAGTCAGTTCCAGCAACCTCTCTCAGTGAATTTTACTCTCTCAAGCAAGAAAAATTGCAGAAAGTTATCGAACAGCATTTTGCAAAAAACTTGCAAGAAAGTCAGCTGTTTCCGAAAATGTATGAAATTTGTTTTTGTTTCTTTTGATATTTTAAACCAAACGGAACAAAAACATAAATTTTAAAATTGCACTTTACTTATTTAATGCTTTAATCCTATCCACAACGCTTTAGAATCTAAAAAAATGTGCAATCGTGAAATTTTCTTGGTCGAAAATGTTAACATTTCGATTTGTTTACATTGAACATGTGATTAAAAGTCAGCTGATCAGACTTGCAAATTTTTGCGGGACAAATTTTCCCAGCAAAAATTTGCAAGTTCTCAGTCACAAAACTCTCCAAAAATCTCTCCAAACTCGCTCTCTTTTGCTGGATAATTTTGTTATCGAACAGCATTCAGCAAAAATTTGTACGAATTTGTACAAATTATTGGATTATCGTACATACCTAGTTACTGGTGGTGATACCACAGGTATCTGTTGTGTGTTGTCAGAGTGAAAGGGTGGTTGATTGTTTCAAGCTGTTGTGAAGAAATACTGCAAAACAATTCCATATTTTGCCTCAATATTTTTTAATATTATTAATCCAAGATGTCTAAAGCGGGGTACACACGATCAGACTGTCGATTTTTCGGAAATATCGATAAATGTCCAACCGTCCAGCAACCACAAAATATTTTGTGGTTGCCTGATGACTGACAAAAATGAACGGCCACACTGGCAAGCAACCGATTATTTGAGCCAAACTGACAGTCAAAACTGATCGTGTGTACCCCACTTAAGATACGAGTATTTCATGTTTGTTTAGTCCGTGTTTAGACACACGGGAAAGTAAATTCAGTTTTTAGGCAATAGGGGGTAGGAAAGAGTATTGAGGAGCTCTTTCCTCTCCGCTCTCTCCCAAAAACTTACTTTCTTACTTTCCCGAGAAATTTGTGTGTCTAAACACAGACTTATGACATAAAAATGGTTTTTATTTATAAATAATAAAGAAATAAAAAAGTATAACAAAAACATATAATTCAACCCTTTAAGGACAAACATAAGCAAAGAAGTATAACAAAATATTTTATTAACTTTAAATGAAAAGAGCTTACACGTGGGAAGTTTTTACGCATTCTTAAAGGGTAGTAGGGTAGTTTCAAAAAATCGAAAACATTTTATGGTATTATTTTAAAGTACAGGTTATATAGATTATGACACCAAAAAATCAATTCATAAATTTTATTCAAAGTGTTGATTTTGAAAGTGACTTAAGTCACGAAATTAAAAAAATAATGTTTAGGAGCTCAACATCTTTCGTAAAGGAAATGATATCATTGTTCTCAATTAAAACAAATCTATGATGCCAATCAGCCACTCGGTAATGCCGGGCATACACTATGGGCATGCAGGACAGCATTTGTAATAGTATTAGTAAATTTTGAAGTTTTTGTCAATGTATTTGGGAGTAGTTTTGGCAGGATTGAAATCAAAATCGTTTTGATTTTGTAAATGAACCACTTTTAATCCGATTATTTTTGTTTATTTTCCAAGTAACCAACAAATAATTTTTGAAAACAACAAATATTTGTGAGGAAATTAAAAATTTGGAAAATTTCAACCCAAAATCGAGTTCTGGAGGAAAATTCATCATTTTTGCAATATGGATTGAAGGAATGCCACACACTATTCAATCACACACTTACACAGGGGTTCATCGGTTGCTGTCCTGCATGCCCATAGTGTATGCTCGGCATAAAAGTTTTCATTTCAAATTTTCATAGAACAATAATTGAGCCCCTGGGGCTCAATTCTGTTTCTATGAAAATGTGAAATGAAAACTTTTAAGCCTTTACCTAATTAACTGCGTGTTGCGTGTGCGTTCAAAAATACAAAAACAAAATACATAGCTTTGTTCCTTTACTTTTTTAATGGTAACCGTGGTAAAAGAGAAAAGTGTCAAAATCGCTCAAAATTGCTCTCTCGTATACATTTTTACCAGAAAAGTAAAGGAACGGAAAAATGGTAGATCTGGCAGCAATGTCAAAAAGAAACAAAAAAAATCAATTTTCGTCTTTTATTTCACAGTTTTTAATTTAGTTTTGTCAGCGTTCGACTTTTTCTTCTGTTTTTGTCCATTCTTTTTCATTGTGAAATAATCGTCAAACAAAAGTCGAAAAATCAGTTCTGCCATTTTTTACCTGCAGAAATTTTGCTGGTAGCCTGTGGTAGAAGAGAAAGCCATTTTCGCTCTCTCTCCCCTCTCACTCTCTTAAAAATTGCTTGCAGTTTTGCCACTTTTCGGGTTAAGGAACGCTTTGCAGGTTAAAAATGGCAACAAATGGTAAAAATGGCAACAAATGGTAAAAATGGTAACCTCAGGTAAGTAAAGGAACACAGCTCATGTATTTCAAATTGAAAACAAAAACAAATACATGTATTTTGTTTTTTTTTTTTGAACGCACACGCAACACGCAGTTAATTAGGTAAAGGCTTTATAAAGGAGAAAACTGTCAAATGAAAAAAATTATAAAGAATCCAGGGGCTGGATTCTTGTTCTATGAAAATTTGAAATGAAAAATATTTTCTTTATAATTTTTTTTTCATTTGACATTTATTTCCTTTATAAAAGTTTTCATTTCAAATTTTCATAGAACAAGAATTGAGCCCCTGGTCTGTATATTAGTATACCCAAAGTGACAACATACATGTGAAAAAGCATATGGTGTGATATAGCCATAAGTAATTAGTTTGGTTGTTGGGATTCCGCTGAAGGTAAAGTAAGAAGCATGGTACAATTACTTAGGTAGATGCATCGGCGAATTGCTACAACAAAGCAACTTTTTTTGTAATGTAAACTGTCAAAATTTTCGCCGAATGGTTTCTTGTTGTCTCTTTTTATCACTTGTGTTTGTACAGTGAAGTGAACACATGCTATCTCTTACTTACCGAATCATATGGTTTTTTGTTTTGATTTTTCATAGCGAATTCCTAGTTTTTTGACGTTTTAGATTCGATCAGCTGGGCTGAGGCATCTACCTTTGTAATTGTACCATGGAAGAGACTAATAGTACGTTTATATATAATCGGATTTAACAAACCCACTGGGTTTTAAATGTCAATTCCATTACATATACGTCAAACAAATCCTCATAAAGAAGGTTAACCCTGCACAAGGCTATAATATAAACATGGCTTAATGCTAAGTTTACATTTACGAAATCCACTCGATTTCAACTGTCAATTCCATAGCTCAAACGTCAAATGAAATCTCATCTGGATTTCATTTGACGTTTAACCTATGGATTTGACAGTTGAAATCGAGTGGATTTCGTAAATGTAAACCAAGCATAAGGGCCAGAACAGAATCAATCGTCGCTTACTTTGATTGCTTCCCAAATGTCAAATTATAAAGGAATGCCAGAGCCTCTTTGCAAATCCGCCTGCGTTCTTCTTTACGAGGCTCTGGCATCCCTTTATAATTTGACATTTGGGAAGCAAGCAAAGCAAGCGACGATTGATTCTTTGATTCTGTTTCTACCTTAATAAATAGCACGTCTTCAACGAAAATGCCCCAAAATGTTGTGTGGACTGTATTTGCTATTTTAACTTGATGAATTATTCCTCATAGCAAATGAGAAAAAATGATTTCAAATTAGACTACATTCGTTAAAGGGAAGTAGTGAGATAAATAGAGATTAGGTGTGTTCGTTTATTCAACAATTTGTACAAATTTGTACAATGTTTGGTTTACATTCGGCGTCTTTTCGTGATTTCGAAGGCGTTTCGTGATTTCGCGCGGAATCATGTAAAATTTATCATGATTTCGCATACAAAAATGAAATCATCTTATTTCGTGATTTCAGCGAAATCAACATCGAAATCACAGTACACATGATATACAACCTTGCTTTTGCCTAAAAAAGTACCAAAAGTTGCAACACTTTTCACGTATCACAATAAACAAGGTAGATGTGCGAATTGCTGAAACAACAAATTTTAGTATCAAAATTTGTAAACAACGTCAAAAATATTAAAAAAACTTTCTTACAATGCTATTTTTTTAATGGTAATTTTAGAAAATGGATCTAATTGTAAAATAATGTCTCCCCTATACAAATTTCCTAAAAATACGTAAACGGGAAATGACGGAAATTGCAAAAACTCCAGCAAAAATGTCAAAATCAACGTATCAGCTATAATATTAGATACCAATGAACATATGAACATGCTTGCTGCTAGTTTCTAATAGGCCAAAATTGTATGGCAGAAAACAGGAGAAGAGGGTGTTATTCGGCGCTATTTTTGTTTAAAGAGAAGTGCATGTCTTGCTAGATTTCGGAATACGGGAACTCATTTTTAGTACTAAACGGGACAACTACTGCATGTACTAATATTTTGTAGGTTCTGAGCACAACTTTTATCTATCAAAATTTATTATTATGATGTCTCAACTATAAAATCATTATTTATTTTTTTTATTTTTTGGTACTATACACAATTGATATGATATATAGATAATTTTATGATAATTTTTTAAATAAAGTTGTAAAGTTCTGTATTGTCGAATATTTTTGATCTTTAATTCAATTTACAACAACTTGTCTTGAAAATTCATGTTCAATCAGCTGCGCATATGCATCTACCTTGATCATTGTCATATGTTTGAAATCAACAAAAAATAAGTGTAAACACCGGGGTGTATTTCAGGATTTCGTGAAATCCAATGGATTTTGGAGCGCAAGTGTAAACTTGGCACAAGTCCAGTAACTTGTTGTAACCGACTAAGGTCTTTTGCATTGTACTGTAGAGTAAACGAACAACATCCAGTAACAATTTGTACAAATTTTGAGTAAACGAACACACATATTATCGGGTATGTTCTGAGACACACTTCACCTCTCACTTCACGCCTCAAGCATTTTGCTTCTTTCTTGGGACTAAGATTCATTAGGGTATTTAACAAGAAGAGTACACGCTAGTCCATCCATAAAATACTCGAAAAATAAACGTAAATTGGTTGAACAAAATGCTTGAGGCGTGAAGTGTGTCTCAGAACATACCCGTATGAATACTAAAGGAGTTATGGCCACTTACAGATTTTAAAAAATGAAACATTTTTTTACTGGCTCGTTTTGAAGTACAGGTAGAATATGTTGCAAAATTTTGAAAATGTAATTTTGGAATGCGGTGCCCATTGTAGCTCGAAAACGGATGATCCCATCTTCATATGTTTTTGTGGGATTTTATACATACATACATACATACATATAAAAAGCTTGTACTTAAGCGAGAGGCTTTTTTAATTTTTTTGACGGATTTATGGCGAAAAAACTATCAATTTTTTAGTTAAAATCTAAATTTTCAGCCCAATTATGAATATCAACTCCCCGGGAGTTTTCTCACTTTTTCCTTTAAGTTAAAACGGCAGAAAGACAAAACTCACTGGGAGTTTACATTCATAATTATCCTGTTTGACTTGGACAGAATTGGGTCATACCAATGCGGCTTTAGACCTGGCAAATCCACCATTGACCAGTGGCCCAATTACGTGATTCGATTCGATCGATAATTTGCTCGTGTGGCAAGACAAAACTCGATCGAAAACGTTTAAGCAATGTTATCGATTTTTTCTATAGTAACCGGTAATCGATCAGGTAATCTTCAGGGAATATTATAAAGGTAGACGCCAAAAAAAGTGTTTATTTTAAAACAAAAGCTAAAAACCAAAATTATGAATGAAAAAATGTAAGTATTTGTGAAATTTGTTAATAATACATTGAATAATAGTTTCGGAATAAAGTAGTGCTAAGAAAATAAGAAAATTATCTATGTTTACAAAACCTTTTTAATTGTTGCAACAGATTGCTAAAGGGCTGTTTACACCATCTATCAGTGTCATATGAGCTGCCATTTCTTCACCCATTCGACATTCTCTATGTTTGTCAAAATTGACGTCATCCATACAACTTTCAATTTGTGCGTTCATACCTGCAAGTGTTATTTTCGTATGACATAACCTAAAAATATAAAAACAGCTGTTTTTTTCATTATTTACATTTATTGTTGAGTTGCAATTTTGCGCAAATTTTAATTTTGGTTGAAGGAAACTGAATTGGTAGAATTGGTGTTTGGAGTTATAGAGGCATTCATGTTTTTGCCACCAAACAATCATTTCAAAGACTGCTTCTTTCGACCTATCGATCTGAAAATAACATTATAAACGCCATTTATTTACTTTACTGACTATTATTAATACACATACCTTTCCATTTTCTTTTTTTAAAAGATTTTGTTTTTCATTTTTTGTTTGAGAATGTCAGAAAACAGCTGATAAATTTATGTTTACATACGAGAATGCCGTATGAAATAGAGCGCTCCCTAAATGAAAAATTTACATATGAGTTGCCAAATCATTTTGATAGATGCAAATTTTCATAGTGGTTACACTATGTGTACAACATTCGCAGGTAGAAAATTTGGCATCTCATACGACATTGATAGATGGTGTAAACAACCCTTAATACATCTACCTTAATAGTTCTCTCTCAAAATAAATGAGAGAGTATTTGTAGGGTTTTTTGCTTAGCCTCTCTGAGAGAGTCTTTCCTTTGGTAAACAACGGAGGATGTATTTTATAAACAATTTGTACAAATTTGTACAAGTCCAGTAACTTCTTGTAATCGACTAAAGCCTGGGTACATAAGCTGCCTTGCCTGCTTACCTTGCTTGCTTCTGATAAAAGAATAAAAAAGAAAAGGGCAACCCAGTTCGAAATTTCCTCGGCCTTCTTTATTCTTTTATTTTTATCATATCAAAAATGAAGCAGGAAAGCAAGGCAATCAGGCAGAGCAGCTTATGTACGCAGGCCTTTTGGTCGAGTTACCCAATACAGTAATTTCATAAAATCACTTTATTATGGAACTCGATCTATAAACGCCAAAATAATGGGAAAGTTTCAGCGTGTAACTTTATGCTTGGTTTACATTTACGAAATCCACTCGATTTCAACTGTCAAATCCATAGGTTAAACGTCAAATGAAATCTCATCTGGATTTGTAGCCAATATAGTCTTATGTCGGACTATGAAAATTTTCATTAACATGAAAATGAGTTTATAGGTAAGAGGTGTAAAGGGGGTGAAACTATGTACACAAGGTTCTGTAATCTGAAATTATTCTTTGTGTTTAAATTCGTAACTCTCAAACCAATGCAAAGCAATGAAAATATCAACATTTTCATATGATTTCATATATGTGTGTAGACGTCAATGAAAATTTGGAAGAAAATTGCAAAACGTTTTCAATGAAAATTTTCATAGTCTGGCATAAGACATATTTAATATTTTGACATTTTTTCATTTTTTAGTATATATAATTCATTGTAAATAATTATAATGCAAAACGAAACGAATGCGAATCAATCAATTACACAATTCGACGTGTTGCTGCCTCGTTTAATATTTTCGAAAGGTCAGTAATCGATAACAATCTCTTTGCGAGAAATGTGAGAAAATATTCTTCAAATGGTTAAAAATTAATTAAAAAACATTAAAACGGGGAATTCTTTAATTATTTAAAACTTGCGTGGATGTCTTTTTGTTTATTGAATAATTATTTGTGTATAGCAAAAAAGTATATTGCTTTATAATAAATCGTTTGTAAATAATCAATAATTTTTTTCTGCACAGACACGGCGACACCCAAAAACTTGTTGATATCAAGCAAAGGTAAAAGAATTGCAGGAACAAGTGTCGTTTAGGGGCACCTCTCGGATCGGGCTGAAATTTTTACAGTAGATAGCCCTTGGCATCCTGAATACAACGATATATAATTTTCTGTGGGAAGTCCATACTTCCCGAGATATGGGTCTTGACATTTCGGAAATTTCGTACTTTCACAACTTTAGGTTGTTTAGGGGCACCTCCCGGATCGGGCTGAAATTTTTACAGTAGATAGTCCTAGGCATCCTGAATACAACGATATATAATTTTCCGGGGGGAAGTCATACTTCCCGAGATATGAGTCTTAACTTTTTTACTGGGACTCGTTTTAAAGCTCACGAAGAGTACTTTCCAATGCCGCCAATAATTAATAATGGTAATTAGATTTTCCAATAATAATTTATTAAGTTTTTATAAGTTTCCTTAAGTAGCCGGCCTTTGGCCGGGGATTTAAGACTTTCTCCTATGGACAGGGTCAAAAGTGGGCTACGCGATCAAAACTCTCTTTTAAATTGAAAGTGTTCTTAAGTAGTCGGCCTTCGGCCGGGGATTTAAGACTTTCTCCTATGGACAGGGTCAAAAGTGGGCTACGCGATCAAAACTCTCTTTTAAATTGAAAGTGTTCTTAAGTAGTCGGCCTTCGGCCGGGGATTTAAGACTTTCTCCTATGGACAGGGTCAAAAGTGGGCTACGCGATCAAAACGCGTGCATAAAAGTACTCTCCATAAGCTTTAAAACGATGCCCATATTGCCCACGTTAGAATTGCAAAATGTCAAGACCCATATCTCGGGAAGTAGGGACTTCCCCCCGGAAAATTATATATCGTTGTATTCAGGATGCCTAGGGCTATATACTGTAAAAATTTCAGCACGATCCGAGAGGTGCCCCTAAACGACATTTAAGCCGAATTGCAAATTAATCTAAAAATCTTTAAATTAATTTTGTAATTTTAGTATTTATTTATCGTTGTATTAAACAAAGATGGGGACAACAGATGATATGAAGACATTATTATCGCGACGTGATCTATTAAAAGGTTCCATTGATCGTATAATGACATTTGCCAAAAATCCACCCGACAATCCCACAGCTGAACAAATTGAAACACGTCTCAAGCGTTTGGAAGATATTTGGCTTCAATTTTCTGAAATAACCACAAATTTGTATAAACATCAAAATAATGCAAATTATGTAGATCCCAGTAAGGAGTTTCACGATTGTGAAGATCTATATATGGATGCGAAATGTTTGCTTAATGCCTTAATACCCAAACCCACAACACAAGAATCAAATCCAATTATAGATCAGCAAAGTGATTTGATAAAACAGCTTGTTGAACGTTTAAACAACTTGGAAACGACGTCTGCGTCATCATCAATAAAATCTGCACCTGTTTCTTCTTCGAAGACGACAAAGAAACAAGATGATATTTTTCCCAATGTTGTTATTACACCATTCACTGGGGAGTATAAAGATTGGCCATCGTTTGAAGAACTCTATACTAGTGCTCTCAAAACAAAACCAAATCTGGCGAATAGACAAAAAATGAATTATTTAAAATCATTGCTACGCGGTACAGCTTATAAAATAATACAAAACATGCCATCGTCTGATGAGAACTATGAAACTGCTTGGAAACGCCTCAAAGATCAATTTGATCGGCCACTTTATATTGTTCATTCATACATTGAGAAATTTATGAACATACCCACAATGAAAAGGGCAAATGAAGACGATTTGCGCGGTATAGCAAATGTGGCCACTGATATCATAAAAGCTCTAGACTCGATGAATCAAAGTGAACGTGATCATTGGCTTATTTATATTTTAATGAGTAAATTGGATTCAGATATTTGTCACAATTGGTTAGCCCAATGTCAGCAGGAGCAAAAGCCCAATATTACAGATTTTCTCAAGTTCTTAGATTCCAGCGCTAACGACATGGCCGATATTAAGGATTATTATAAACCTTCTAATTCCCAATATGCAAATAAACCACATCCAGTCAATGGTGGCAAACCATTGCCCTTTGTCCATGCTAATAAAACATCTCCCGCTGCTAGCGTTCATAGCACAAAAAGTGAATTCAAAAGTAGAAACCAACGTTACAATAATCGTAGCTACAGGGGTAGAAGAAATAATGGAAACAGATATGGACAAGCAGAAAATAAAACTGATGAGATAAATGAACGCAGAGATCAATCTCCTACTGCTAGCGTTCATAGCACAAAAAGTGAATTGAAAAGTGGAAATCAACGTTACAATCGTAGCTACAGGGGTAGAAGAAATAATGGAAACAGATATGGACAAGCAGAAAATAAAACTGATACCACTGGAAGCAATTCCGTTGCTAATGCAAATAATATAAATGAGCGTAAAGACCAATCTCAAATGAGCCAAGGCAAGGGAAACCATTACAATCCATTTAGGGCTAACGACCAAAATAGTGGCAATTTGAATCATGGCAAGACAAATGCATCCTCAAATGCAGGTCTGTTTCCAGTCCCAGTATCCGGTGCTTCAGCTGGGGGTATTGCAACGCAACCATATTTTCCACTCCCACTCATGCCACCAATGGCCGGAAATCTCACCATGCCAAATATATCTTTTAATAGAGGAATTCTCAAACAACCATCTGTTCCACTTATACCATCAACTACAGCAGCAGTTGCTACAACAAAATCGAATGCTATCAGCAGTCCTCAACAAAGTGCTGTAACCCAGTATCAACTTTCTGTGTTAATGGGTAATAAAGCAAATACCGTAGCCGTGCCCAAACAAACAAACGTACCGTCAGTGGCTACTAAAGAAAATACCGGTGCCGTGCCCAAACAATCAAATGTACCATCAGTGGCTAATAAAGAAAATACCGGAACCGTGCCCAAACAAACAAATGCACCACCTAACAGTGGTCAAAGTCTTTTCATGGAATTCAAAACCTTGCAAGAGGCCATTCAAGCAACTCTAAACCAAGAAAAACCTAAAGCAAATGAAAAAATTGCCCAAATAACTTCAAATGCAACTACTACTGAAACAGATCCTCAAAGCGCAACAACAAAAATGGACAATAGCTCTCAGGAAAGAGGATCGGAAGCCAACGGAACAGTTATAACAACATTGGATCAAATTACTCATCAAAAAAATGATGATTTGGTTAATAAAAATACCGAAATTTCTTCTTTGCAAACAACAACATTAAATGATAAACTTGATGATACAAATCCCAATGCGGAATCCGATGATAACAAGGAAGAAGACAATGAAAAAGAACAGGATCAGGATCCAACTTCCCTGGAGTCACCAGCAACTCCATCCCCACAATTGGATCCAAATTTAATAATGTTGTTAAAAGCCATGGATGGCAAAAAGGGTGTACAGGAAATTGCATCGGATTTGGCATCATCCAACCTCACTCAACATCTAGAAACACTCAGAGACATTTTACGTCATATTGAGGCAAAGAAAGAAACCACCCCGACACGTGACTATTCTATACAATCACTTGATTGAATAAATTTACAGTAATTAAAAATAGTTACTATATTGCAAAGCAAATTATGTTAAGCACCCATATATTATTGAAACAAAAATATTTTATTAATAAGGAATATTAAATGCTTTTTGGAATAATACATGCTTCATTTTATAATATATATTATATATATTATCTACATATATCTCAAGAAACTGCATTTTACTTTTTATCTTTGTATATATTCATACATTCAATATAATTTTTTAATTTCATGTTTTCAATTTGAAGTTCAGTGTTTTGGGTAATTTCTTTTTCAAGTTCTTCGGACAGATGCAACACTTTCATTTCCAAATTATTAATTTTATCATTATTTAAGTTTATATTTATCATTGGCTTTTCTTGTGGCTGTCTACCTTTCTTCGATTTTTGATTTTTAGACAATTCTATAGCCAACTTTGTAGAACTATTTTCCAATTTGTCTTTTAAATCATCACATTCTCTCTTAAGATTGGCAATTGTATTCTCGGAGGCTGATTCTATTTGGCATATTTCCTCATTGAGGATGCAAATTTTCTGGCGATTCTTTTTCTCTGCTCCTTCTAGGCACACAATATTTGTACGAAGTTTTGTTACGACTGCTTTGAGATCATTTAGCTCGTGATCAGTTGCCGTACGACTTTTGGCCAATGCTAGATTCCGTTCATAGAGGTGTTCCTTTAATTTGGCCAATTCATCAGAAGTTTGTTGTAGATTTTCTTTTAATATCATGGGATCATCACCATTCTCGTCAAACTCCAAATGAACTAAATGTGCAAGTGGTCGATAAGCTTTGCACTGGGGACAATCGGCATTTCTATTTGATAAGATCAATATTTGCGCGTTATTATTATGCCGGGTAGTTAAATAATTCGGAGCAAGTTGAGATGAAGCATTAAGCTCGGATAAAATTATAATTTTTCCTATATAGCCGGACTTCGGCCGGGGATTTAAGACTTTCTCCTATGGACAGGAGCCAATCTAGGGAACGGGAACAACATTTTCTTTTAAATTAAAAATTTTCTCTAAGTGGCCGACATTTAACTTCGGAGGCCCATATCCCATACCGCAATAAATGTTATATATATTTGTGATCAGGTCCCGATTCGAGCTTAATGCTTCAGCTCATGTTAAGTCCATAATTCTTCTAATTTTTTAAACTTACAGTAATTGATAATTCAACAAACATCCATAGTGGAAAATGTGTCCACAACTAGTAGAGTATATTTCCTTGGAATTATTGAAAGATCCACAACAAATGGGACACAGTGATTTTAGAACGGGCATGACTTCTTTGCAAATTAATTATACCGATGACTATAAGCGTGTAACAAGCACTCCTTTGTTAGCTCAAATATCTTATCTGTGAATTCTAGGCAGAAAAAAATCTGGGACTTTCCCATAGAACAACAACCGGCAAAATGACAATTTCAAACAAAGAGTCATGTTTTATCGATAACTAATTAATCAAACACATAACTCATTTAATGTGGCCCGGCTACATTTTGAACTAGAGCTGGCAAAAATTCTATAGCACTATCGAAAGTGTCGATTCTTTTTTCGAAATTAAATATCGATAGTTATTTTTTTCTATCGATATTACCCGTTTAAAAATCCTTAACCTAAAATCTGCTCTGTTCCAGAACCTGCAAGAAGCTACTATTTTTTACTACGATAACATTTTTTCCTTTATGTTATCGAAAAAAATAGTAAAAATTAGTAGAGCTCTGTTCCAGAACTAAAAAGTTTTTACAATTTTTACCACTTTTACACATTTTGCGTTCCCGTACACAAAATTTATATGAAAATCGTTTACGACTTTTACGACTTTTACCACTTTATAAAGTACGGGAACAGGCCATAGATTTTTACAGTACTGGAACAGACCAATCTATTGAAATTAATGCTCTGTTCCAGAATCTGCAACAAGATACTAATTTTTACTACGATAACATTTTTTACTTTTGGTATGTCGAAGGTCACACTAGAGTGGATTCATTGAAACTTTTAGGTATTTATAGATCGAGTTGCCCACTACAGCAACTTCATGATATCACTCTACTGTGGAACTCGACCTAGGAACCCTTGTTTTCATGAAATTGTTTCAATGAAACACTCTAGTGTGACCAAGGACTATGTTCCAGTAATACAAGAATCTAATAATTTTTATTATTTGGTCTGTTCCAGTACTGCAAGAATCTACTAATTTTTACTATTTTTTCCGATAACATAAAGGAAAAAATGTTATCGTAGTAGAAAATAGTAGCTTCTTGCAGGTTCTGGAACAGAGCAATTGTTTTCGATAACATTATGGATCAGTTTTTACTGTCAGTTTTGGTCAAATAATCGGTTGCTTGCCAGTGTGGCCGTTCATTTTTGTCGGTCACAAAATGTTTTGTGGTTGCTGGACTAGAGCTGGCAAAAAATCGATGGCACTATCGATAATATCGATTGTTATTTAAAAATTCAATATCGATAGATAGTTTTGCCTATCGATATTATCGTAATAAAAACCCCTAACCTGAAATCCATCGAAATAAATAGAAATTTTCGGTTATGTGTGTGTAAGAAAGTAAGTCAGTAGGCACACGTACACATTTTTCGGTAAAATAAAATGTATTTTTTTACATTTTTTATAAAATAAAAGCATTTGTTTATTCTCCTTTACATTTCTGTGAACTACTTGTACAAAATTCCAATAAAAGCATTGACATTTCCGCCATTTTCATCTCCAAATTAATGGCGATGACAAATTAACGATAATATCGATAGCAATCGATATTTTAAAACATTATATCGAAAATATCTAATGTTGGGAATATCGATGGTTTGCCAGCTCTATGCTGGACGGTTGGACAGTTATCGATAACTGCAAAATATCGACATTCAAAACTGACAATGTGTACTGCTCTTTAATGTTGGCAATATCGATAGTTTGAAATTGATGGCTCTATCGATTATTTTTTTAATAATATCGGTAAATAGTTTTGTCTGTCGATGTTATCGGATTAAAAACCCCGTACCTAAAATAGAGCTGGCAAACCATCGATATTCCCAACATTAGATATTTTCGATATAATGTTTTAAAATATCGATTGCTATCGATATTATCGTTAAGTTGTCATCGCCATTAATTTGGAGATGAAAATGGCGGAAATGTCAATGATTTTCTTGAAATTATGCAAAAGTAGTTCGCATAAATGTAAAGGAGAATAAACAGCTGCTTTTATTCTATAAAAATGTAAAAAAATGCATTTTATTTTACCGAAAAATGTGTACGTGTGACAACGGACTTACTTTCTTACACACACATAACCGAAAAGCTGCGAAATTTCTATTTATTTCAATGAGTTTCTGGTTAAGGATTTTTATTACGATAATATCGATAGGCAAAACTATCTATCGATATTGAATTTTTAAATAACAATCGATATTATCGATAGTGCCATCGATTTTTTGCCAGCTCTAGTAGACACGATCAGTTTTGACTGTCAGTTTTGCTCAAATAATCGGTTGCTTGTCAGTGTGGCCGTTCATTTTTGTCAGTCATCAGGCAACCACAAAATATTTTGTGGTTGCTGGACAGTTTGACACTTATCGATATTTCCGAAAAATCGACAGTAAAAACTGATCGTGTGTACTAGAGCTGGCAAAGAATCGATGGCACTATCGTCGATTATTTTTTAAAAATTAAATATCGATAGATAGTTTTGTCTATCGATATTATCGGAACAAAAATCCGCAACCTAAAATTCATTGAAATAAATAGAAATTTCGCTGCTTTTCGGTTTTGTGTGTATGAGAAAGTATGTCCGTAGTTACACGTACACATTTTTCGGAAAAGTAAAATGCATTTTTTTAATATTTTTATAATATAAAAGCAATTGTTTATTCTCCTTTACATTTCTGTGAACTACTTGTGCAAAATGACATTTCCGCCATTTTCATCTCCAAATTAATGGTGTTGACAACTTAACGATAATATCGATATTTTAAAATATTACATCGAAAATATCTAATGTTGGGAATATCGATGGTTTGCCAGCTCTAGTGTGTACCCCGCTTTAATCAAATGCTTGGTTTATAGCCCGTTTCCACGGTACGTCGTTCGTTCTCTATTCGTTGTTCGACCCATAACTACGAATAAATTACTTATTTCCCCACACAAAATTCTATGAACGAACGACGATTTTTCTACGTTGTTCGATTAGAAATACTCTCTGAACTACAAATAAATATGTCCCATCCCTAACAAATGAGAGAATTTATCGAAAAAATTAATTATGACATGTCCAAATTCAAAATTTAAAAATTTGTTGAAAACACAAACATTTTTAGAAAAGAGGAAAAAATGAATGAAAATTAATGAACTAAACATTTTATATAGATGCAGGAGGAAGATGGCTGTGTTTCCTTCTTAACTCCACACACATTTCTTGTCCATTAGTTCAAAATCGCGTAAAAAATCAGAAACAAAAAGGAAACAAATACCTGAAAGTCTGTATACACAAACATTGTTTTGACATGTCTCTCTCTCTTTAATTTTGAAAATAGAAACATATAAAAATATATTGAAAATACAAAATTATTCAGAATTTATGGAAAAAATGAATGAAATGTGTGTAGTAAAATATAGAAGATGCATTTGAAGGAAAGTCTATTGCTTTTCCTATTCATTTGATGTGTATTTTATGTGTTTTTGGTTCAAATTTTCGTGAAAACAAGGAAACAAAAATGAAGGAAATTTTGTTTATGTTTCTGTTAATTAAGAATGGTGTCGTGGAAACGGGTTAATTCGTGTACGTCGTTCGACAGGCGAACAACGTAATTGAAACGCTCGTGTGAACATGACATTACATTTACGAAATCCACTCGATTTCAACTGTTACTTCCATAGCTCAAACGTCAAATGAAATCTCATCTGGATTTTATTTGACGTTTAACCTATGGATTTGACAGTTGAAATCGAGTGGATTTCGTAAATGTAAACCAAGAACTAGAGCTGGAAAAAATTCTATGGCACTATCGAAAGTGTCGATTCTTTTTTCGAAATTAAATATTGATAGTTATTTTTTTTCTATCGATATTACCCGGTTAAAAATCCTTAACCTAAAATCTATTGAAATTAATGCTCTGTTCCAGAATCTGCAACAAGTTACTAATTTTTATTACGATAACATTTTTATGTTCCAGTACTACAAGAATCTAAAGCATAGTACACACGGTCCAACAAAACTGACAGTCATCGTACTTTTACGGCAATTTTCTGGCAAATAAAAACTTTTTTTTTTGTTTTGCCTTATTAAGGCGAAGGTCATTTTTAGAGTGATATTTGAATTAATTCTCTTTCGAGTTGAGCTATTTAGACCTAATAGGTACATTGAAAAATTAGGAATCCACCGAAGTCCCACACATTCAACCACTATGCTACGTTTCACGGGTGGTTAGACCGATCATCAGGCATATTGAATGGTGTTTTTTAGTGGGTGGACGAAGGCTAAGCTTGGAGACTAGCATTTATATCACAAATCATTCGAAATTTGTATATTCGAATTATTTATTTATTTTTTTAATGTTAGTCATTTAATTCCAAACCTTTCCTATAGTCCGACTTGGCTGGTAACCCTATTTTTCAATGCTTTATTACAAATACTAAGGCAGCTTTTTTCCACCTTTATTTTATTTGTTCTTCTGTATCAGAAGATTTTGATCATCAATATTTGTCATCGGAATCTTTGACAAGTTGATGGCTTAGAACGCTAAGACGCCTGCAACCGTGTCACTTGATTGTTGGGGTCCCAGGTTCGAATCCCAGCCTGGTTCATGCTGAAATCATTTTTTTGTTTTGCCTTATTAAGGCGAAGGTCATTTTTAGAGTGATATTTGAATTAATTCTCTTTCGAGTTGAGCTATTTAGACCTAATAGGTACATTGAAAAATTAGGAATCCACCGAAGTCCCACACATTCAACCACTATGCTACGTTTCACGGGTGGTTAGACCGATCATCAGGCATATTGAATGGTGTTTTTTAGTGGGTGGACGAAGGCTAAGCTTGGAGACTAGCATTTTGTTAGCTAAAAATGATTGAAATACAACATTTAAGGTATAATTTAGTGATTAGGAAAGTAATTATTCAGCTAGAGTTTGATATTAACGAAATAGACCTCGATGACTGTCAGTTTTGTTGGACCGTGTGTACTAGCTTTTAGTGTAATGTTTGGTTTACATTCGGCGTCGTTTCGTGATTTCGAAGGCGTTTCGTGATTTCGAGCGGAATCAAGCAAACTTTATCATGATTTCGCATACAAAAATGAAATCATCTCATTTCGTGATTTCAGCGGAATCAACATCGAAATCACAGTACTCATGATATACAACCCTGTCTTTGCTTAAAAAAGTACCAAAAGTTGCAACACTTTTCACGTATCACAATAAACAAGGTAGATGGTCAATTGCTGTAACAAAAAATGTTATTATAAAAATGTGTAAACAATGTGAAAAAAATATTAAGTTCCTTTGTTACAATGATATTTTCCATTGTGTTCCAGTACTTTTATAAAGGTATTGTTAGAAAAAAGAGCGAATTGTCAAAAATTGCTTTCCCATACAAATTTCTTAAAAAATACGGGAAAGTAAAACTGACGGAAATTGCAATAACTCCAGAAATGTCAAAATCAACGTATCAGCTATCATATTCAGGTGCTAATAAACATGCTGCTACTTTCTACTATGCCAAATTTGTGTAGCAGAAAACAGGAGCAGATTGTGTTTGTTATTCAGCGCCATTTTCGTTTAAAGAGAAGTGCAAGTCTTGCTAAATTTCGGAGTACGGGAACGCATTTGTAGCACTAAACGGGAAAACTACAGAAAGTAGTAATATTTTGCAGGTTCTGAACACAACTTTAATCTACAAAAATTTATTATTATGATGACTCAACGATAAAATAATTTTTTATGTTTTCATTTGTTAGTATAATACACAATTAATACGATATATTGATAATTTTACTATAATTTTCGAAATAAAGCTTTAAAATTCTATATTGTCGTATTTTTTTGATGACTAATTCAATTTACAACAGCTTGTTTTGAAAATTCATGTTCGACCAGCTGCACATACATATGCATCTACCTTGATAATTGTGATATGTTTGAAATCAACAAAAAAAATAAGTATAAACACCGGGGTGTATTTCAGGATTTCGTGAAATCCAGTGGATTTTGGAGCGTAAGTGTAAACTTGACATAATAAAGTTAATATTCTTTGCTCTGTTCCAGAACCTGCAATAAGCTACTATTTTTTACTACGATAACAGTTTTTCCTTTGTGTTATCGGAAAAAGTTGTACAAATTAGTAGATTCTTGCAGTACGGGAACAGACCACTTGTTTACACGAATAAGCAATGTACACAGTCTTACATAAGTATACGTACGCCCCATAAATCTCGGGTTTTAGAAAAAGTAATGATATTTATGAAATTCCAAGTACACAGGTTTATTTCGTCTCACTAATAAACAATATTTAATATAACAAAAGTATATTCCATAATATAAATAACGGTAAATTTTACAAAAACCAAAAAATGATACTTACAAAAGTATACATACGCCCCAAGGAAATATGAGTATTATCGTACAATTTATGGAATTAACAGCAAAATTTATACATTTCATTGTTTTGGCGAATGTGTCTGGGTGTCCGAGATATATTTTAGACAGAAAAAAAAAATAATTTTTGGGTGTTAAATGCCGTTATTTAATGCCAAACTTCTTGTATAGCTCGTTAAAGCAGACCCTTGCCGATTTCTTTCCGTTTTAGGTATTTGATATGGTGTTATAGTGCGGTTACACTACAGTTTTTTGCCGGGTTAACCCACTTTATTAGGATTTATTGCTTAATCTGGTCAAATCTGACCAGATTTGCCATACAAAAATTAAATCCTCTCACGACTGGGTTTATTTTAAATCCGGCACAAATCCACCAAAAATACAGTGTTGTATTCGGTATTTGTGCAAAAAAATCCAACTCTACTCAAAAAGTACCAAAAGTTGCAACTGTTTTTGCAACAGAGTTTGTCGTGTTTTACACGTTTACGATTGGTCGCATGAGATTTTATGGAGTTAATAAATCTAAAGTTATTTGAAAATCATAAAATTATTTATTTTTTTACATTAGACACTTTTTTAACGAAAAGTACGCTTGATACAATGATACAAAAATGTATCCCTGTGTGTAAAATATACCAATATGAGCAAAGAGGGGACGATATCTCATACGAGAAATTGCAAAAGTGTAAAACACGACTTTATTAGTTATTTTGTATGTATACGTAAACAAACGTCAGCTGACAGTTTATATCCTCGAAAAGCTAAGTGTAACCAGCAAAGATTAACCCACTGGATCTATTAAACCCAGTGGGTTAACCTTCAATAGTGTAACCGGGGTATTATATAATCCTTGGACACCAATTGTATTAGAAATGTACAATTATCCGATACTTTCCGACCCTATATTGATGGTAATGGTCATAATACGAAAACTACGTTGTTCACAGTGTAAATTTCATGCTTTTTGGTAGTGATTATTGGTCTGTTCCAGAACTGCAAGAATCTACTAATTTTTACTATTTTTTCCGATAACATAAGGGAAAAAATGTTATCGTAGTAAAAAATAGTAGCTTCTTGCAGGTTCTGGAACAGAGCATATATTTTGATGCTTTGGGAGCAGGTTTTTAACAGAATATTTCACATTTCCGATTCAATTGGTGTCCAAGGATTATATAACACCATATTAAAACACAATTCAATGTCTTCTGTATGTAATTTGAGCCAAAAATTCCGAGGAATCTATTAACTTCCTGAGATATCCCAGGAAAATGTGAATTTATCGACACCCAGGAAGGTGTGTTATGCACAAGGTCAACTAAAAAGCTTTCCAGGATATCAAAATCTATAATCTGACACTAATATTGTGGATTTTGTGTACTCAAATACCTAAAACTGAAAGAAATCGGCAAGGGTCCGCTTTAACGAGCTGTACAAGAAGTTTGGCATTAAATAACGGCATTTAACACCCAAAAATTATTTTTTTCTCTCTAAAATATATCTCGGACACCCAGACACATTCGCCAAAACAATAAAATGTATAAATTTTGCTGTTAATTCCATAAATTGTACGATAATACTCATATTTCCTTGGGGCGTATGTATACTTTTGTAATGTCCAATTTACATTAGCAACTTTTTCGTCATTTGGAGCTGTTTCGTCATTTATTTGCTAAAACAGGCAACATTTTGCGTCATTTACCATACAAAAATAAATGACGATAGCTGCGTCATTTATTCTAAACAACGCACGAAAACACCATACTATTATAAGCAGCCCAGTTTTTTTGTCATAAACTACCAAAAAATGCAACTGTTTTATGATGTCTTTGTTTGTTTGTGTGTGTTGTAGAAAAACAAAAATACTCAAACGATGACAAAAGTGAAAATAAATGTTTAAAAAACTTGCAAAAATTATGTTTTTTTGTTTTTAGAATTAATTTAAGTTATTCGAAACACATTTGTGTTGTGAAATTCCTATTTCTCTGAATAAATATATTGTGTGCGTGTGTTTGTGTTATTGTATAAGTGTGTATGTGCGATTGTGTGCGTAAGCAAATGACGCAAAAAACAGATGTAAATACACTTCATTTGATTCTAGGATTTCGTAAAACGAAATCATTTAATGTGCATATGTAAATTGGACTTAAGTATCATTGTTTGGTTTTTGTAAAATTTACCGTTATTTATATTATGGAATATACTTTTGTTGTATTAAATATTGTTTATTAGTGAGACGAAATAAACCTGTGTACTTGGAATTTCATAAATATCATTACTTTTTCTAAAACCCGAGATTTATGGGGCGTACGTATACTTATGTAAGACTGTGTATTTTATTTATTTTGGGATATTTGCAAAGGCTTGCATTTTATAGCATCTTTGGACTGCATTTAAATTCAATCCAGAACACTACATTAAAGGCTGTGATTTGGATCGAAAATGGAGTGCATCCTAGCTGCGCGCTCTCTTGTAAAATTCATAGGTGAATTCATAGGAAAAGATGTACTCCAGCGCAATTGTTCCCAGCAAAAATTTTTGGAAGTTGTGCAATTGGAGTTATAATTTCACAACATCTTTCGATGTATTCCATGCACTCCGTTCGATACATTTTATAAGCAGTTGCTGTAGAGATCCCTACAGAAAAAAACAGTTGGTTGATCCCTACATATCCCTCCAAAGGTAAGCAAGAGTGTATAAATTTCGAAGAATTTGTTATAAAATAAAGAAATAACAACTTAAGAGCAGTACACATTGTCAGTTTTGAATGTCGATATTTCGCAGTTATCGATAACTGTCCAACCGTCCAGCAACCACAAAACATTTTGTCGCTGCATGATGAATGACAAAAATGAACGGCCACACTAGCAAGCACCAACAAAGCTGTCAATCAAAACTGGCAATGTGTACTCAGCTTTAAGTTGCGAACATTTTTGCGGTAATTCACGAGACGGAAATTTTTAATGGAGTGGAGTTGGAGTCCATGTCGAAAGCTGAACTAGTGATGGGAAGGCAACATAAAAAACATTAGAATGATGAAAGATAATCTGATGCGCTTGGATTACATCGATAACGGAGGAAGTAAGCTCATATGTGATTGAATTTAATGGAAACTTTTTTTTTTAATTTGTGTTTATATAATAAAGTTTTTTTGCGTTCTTGTTTTACACAAATAATAAATACCTTTTATTTATTTTGGGATATTTCGCAATGGCTTGCATTTTAATTGCATCTTTAGACTGATTAATAATGCAGTCCGAAGAGTGCCTTTAAATTCAATCAAAAAAAACCTACATCAAAAGCTGTGATTTGGATCGAAAACGGAGTGCATCCTAGCTGTGTGCTGTGGAAGCAAAATGGAGTGCATCCTAGCTGCGCGCTCTCTTGTAGAATTCATATGTGAATTCATAGGAAAAGATGTACTCCAACGGCAAATGTACCGTAGACTTGTAGTGACTTAACTGCATCCGCGGATGCAAACTTTTTGCTGGGAAAACTCTTTCTTGTGTTCAGAAAAAAAGACTGCGACTGTAGGGATAAAAAAATTGGTTTGCTTGGCTAGGGATCTTTAAGCGAGTGCTTCTAAAATGTATCGAGCGGAGTGTATATTTCATAACTCCGTGTGGACTGCATCGAAAGATGTATTGAAATCCTAACTCTGCATTGCACTTCTTCCAAACTTTTTTGCTGGGATCACTCCCTCTTATTTTTAGAACAAACGATTTCGCCAGCGGCGGGTAGGGATCAACCGACTGTTTTTTTTATAGGGATCTCTAAAGCAACTGCTTATAAATTGTATCCAACGGAGTGCATTTTTCATAACTCCGTGTGGACTGCATCGAAGGATGTTATGAAATCATAACTCCACATGCACAACTTCCAAATTTTTTTGCTGGGAAGACAATATGAAGAAATTGTTGTTTAGTCGAAGGTCACATTAGCGCTGTTTCAACATGGCGACTTCAAGTTTAAAGGCGAGGGGTATGAGGTAGTGAATCCGCTGTACATCGTTTTCTGTGTTTGTGTGTTTCCTATTATTCGTTTCAAGAAACTCGTTATGGAGATCAATGACTTAATAAAAAACCCAAGCAACATTAGAAATCAAGGAACATTAATAATTACTTTCTCAAATCCTCAAAACCGCGTATTTTCTATTCATTTCAATAGATATTAAGACCGATAATATCGATAGACAAAACTATCTATCGATATTGAATATTTAAAAAAAATAATCGATAGTGCCACCGATTGTTTGCCAGCTCTACCACATAAATGACTTGATAAATGAAATTGATGTATCTCCCGACCACATTAAATGCTTATCGTATTTCGATAACCCCATGCGGTACGGCGCAAACATATTTAAACGACTTTGATCTCTTCGAGCTGCCCTGTCAACGTATTTTTAATAATTTTAAATAAAATTGCACATTTGTTTAAATAATTTCCACTATAGCCACAAAGTGTAAGCAAAATTTACACCAAATTTAATAACATTTAAAATTCATACATATATATTTTTCATACAACAAATGCTTTTTGGAAAGTGTCAGTTCTAGATACAATTGTATTGTTTTTTTGTTTGTAATTATATTACAAATATAATACATTTTGTAAATCAATCTTATTATTTTAACGAATATCATTTGAGACGTGTGCGCGCCTGTTGTGTGAGCGTTGTGAAGATTTTTGTTGCAATTCACAAATATGATGATTACTTGGGAGACATCATTTCTATGGGAGGAGGAGGCTGTTGATGGGAATAGAAAGCTTGCTGCTGCTGTACACTAAAATTAAAACAAAAAGGGGGAAGATTAATTAATTTGTTTTTGCACTGCTGGGGGTAATGTTTGTAAACAATTAGTCATTAAAAACCACAACACATCGCAACATACACACAACGCACCTGTATATAATTAGAATAGGTATTTGCAAGGGTATACTTACATGGGTGGTGGCATAACATTTTGCGGAGATGCATACAATTGTTGACTGTAGTACTCTTGACCATCCTTTGGCAATTGGGTTACTGGAGCACCTGCAAACGCTGTCACGGGTCCTGTGTGGAACATATGTTTTAAATGTATATGTATGTAGGCAAAGCAAATTGGTGCAACCTGAATTTGTGAAATTACCTACCTTCTTCGATTATAATGACGTTTTGATTTTGCCTTTTCCTTTTGCGACGTTCAAACAAAATGTATATTAACCAACAGACCACAAATAGTTTTAGGGCCACTATATACCATATCATATTATTCATTGTGTCTTTTTTTTTTTAAATATTTGTATGCACCACAGAGACACCGGATGAAGATGAGATGAAATTCCTCCTTCGCTGCTACGTTTGCAACAACAATGCGTCAAAACAACAAAAGTTGTCTGCAGACTTACAACATTCATTCATGTCATTACTCATTCCAAATAGATGTGGCCACCCGTTGCTGTCAAAAGAACAGCTGTTAGCTTTTTAACGGAAACTTGTGAAATTAGCATTGTTTAAAAGTTCAAAAAAAAAAAAATGGCTTTCACTATTTAAAGCACTATTTAAAGTGTTTAAAGCGGAGTTTATTATGATGATAATAGATTGCCTTCGAATGCACTGAGTTTGACTAAAGTCAGTGGAAAAACATGAATATTAAATGGTAAGTAGAAAATGTTTGTTTTTATAAAATATATATTCATATGTACTTAAGTAGTAAAAAAAGTTTAGTTGTAGGTAGATATCTACGCTTGAGTATATTAGAGCTTTTTTGCAGGGTTAACCTTCTTTATGAGGATTTGTTTGAAATATAAATAATGGAATTGACATTTAAAACCCAGTCGGTTTGTTAAATCCGGTTTTATATAAACGGGGTATAAGAGTAAAATGTATTTAATACCTAGTGTTGTTAATTATAATTTAAAAAAAAATGTTTCATTACAATCATTTTAATGTGAATTTTACAAGAATTTTTATATAAACACATACCTGCATACATTGTAAATTATATGGCCTGTTCCAGTACTGCAAGAATATACTATTTTTTTTATTTCAATTCACATATCTTTACATAGTTTTTACTATTTTTTTATATCATAAAGGAAAAATTGTTATCGTAGTAAAAGAATAGTAGCTTCTTGCAGGTTCAGGAGAAGCCATGTCATGTAATCAAGATTACAATTCAAATCTTCAATACATATACATAAGAAAATAACTCAATTTTGTACAGCAATAAGTTACCTCTAAAATTTAGGTGGCATTGTGCTTGAATCTTGATTCCTGAAAAGAGAAATGAAAAAAAAAAATTATTAGAAGAAAGACCTTCGTAGGGAGTTGCCCAAGGAGAGTTGATATGTCCTTTCCTGTTTTCCACCCCAGACAGCCCAATATCCGTCAGTATACATATGTATCTACAGGGGCTCAACTCTGTTTCTATGAAAATGTGAAATGAAAACTATTATAAAGAAGAAATCTGTCAAATGAAAAAATATAAAGGCAGCTTATTGCAGGTTCTGGAACAGAGCAATAATTTCAAAAATGGTCTGTTCCAGAACTGCAAGAATCTACTAGTTTTTACAATTTTTTCCGATAACATAAAGAAAAAAAATTATCGTAATAAAAATAGTAGCTTCTTGCAGGTTCTGGAACAGAGCAAAAGGAAAAAATAGGTCTGTACGATAACCCAAATTTGCACAAACTTTTACAAAATGCTGTTCGATAATAAACTTGCAAAGTAAAAGAGAGAGAATAAATATGTATGCCAAACATCGCACTGCGTTCCAGTATGTTTTATATTTGTGCATTGGAAAGGGAATTATAGTTGTAGCAACACAAAGGGCCTCGTCACATAAGAGGCAGAAATGCTTTCAGCCAGAAAGCCAGGCTTCTTATGTACCGAGCCCTTAACACGATAGCCGGGTGGAACTCAGTTCCGGATCATTGGCGCAAGTCAAGTCAACGGGGTTGCCTGCATAAGTCAATCGACCACTATCAAATAAGAACGTGGAAGAAGAGCCACTATATTTGAAGGCACAAGCTACAACAGCATTGGATTTTCGTGTCAGAACAAGATGTAGGGAAGGCCAGAGAAGGAGAGAAGATTATTTTGACATCTGTTGACACAAAATCAAATAATATAGCTGTTAAGTGTGTACAAGATTTTATGGATCAAAGAAGAATTTTAAATGGAAAATAAAAAAATGGTAGACACCTTCAATTGTTAAATTGGAACTCCTTTCCTTTACCGACCCAACAGAAAACTATGAAAAAATTACCACAGATAGTGCTTTTTATCCCGATTCCAACCATGTGTTGCTGTTGTTGCGGAAATGTATACTTCCCGAGATATGGGCCTCAAAAGATCCACAAAGGCCCTAACCTATTCTTTTATAAATAGCCGGCCTTCTGCCGGGATTCAAGACTTCTCCTATGGACAGGTGCAAATATCGGGAATGGGAACAAAATTTTCTTTTAAATTATTGGATTTCTATATTTTTTGGATTTCTATATCTGGAGAAGTATACACACCATTCAACAAAATAATACATCATTGTAATCAGTATAAACATCACTATTTGTGGTAATTTTTTAATAATTTTCTGCTGTGGTTTGCCAACATTTTATACAAGGATCTTTGTGGAACTTTGGAGGCCTATATCTCGGGAAGTATACATTTCCGCAACAAAAATATGAATACATGGTTGGAAACGGGATAAAAAGCACTATCTGTGGTAATTTTTTCATATTTTTTTGCGGTGGTTTGCCAACATTTTATACAAGGGACTTTGTGGAACTTTGGAGGCCCATATCTAGGGAAGCATACATTTCCGCAACAAAAGCAATACATGGTTGGAATCGAGAACTTGCTGAGTGCTTGCAAGTACTTTTTACTTGCGAAGATGTCGTACACACCTAATGTTATCGTAGTAAAAATAGTAGCTTCTTGTTGTGTTCCAGAACGTGCAAGAAACTACTACTTTTTACTACGAAAACTTTTTCCTTTATGTTATCGAAAAAATAGTAAAAATTAGTAGATACTTGCAGTACTGGAACAGAGCAAATTTTGAAATTAAAAAATCGTTGAGAGTTATGTCCGCGTTTTTGTGGGAGTTAATTCCCCAAAGCAAAGCGGACATAATGCCCAAAATCATTTTGGGAGTTATGTCAGGGCACCTTCCAGAACACCTGTTTTAAGTGCAAGTGTAAAGTGAGTTTGTAAATCATGATCGTGAGTTCACAATACCCCAATATCTAACTTATAAAAAAACATATTGATATTTTCTACATACCCTTGCGGCGGTGCAAAAGACGTTGCATTAGGCTGTGTTTGATATGCCGTTGCTGAAGTCGATGTTGTTGCACCCACTGGTATCTGTGAGACGGTGTAGCCACTAGGTGCGGTATGTGTAGCTGATGTCACAACTATGGGCGCTGTAAAAAGATAAACAAAACGTATGATTTGTTATCAAAAAGATGTTGACAAAATGCCGCTGTATAATGAAAAGAAGTGGTTGATTTGGAACTGCACAAAATAACGACGAACCCACCACTTTGGATATAATAATTTTTTTGGCAACACGAAAAGTAGGATTCAAAACCAAACCTCTAATTTGTTTCTAAAGCAACAATTCAGCAACCTTGTTCAAAATTTCAAAATTATTTTGAATATAAATATGTACCTCCTATAACTTGACCAGGATGTCGTTTATTCATATTTCTGCGACGTATCATCACTACCATTGTTGTTATCACAAAAATTGAAAAGGCAATACCGAAAGCGATAAGAAATGCAATCATGATGACGGACGACGATAAATTCTCTAGTTTTTTTATTCGATTGCTAGTTAGTAGCTACTATTGCAAATGCCGTGGTAGAAGCTAAAGCCAAAAAGGCTATTCGAATACTGACTTTAAAATACATTTAATTTAAAAAGTGATAGCCAATATAACCCCATACACAATTATCTGTGGTTGAAATCGGAGACGATAAAGCAGGGGGAAATACATAACGTAACACAATTCTTGGAAAAGTATTGTAGTACGGTTGGAAATTTTTATTCTGGGGAGAATAACAATCCTCAGAACTAACTATGTAGGTGTGTATAGGAATGTGGTGGTGGTGATCTAAAGTGTAAAGTCACATTTACATGAAACAGGTAATAACAAACGGCGTCATTTAAGTCGTGAATTACATTGAATATTTGTGAAATAGCGCCGGATATCTCAGCATCACTTATTTCAGCAGAAAGAATGTAGAACACTTCATTATTAATAACTTCGATGCCGAGCTTAAGCAGCTACAACACTTTCAATATAAAGCGGGGTACACACGATCAGTTTTGACTGTCGATTTTTCGGAATTATCGATAACTGTCCAACCGTCCAGCAACCACAAAATATGTTGTGGTTGCCTGATGACTGACAAAAATTAGCGGTCACACTGGCAAGCAACCGATTATTTGAGCAAAACTGACAGTCAAAACTGATCGTGTGTACCCCACTTAAGGGCATTCTTCAGTAATGGCCCCGGCACATACGGTCCGTTGTGAATCGCGTCATGCGTTGAAAACAACGACCACATGCAAAACTGTAAGTGATGCCAAGTTTGTTATTGAAGTTTTCATGTGGTTGATGTAATGTGCCGCGGCCTTAATAGTTTCAATGCCGGTATTCTCAACTGCTATGTCAACATTAGGTCTGTACGATAATCCAAAAATTTTTACAAATTTTTACTGAATGCTGTTCGGTAACAAAATTATCCAGCAAAAGAGTGCGAGTTTGGAGAGATTTTTGGAGAGTTTTGTGACTGAGAACTTGCAAATTTTTGCGGGACAAATTTTCCTAGCAGCTGATCAGTTGACTTTTAATCACCTGTTCAATGTAAACAACTCGAAATGTTAACATTTTTGACCAAGAAAATTCCAGAATATTTTTTAGATTCTAAAGCGTTGTGGATAGTATTAAAGCTTTTAATAAGTAAACAGCAATTTTAAAATTTATGTTTTTGTTCCGTTTGGTTTAAAATATCAAAAGAAACAAAAACAAATTTCATACATTTTCGGCAACAGCTGACATACTTGCAAGTTCTTGCAAATTGTTGTTCGATAACTTTCTGCAATTTTTCTTGCCTGAGAGAGTAAAATTCACTGAGAGAGGTTGCTGGAACTGACTGAGTAATTATTGCTGGGAAAGTTATCGTACACACCTATTATTATGCTCTGTGCTCATCAATTTCCGCTTTTTGCGGAGAAAAACCATCCTCAGTACTACATAATGCTTGGTTTACATTTACGAAATCCACTCGATTTTAACTGTCAATTCCATTGCTCAAACGTCAAATGAAATCCAGTCGATTTCAGATGAGTTTTCATTTGACGTATACAGGTTTTAATGAACGGCGTAATTTGAGCTTTGTTCCTTTACTTTTTTAATGGTAAGAGTGGTAAAAGAGAAAAGTGTCAAAATTGCTCTCTCATGAACATTTTTACCAGAAAAGTAAAGGAACGGAAAAATGGTAGATCTGGCAGCAATGTCAAAAAGAAACATACAAAATCAATTTTCGTCTTTTATTTCACAGTTTCTAATTTAATTTTGTCAGCGTTCGACGTTTTCTTCTGTGTTTCGTGCATTTTCTTCTTCATTGTGAAATAATCGTCAAACAAAAGTCGAAAAATCAGTTCTGCCATTTTTTTACCTGCAGAAATTTTGCTGGTAGCCTGTGGTAGAAGAGAAAGCCATTTTCGCACTCTCTCCTCTCTCACTCTCTTTAAAATTGCTTCCAGTTTTGCCACTTTTCGGGGTTAAAGAACGCTTTGCAGGTTAAAAATGGTAACAAGTGGTAACCTCAGGTAAGTAAAGGAACACAGCTTAAAGTAGACAATTTCATTGAATATCTGTCAAATAAGTTACATATTTGGTGTGAATACTTGTTATAAGTTGCAGTGTAAATTGGGTATTGTAATCTTATCGAATGAACTGATCCTATTATAACTTTTTAGATACGGTAAGGAAAAACGTAAAGAGGGGACAGATCATGACTCACGTCTCTAGTCATTCACATGAAGGCTTCTTATGGTCTATAACAACATGAGTGATGAAAATGAGCTACAAAATTCCACTATTGGAAACACTAATGGGACGATATCTTCGAAATTCCTTAAAGCGACGACGCGGCATTTTATATGGTGCTATATCAAAACTTGGACCTATACAGCCCGTTTTCAACTCCAAATGCCCTACCTACTTCAATCCGTTCGGAAAGTAACTAGGCGTTTACACACAGACAGTATTGGCAAGACAATAGCAAAGTTACAAACCATTTTCACCAATACATTCACACTTTTCTCTATTCATATTTAAAAATTTGTAAATGTATTTGTGAAAAAGGTTTGCATTTTTGCTATTGTCTTGCCAATACTGGCATTTGTAAACGCAGGGTAAGGTGAGAACACAATGGATTTTTGTTGCTTCAAAGCGCAAAAGTGAAATTGTACTGTTTTCAATAAGACAGACCACACCGAAGCGAGACTTCAGGCCTCAAAGTTGAAAATTGTTGAACTTCTGAATTCTTCGCCTGGCTTCATTTTTGACATTTCGTTTCGACATTCAATTTGACGTAAACACGTGTTCAATTTGAAAAATATAATTTGGTTGTAATTTTTATGTTCAGTCATGGTAGAACAAATATGTCTATAAATTATTGGAATTTAAAAAACGAATAATTTTTCACATTTGATTGAATATTTTGAAAAACATGAATGAATACTCGTTAGATTTTCAATTTGAATGTTTCCATATCATTCCACTAAATGCATAATTTCTCGCAGAAAGTAGAATACTTTGCAAAAATGTTTCGGGTCGCTGTTTAGGGCTTTATTCTTTTCAAGTTTAACAAAATGCCACACATATTAACAAATATTGTACCGCCTCTATAAGCGGTGTTTTAGTGTGCGGCATGTCGTTCGGACCTGGAGGAGGTTACATGTAAATGATATGAAGCCGTCTTTATGGGAAATAGTTTTTTTTCTGATGAATAAATTTGTTCTTCAAAAATATATATCCCTAATATACATCGAACATAGAAATCATGGTACAATAATACAGGTAGCATTATCATGCCAGCTGATGGTAACATAATGTGTCAAGTGCATTGAATTGATGTCAAATTTTGACACCTTATGTTACCAACATTTGCCGATGCGGCTACCTGTGTATTTGTACCATGATAGAAATAAATACATCATGGTACAAATACACAGGTAGCCGCATCGGCAATTGTTGGTAACATAAGATGTCAACATTTGACATCAATTGAATGCAATTGACACATTATGTTACCATCAGCTGGCATGATAATGCTACCTGTATTATTGTACCATGAAATACATAAAATGTCGTATGGAATTTGACACTAACACTACAACCCAGTTCAGTCAGCTGGGTATTGCTGCTACCTTTTCTTGTTCTACCATGATGTTCAGTACTAATTATTTACGAACAATTCATATTAAAAAATTGAATTTTATTTGATAAATTGAAATAATTATGTTTATAGCGCCCATGACTTTTACACTTCGATGTGTGATACCAAGAAATAAGCGGCCTAGTGAGGAAATAAGCAAAGCAGGAACATTAAGCTACTGAAGGACGGACATGATTATAGTGGTGTCTTTTTCAGTAACAAATATGCAGTAACTTAATTTCAGAGAGTAAGAGAGATTTTACTCTTTGATACGAAAATAGAGTAAAACAAGTACAAAAGCTTTAAGTTCGGCCGTACCATCCACCATAAAATATTCTGAATTAAAATTGAATAATTAGATTTCATTCCTGTCCCCAACTTTAAGTACTTACTTACTTAGCTGGCCCATTACAGAACATTTGTTCCATAGACCGAACTAAGAAAAGATCTCCAATTCTCTCTGTTTTTCGCTTCTCTTTCTGGATTACCGCCCCTTTTTATTTCTTCATCCACTTGTGTGCTCCATCGAAGCTTAGGCCTGCCGATTCTTCATACGCCTTTTTAGCGGGTTCATCATAGCTCATTCTTATGATATGGCCTTGCCAACGCAATCGTTGCATCACGATACGTGTTTAGGTGAGGGAGGGGAAATCCATAGGCTTCGATAACTCGGTAAAGGAATGATGAGCAGTGGAGGGAGAAAAGAACAAGAAAATAAAACACAAGCAGTATCAGTTTTAGTATTAAATAATATGCTGGTTTATTGGTGATGTTTATTTCTTTTCTCATATAACAACAAAGATTACCTTGTAATCTGGGGTGGCGACAGAGGCCGGTTAGTATCAACTAGGATTACCAATTGTAATCTGTGGTGGCGACGGAGGCCGGTTAGTATAACTCGTAGACGTTATGTTAAAGCGCGACAAGTGAACTATTCAAAGGTTGATCGACAAGTGAACTCAGAGGTTCTTGCAATCGCAGAGGATTGCAGCGATCGCAGAGGATCTGAGTCGATTTTTACTACTACATTTACATATTCCAATTAAAGAAAACTCAACAACCACCGCTCGTTAGCATCAACACTCTACGGTCTCCGCAGAGGGAACTTGCAGAGGTGATGCACGATGATGTCAATCAGCATCCGTGATCGACTGAGCTCGGGAAGTTGAGTTGGAATGTATCAAACCTAAACAATACGTTTAACAATATTGATGTCGTTGTACAGCAGATACAGCTCGTGGTTCATGCGACGTCGATATTCACCGTCAACGCAGATTGGTCCGTAGATCTTTCGAAGAAATTTTCTGTCAAACACGCCAAGCACTGCCTTATCTGCTTGCGCAAGTACCCAGGCTTCGGAACCATACATCAGCACGGGTAGTATCATTGTTTTGTAAAGCGTTATATTTGTTTGACGAGTTGTGGCTTTGTTTTCAAAGTGCTTACTTAAACCAAAGTAGCATCTGTTGGCCAATACAATTCTTCTTTTTATTTCATAACTGATGTCGTTTGTTGTGTGTTTACGGAGGTGCCGAGGAAGACGAAGTCTTTTACTACCTAAAAATTATAGGAACCAACTTTAACAGTTGGTCCGATCTCGATGGACGCATTGCGCGTCGACACCATCAGCTTGGTCTTCTCGCCGTTTACCGCCAGACCCACTTTAGCAGATTCTCCTTCGACCTTCATAAACGGGCTGTCGAAAGCTGCTTTATAATCGACAAAAAGGTGGTAGGTGTCGATGTGCATCTCTTGGGTCTTCTCCAGGATTTGGCGCAGGGTAAATATCTGGTCAATGGTGGACTTGCCAGGTCTAAAGCCGCATTGGTATGATCCAATTATCTCGTTGACCATAGGCTTTAATCGTTCGCACAATATCCCTGACACTATATTGTATGTGATAGGGAGAAGACTTATGCCCCTATAGTTGGAGCATAAAGTCTTATCTCCTTTCTTATGGACGGGACACAGGATGCTCAGGTTCCAATCGTCGGGTACGCGTTCTTCCTGCCAGATGGAGCTAACTAGCTGATGCATTCACCTTATCAGCGCGTCGCCTCCGGTTTTAAACAGCTTGGCTGGTAGGCCATCAGCTCCTGCTGTTATATTATTGTTCAGCCGGTTTATTGCTGTCTTTACCTCATCTTGGCCGGGTGGTATACATTCAATACCATCTTCTTGGATTGAATCTGTGGTATCTTCGTCGACTTCGCTACTATTGGATACCGACAGTTTCGAAAAATGCTCTTTCTATATCCTTAGCACACCATCTGTATCAGTTACCAGATTACCTTTCTGGTCTCTACAGGAGGATGTGCCAGTTCCAAAGCCATCAGTTTGATGTTTCACTTTTTGGTAGAATTTTCGGACTTCATTCTATCTCCTGTACATCTCGATTTGTTCACACTCCCGCTTTTCCATCTCTCTCTTTTTTCCTGCGGAAAAGACGTTTCTCCTCTCTCCTTTTCTCCCGATAGCTATCTCGTGCACTACGCGTTGCTACTGATTGTAAAGTAGCCCTATAAGCCGCATTTTTCTCTTCGGTAGCAGCACGACACTCCTGGTCATACCATGGATTCCTTGGTGGAGGTCTCTGGTATCCAAGTACTGATTTTGAGGCTGTTTGCATGGGCAATGGTGTGCCATTGTCCTGATATGTTATCGGGACGAGGAGTGCTTTGATTAAGCAGTTGGGCCAGTTAAGTGGAATATGCTGTGGCTATCTGTTGTGATTGCAGCTTAACGATGTTCAACTTCCGTGTTGTTTCTGTTCGCACTTTGTTTGCTACGTTTAATCTGGTACGTACCTTTGCCGCAACAAGGTAGTGGTCCGAGTCTATGTTTGCACCTCGGAACGATCGTACATCCAACACGCTTGATGCATGTCTTCCATCTATCACAATGTGATCAATTTGATTTCTTGTTCTTTGATCTGGCGATAGCCAGGTGCCCTTATGAATATCGAGATGCTTAAATCTGGTACTGCTAACTACCATGTTTCTTGCAGCTGCAAAGTCTATCAGCCTCATACCACTGTCAGATGTTTCACTGTGGAGACTGAATTTCCCGACTGTTGGGCCAAAGATATTCTCCTTTCCAATTTTGGCATTAAAATCGCCTAGTATAATTTTAATGTCATGGGCAGGGCAACGGTCATAAGTTTCTTCTAAGCGCTCGTAAAAAATATCTTTGGTCTGTTCGTCCTTTTCTTCAGTGGGAGCATGAGCGCAAATAAAGCTGGGGGGTTACTCTCTGTTGCGATGCGTTAGGAAAATGCGATGCGTAAGGAAATTAAATGCGTCTCTAATACGTTTTAGTATCTCCTTTCGCCATTATTTTTGTTCCTTTTTTCCTCTCTTGCACCGTCGCAATCTGTAATACAAAAGCATATGTCAAAATCGTGTGTTAACGCAAATATCTTGCGCTAACGAAATACCAAACGCAAACGCATCGCAATACAGAGTAACCCCCTGATGTTGAAGAATTTAGCTTTTATTCGAATTGCAGCAAGTCTTTCATTCACTGGGGTGAAGCTGGAGACCAGATGGCAGCTATAATACAGTGCGTCACCTTTAGGTGTTGTTGTGACGCCTTTCCCAATCCATCGTATTTCCTGTATGGCAGTAATATCGGCCTTGTACTTTTCAAGTACGTCTGCCAATGCGAAGACTGCACCTTCTCTATAAAGAGTGCGAACATTCCAGGTGCAGATTCGCAGATCATGGCCCTTAAAACGTTTGCGGGGTTCGTCAACTTTAGAGGGGTTTGTTTTTCTTTTCTTTCGTTTTTTCATAGTAGGATGTTTTTTCTAGGGGAGGGTTACTAACCCGACGCCCAAACCCATGTTTTTAACGTTCTTATGGGTGAACGAGCGGCACATGTTAGCTCACTACCTTTAACGGGTGTTAAAGGCAGTTCCCCAGGTATAAAATCTAAATAAAAATTGTCGGTTGCAAACGTTTTGAATATCATACGAGAAGAAGTGTTCTAATCTAAAAAATAACAAAAACAAATATTTCTTTATTTCGATTTTATTTCATTGTATATAAATTGTTTTTAAAGAAAAATGGTTTTATCACAATAAAAAAAGCTGTTGAAACATTTTAAATAGTAATGTATAATCTACAACAATAATTATTCAATCTCTATGGAGGACAATAATTGTTTATTGTTGTTGTTCTTGTTAAAATACATATTCAAGTGGTAAATAAATGGTTTTTCTTTTCATGGAATACATACATAAAAATACAGTTTGGAGGAAAGCGTTGTTTATACATTATGTTCTAAATGTACATTAACATAATAATAATTACAAAACTGTTAATTATAATAATAAAATAATTGAATAGATTCATTTCTTCCCTAAGGTTGTTGTTGTTGTTTAATACATACATACATATATAAATTGTAATATTATTATTGTAACCTTGAATACTTCAAGTCTTTAACAGAGTCGTTTGTTGGTTTATTTTGTGCCTTGAAGTTGTTAGCCGCTAAAATTTGGATTATATGGTGCTTGTTTTTCATAGGTACCATTGTTGGGTACACCAGCTCCAGCACCACTAACTGCCATATCATAGGATGGAGGAGCATCGTTCGCCATCGGTGGATAGGGCGCAACATAGGGTTGAAGACTGCAAGAAAAAAAAAAAATGGAAAAAAGTTAGTAAGGAAAAACAATTTATAAGGAATGGGGATTATATTGCTAAGGCAATTCGTTAATCAAGACCAAAACTTGGTGTTTATAACAAATGATAGGCAGGAAAAAAATTAAAAATGGTAATAAATGATCAGTCAGCCGTACCGACAGAGATATACCCTAAGCATCGGACCTAAAGAAAAGAAGTTAACACAATAATTCTGACGTCTTTAGGAGTTTTTTGAGTTTTTGGGCCAATTCCTAGGGAAGTATTGACTTGCCCCCGAAATAAATTGTACCATTGCAACTATGTTCGCATACATAACATGTTGTCAAAAATTTAAAAACGATCCCAGACTAGTTCTTAAACTGCACTCTTTCCAAACTTTGTGTCGGTGGTACCCCAAAGAGTGGTCCGATGTAGCCAATATTCCGACATAATCCGAGTGTGTAAGAAATACCAAATCGGTTTCTCCCTTCGAGGGTGAGGGCCCACAAGAAGAACTTTTTGGAAAAAAATTCAAAACTATCCGAGATGAGCTGGTTAACTCTACTTTTCCCAAATGTTAAATTTTGTGTTCGAGGTACATGAAGCAGTATACCGATTTATACCATATTCAAACCTGATATATGCCTGGAAGTAATATTACCATATGCAAAGTTTTGATCAATTCGGTTACTCTTTCCGAGAGGTTACTCCCTCCTGTCTATCTGAGTGGATCGCATAATAACTCTCGAACGGATCAAGCTATATGGTTCAAATTGAGGGTATCGTAATATATTGTCCAGACTTAGTTAAAGTTCGAAGATAGGTCATACGAATCCACTCCTTTAGATACCTTCCCACAAAAAATCAAACTTGTTCGCTTATACAACAAACAAACAATATTTTTGAACTTTTGTGGGGGAGGTATAAAAAAAGTGGGCCCAATTCGGTTCGCACCAGATAGACGGACATCCGAAATCAACTCCAAATTTTCTGAACCGGATTTCGTCCAAACATATTCGGGGTCTAAAACCATTTTTGCCATGAGGTACAATTTTGGTCGTATTAAAGTGTACATACCATTTTAGCCTAAAGGTTGAGGGTAAAAATAGCCTAAAGCCGATATAGAAGATCTGTTAAAGGTCTTTCGTCTACAGAGGACTTGTCAAAGACCTGTTAGAGGTCTTCTTTATATAGAATACCTTTAAAAGGTCTTCTGTTTGTAGAAGTCCTGGTAAAGGTCTTCTAGATATATATGATCTGTAAATGGACTTCGGTCTATAGGAGCCCTAGAAGAGAGGTTAAAGGTATTCTGTTTACAGTAGACCTATAAAAGGTCTCCTTTCTGTAGAAGACCTGTAAAAGATCTTCTGTCTATAGAAGACATTTGAAAGGTCTTCTGGATATATAAGATCTGTAAATGGTCTTCTGTCTATAGAAGACTTCTTAAAGGTCCTCTGTCCACAGTAGGCGTATAAAAGGTCTTCTGTCTTTAAAATAGGTCTTCTGTCGATTTTTCTATAGAAGACCTGTGTTAAAGGTCTTGGCTCTATAGAAGACGTGTTAACAGTCTTGGGTCTGTAGAAGAACTGTTATATTTCTTCTGTCTATAGAAAACCTTTAAATGGTTTTTTGTCCATAGAAGACCTGTAAAAATGTTCCTGGATATATAAAATCTGTAAATGTTCTTCGGTCTATAGAAATTCTATTAAAGGTCTTCTGTCTATAGAAGATCTCTTAAAGGTCCTCTGTCCATAGAAGACCTGTAAAAGGTCTTCTGTCTATAGAAGAGAGGTTAAAGGTCTTCTGTCTATAAAAGGCCTGTAAAAGGTCTTCTTTCTACAGAAGAGAGATTAAAAGTCTTCTATTAATAGTAGACCTGTAAAAGGTCTTCTGGATATATAAGATCTGTAAATGGTCTTCGGTCTATAGAAAACCTGTACTATTAACAGAAGACAAGGCCTGCAAAAGGTATTCTGTCTAAAATTAGAGTTATTTCTTGCGGAAGGCCTGTTAACGGCATTCCTTCTATTGAAGAGCTGTTTTGGGTTTTGGGTCTATTGAAGACCTGTTAACAGACTTTGGCCTGTAGAATTATTCTGTCTATGGAAGACCTGTAAATGGTCTTTTGTTCACAGAAGACCTATAAATGGTCTTCTGTCTATATAGACCTGTTGAGGGTCTCCAGTCTGTTGAAGACCTGCAAATGGTATGTTGCCCATAGAAGGCCTGTAAAAGATCTTCTGTTTGTAGAAGACCTGTAAAAAGTTTTCCATCTGTAGAAGACCTTCCGTCTTCCGTCTGTAGAGGGCCAGTGAAAGGACCTGTTAAAGGTCTTCTGTCTATAGAAGACCTGTTGAAGGTCTTCTGTCTATAGAAGACCTGTTGAAGGTCTTCTGTCTATAAAATACCTGTTGAAGGTCTCCTGTCTATAGAAGACCTGTTAAAGGTCTTCTGTCTATAGAAGACCTGTTGAAGGTCTTCTGTCTATAGAAGACCTGTTGAAGGTCTTCTGTCTATAGAAGACCTGTTGGAGGTCTTCTGTCTATAGAATACCTGTTGAAGGTCTTCTGTTTATAGAAGTCCTGTTAAAGGTCGTCTGTCTATAGAAGACCTGTTAAAGGTCTTCTGTCTATAGAAGACCTGTTGAAGGTCTTCTGTCTATAGAAGACCTGTTGAAGGTCTTCTGTCTATAGAAGACCTGTTGAAGGTCTTCTGTCTATAGAAGACCTGTTGAAGGTCTTCTGTCTATAGAAGACCTGTTGGAGGTCTTCTGTCTATAGAATACCTGTTGAAGGTCTTCTGTTTATAGAAGTCCTGTTAAAGGTCGTCTGTCTATAGAAGACCTGTTGAAGGTCTTCTGTCTATAGAAGACCTGTTGAAGGTCTTCTGTCTATAAAGTACCTGTTGAAGGTCTCCTGTCTATAGAAGACCTGTTGAAGGTCTTCTGTCTATAGAAGACCTGTTGAAGGTCTTCTGTCTATAAAATACCTGTTGAAGGTCTCCTGTCTATAGAAGACCTGTTGAAGGTTTTCTGTCTATAAAATACCTGTTGAAGGTCTTCTGTTTATAGAAGTCCTGTTAAAGGTCGTCTGTCTATAGAAGACCTGTTGAAGGTCTTCTGTCTATAGAAGACCTGTTGAAGGTCTTCTGTCTATAAAGTACCTGTTGAAGGTCTCCTGTCTATAGAAGACCTGTTGAAGGTCTTCTGTTTATAGAAGTCCTGTTAAAGGTCGTCTGTCTATAGAAGACCTGTTGAAGGTCTTCTGTCTATAGAAGACCTGTTGAAGGTCTTCTGTCTATAAAGTACCTGTTGAAGGTCTCCTGTCTATAGAAGACCTGTTGAAGGTCTTCTGTTTATAGAAGACCTGTTGAAGGTCTTCTGTCTATAGAAGACCTGTTGAAGGTCTTCTGTCTATAGAAGACCTGTTGAGGGTCTTCTGTCTATAAAATACCTGTTGAAGGTCTCCTGTCTATAGAAGACCTGTTGAAGGTCTTCTGTCTATAGAAGACCTGTTGAAGGTCTTCTGTCTATAAAATACCTGTTGAAGGTCTCTTGTCTATAGAAGACCTGTTGAAGGTCTTCTGTCTATAGTAGACCTGTTGAAGGTCTTCTGTCTATAGAAGACCTGTTGAAGGTCTTCTGTTTATAGAAGACCTGTTGAAGGTCTTCTGTCTATAGAAGACCTGTTGAAGGTCTTCTGTCTATAAAGTACCTGTTGAAGGTCTCCTGTCTATAGAAGACCCGTTGAAGGTCTTCTGTCTATAGAAGACCTGTTGAAGGTCTTCTGTCTATAAAATACCTGTTGAAGGTCTCCTGTCTATAGAAGACATGTTGAAGGTTTTCTGTCTATAGAAGACCTGTTGAAGGTCTTCTGTCTATAGAAGACCTGTTGAAGGTCTTCTGTTTATAGAAGACCTGTTGAAGGTCTTCTGTCTATAGAAGACCTGTTGAAGGTCTTCTGTCTATAGAAGACCTGTTGAGGGTCTTCTGTCTATAAAATACCTGTTGAAGGTCTCCTGTCTATAGAAGACCTGTTGAAGGTCTCCTGTCTATAGAAGACCTGTTGAAGGTCTTCTGTCTATAGAAGACCTGTTTAAGGTCTTCTGTCTATAAAATACCTGTTGAAGGTCTTCTGTCTATAAAGTACCTGTTGAAGGTCTCCTGTCTATAGAAGACCTGTTGAAGGTCTTCTGTCTATAGAAGACCTGTTGAAGGTCTTCTGTCTATAAAATACCTGTTGAAGGTCTCCTGTCTATAGAAGACATGTTGAAGGTTTTCTGTCTATAGAAGACCTGTTGAAGGTCTTCTGTCTATAGAAGACCTGTTGAAGGTCTTCTGTTTATAGAAGACCTGTTGAAGGTCTTCTGTCTATAGAAGACCTGTTGAAGGTCTTCTGTCTATAGAAGACCTGTTGAGGGTCTTCTGTCTATAAAATACCTGTTGAAGGTCTCCTGTCTATAGAAGACCTGTTGAAGGTCTCCTGTCTATAGAAGACCTGTTGAAGGTCTTCTGTCTATAGAAGACCTGTTTAAGGTCTTCTGTCTATAAAATACCTGTTGAAGGTCTCTTGTCTATAGAAGACCTGTTGAAGGTCTTCTGTCTATAGTAGACCTGTTGAAGGTCTTCTGTCTATAGAAGACCTGTTGAAGGTCTTCTGTCTATAGAAGACCTGTTGAAGGTCTTCTGTCTATAGAAGACCTGTTGAAGGTCTTCTGTTTATAGAAGACCTGTTGAAGGTCTTCTGTTTATAGAAGACCTGTTGAAGGTCTTCTGTCTATAGAAGACCTGTTGAAGGTCTTCTGTCTATAGAAGACCTGTTGAAGGTCTTCTGTCTATAGAAGACCTGTTGAAGGTTTTCTGTCTATAGAATACCTGTTGAAGGTCTTCTGTTTATAGAAGACCTGTTGAAGGTCTTTTGTCTATAGAAGACCTGTTGAAGGTCTTCTGTCTATAGAAGACCTGTTGAAGGTCTTCTGTCTATAAAGTACCTGTTGAAGGTCTCCTGTCTATAGAAGACCTGTAGAAGGTCTTCTGTCTATAGAAGACCTGTTGAAGGTCTTCTGTCTATAGAAGACCTGTTGAAGGTTTTCTGTCTATAGAAGACCTGTTGAAGGTCTTCTGTCTATAGAAGACCTGTTGAAGGTCTTCTGTTTATAGAAGACCTGTTGAAGGTCTTCTGTCTATAGAAGACCTGTTGAGGGTCTTCTGTCTATAAAATACCTGTTGAAGGTCTCCTGCCTATAGAAGACCTGTTGAAGGTCTCCTGTCTATAGAAGACCTGTTGAAGGTCTTCTGTCTATAGAAGACCTGTTGAAGGTCTTCTGTCTATAGAAGACCTGTTGAAGGTCTTCTGTCTATAGAAGACCTGTTGAAGGTCTTCTGTCTATAGAAGACCTGTTGAAGGTCTTCTGTCTATAGAATACCTGTTGAAGGTCTTCTGTTTATAGAAGACCTGTTGAAGGTCTTTTGTCTATAGAAGACCTGTTGAAGGTCTTCTGTCTATAGAAGACCTGTTGAAGGTCTTCTGTCTATAAAGTACCTGTTGAAGGTCTCCTGTCTATAGAAGACCTGTAGAAGGTCTTCTGTCTATAGAAGACCTGTTGAAGGTCTTCTGTCTATAGAAGACCTGTTGAAGGTTTTCTGTCTATAGAAGACCTGTTGAAGGTCTTCTGTCTATAGAAGACCTGTTGAAGGTCTTCTGTTTATAGAAGACCTGTTGAAGGTCTTCTGTCTATAGAAGACCTGTTGAGGGTCTTCTGTCTATAAAATACCTGTTGAAGGTCTCCTGCCTATAGAAGACCTGTTGAAGGTCTCCTGTCTATAGAAGACCTGTTGAAGGTCTTCTGTCTATAGAAGACCTGTTGAAGGTCTTCTGTCTATAGAAGACCTGTTGAAGGTCTTCTGTCTATAGAATACCTGTTGAAGGTCTTCTGTTTATAGAAGACCTGTTGAAGGTCTTTTGTCTATAGAAGACCTGTTGAAGGTCTTCTGTCTATAGAAGACCTGTTGAAGGTCTTCTGTCTATAAAGTACCTGTTGAAGGTCTCCTGTCTATAGAAGACCTGTAGAAGGTCTTCTGTCTATAGAAGACCTGTTGAAGGTCTTCTGTCTATAGAAGACCTGTTGAAGGTTTTCTGTCTATAGAAGACCTGTTGAAGGTCTTCTGTCTATAGAAGACCTGTTGAAGGTCTTCTGTTTATAGAAGACCTGTTGAAGGTCTTCTGTCTATAGAAGACCTGTTGAGGGTCTTCTGTCTATAAAATACCTGTTGAAGGTCTCCTGCCTATAGAAGACCTGTTGAAGGTCTCCTGTCTATAGAAGACCTGTTGAAGGTCTTCTGTGTATACAAGACCTGTTGAAGGTTTTCTGTCTATAAAATACCTGTTGAAGGTCTCCTGTCTATAGAAGACCTGTTGAAGGTCTTCTGTCTATAGAAGACCTGTTGAAGGTCTTCTGTCTATAGAAGACCTGTTGAAGGTCTTCTGTCTATAGAAGACCTGTTGAGGGTCTTCTGTCTATAAAATACCTGTTGAAGGTCTCCTGCCTATAGAAGACCTGTTGAAGGTCTCCTGTCTATAGAAGTCCTGTTGAAGGTCTTCTGTCTATAAAATACCTGTTGAAGGTCTCTTGTCTATAGAAGACCTGTTGAAGGTCTTCTGTCTATAGAAGACATGTTGAAGGTCTTCTGTCTATAGAAGACCTGTTGAAGGTCTTCTGTTTATAGAAGACCTGTTGAAGGTCTTCTGTCTATAGAAGACCTGTTGAAGGTCTTCTGTGTATAGAAGACCTGTTGAGGGTCTTCTGTCTATAAAATACCTGTTGAAGGTCTCCTGTCTATAGAAGACCTGTTGAAGGTCTTCTGTCTATAAAATACCTGTTGAAGGTCTCCTGTCTATAGAAGACCTGTTGAAGGTCTTCTGTCTATAGAAGACCTGTTGAAGGTCTTCTGTCTATAGAAAACCTGTTGAAGGTCTTCTGTCTATAAAATACCTGTTGAGTGTCTCTTATCTATAGAAGACCTGTTGAAGGTCTTCTGTCTATAGAAGACATGTTAAAGTCCTTCTGTCTTTAGAAGACCTGAAGTGGCTTCTTTGCATGGAATTATTGTTAAAAATCTTCTGTCTTTGGAAAATCTGTGAAAGGTCTTCCGTCCACAGACTGTCTATAGCAGGCCAAAAAAGACTTTTCCAAGAGAACGTAAAAAAGGGCTTCTGTCACTGAAAGACCTGTAGAAGACGTGAAAAAGGCCTTCTGTCTGTAGAAGAGCATTAAATGGTCTTCTATCAATTGAAGACTTTTAAAAGTTTTTCTCTCTAAAGGACACCTTCAAAGGTTCTTCTATCTATAGAGAATATTTAGAAGATCTTCCACATGTAGATTTTGTTGGATATTCCCAACTTACCCTGGAACTGGTGGTTGACTAGCTGGCATTGGCATAGGCATTTGTGTTGGAACCCTGAAATTAAAATAATATTGAAATTAATAGCAAATTCTTTAAAAGATTAACGGATATTTTCGAAGAATCCTATGGCAGGAACTTCATGTTTTCTACATACCCTTGGGGTGGATAAGGTGCTGCGTATGCTTGTGGTGCTGGGTATGCTTGTGTTTGATATCCTGTGGCTGTAGTCGTTGCACCCACTGGCATTTGTGAGACAGGGTAGCCACCGGGCGCTGTGTGTGTGGCAGATGTCACAACTATTGGTGCTGTAATGAGAGCAAAAGAATTAACAAAATGTTTGATGAGTGTTATTGTTAAAATAGTTTTTTTTGGATAGAAACAACAATTAATATGGCACTGGCCATTGTTTTTCAAAAGGGACAGAAAAATATGATCTTAAAGACATAAAGTAATGTTACTCCATGTTTACATTGAAATTTTCGGTTCATTGGATATAGGAGTTGTTGTTGTAGCAGTATAGGTTGGATCATGGTGGAATAATAAGGTGTTACATCGATAACAATAATCGGACCATTTACCAGACCAAACGTCAAAATTTGTGCACAATTGTTGACGTTTGGTGTGGTAAGTGGCCCGATTATTGTTATCGATGTAACACCTTCTTATTCCGCCATGGGTTGGATGCTGGGTTGGCGCCGCTGTCCCAAACACTATTGGTGTCAGCTATTGGCAACCATTGAGTTCATAACACCATCTTTCACCAACAAAATGAAAATTTCCCCACGTAATATTGCCCAATATAAACCATAGCTATTCATATCATATGAGAGAGACTTATGGGGGAGAGCAATATGTCTCTTTGTTAAGCAACAGCTGACATAATTTAAGTTGTTATGAGAAGGTATGTGCGCCGAAATCAATGACGTACAAATGTAAATTAAATTGGTTGAAATATGTTAAATATTATGTTAAGTAGAATTGAGTTCTTATGTTTGGACTTAATGCCACGGGTTCATTTTCTTTGTGATGATTTATTTGACATGAAGTGGATTTATACACGTAATATAACATTTCTTGTTTATGTGATAAGTCAAAATAAGATAGAAACTGCGATTAGAGGATTCGTTGGATATGTGTCCGTTTACCTTAGAAAGTCTGTTGATACGCAAAATTACCTTGGCCATTTTTTTTTATAAAATTATCTTATATATAAATATAACTACCTCCAATTACTTGAACAGAATGGCGCTTATTCATACATCTGCGACATATAATAACAGCCATTGATGTTATAACCGAAATTGAAAATGTCATTCCGAAAACGATAAGAAAGGTTGTTAACATGACGATAAACCACTGGCTGCTGTTTTTTTCTAATCAAGTATTAGTAAGGTGGAATATTCACGCGAAACTATTTGAACACTAATTACTGATTTCCAATTAAATACAATTTCTTGTTAAACAAATTAGTGAGATTGAAATCTGAGATGATAACAATCTTGGATTGTAAATTCACGGAAAATAGTACTATACATAGAGTGTGGGATTTCCACATGAAATAAATAATAAAATGCAAAGTGCGGCTTTTTCTCATAAAAAAAATCTTTATAGAGAACGTTGCTTCTCTAGACTATGGGGTTATAGATTATCAAGAAATTTAAATGTAACAGAAAGTTTACACAATCCAAATGCCTAATCGAAAGAAAAACGCCCTACCTTTAGAGGATTATTCTACGACGGCTTACCTCCCACAATCTCAGCTTCACATTGTCGTTTTAATTTTCTACGACGTAAATATATCGCCAATGTTGATAATAGAAAAATACCAAATGCAAATGAAAAACTAATGGTGAATGCCTCCATGAGGGAAAAATAATAACAATTTTCTAAGGGTAATGTTTACAACTTGCCGATAGCGCGTTTTTATTGGTACTAACACACTGTTTAAAAGTTTGATAACAAAATGCAATTGATTTGAGGTGAGTAATAGTTTTGGGGAAACTACGCAAAATGGTTAACACGTGAAGTGGTCACTGATAACATGAGAACCTTTTTTAATCTAATCAAAAGCAAAGAAGATTTTTTGTTAACGATCAAGATGGAAAGAGTCTTCTTGAGAATAGAAGACCTCCGTATAGAATAGAAGACCTCCGTTGGAGGCTTCTATAGAATAGAAGACCTCCGTTGGAGGCTTCTATAGAATAGAAGACCTCCGTTAGAGGCTTCTATAGAATAGAACAACTCCGTAGGAGGCTTCTATAGAATAGAACAACTCCGTAGGAGGCTTCTATAGAATAGAACAACTCCGTAGGAGGCTTCTATAGAATAGAACAACTCCGTAGGAGGCTTCTATAGAATAGAACAACTCCGTAGGAGGCTTCTATAGAATAGAACAACTCCGTAGGAGGCTTCTATAGAATAGAACAACTCCGTAGGAGGCTTCTATAGAATAGAACAACTCCGTAGGAGGCTTCTATAGAATAGAACAACTCCGTAGGAGGCTTCTATAGAATAGAACAACTCCGTAGGAGGCTTCTATAGAATAGAAGACCTCCGTAGGAGGAGGCTTCTATAGAATAGAAGACCTCCGTAGGAGGAGGCTTCTATAGAATAGAAGACCTCCGTAGGAGGAGGCTTCTATAGAATAGAAGACCTCCGTAGGAGGAGGCTTCTATAGAATAGAAGACCTCCGTAGGAGGAGGCTTCTATAGAATAGAAGACCTCCGTAGGAGGAGGCTTCTATAGAATAGAAGACCTCCGTAGGAGGAGGCTTCTATAGAATAGAAGACCTCCGTAGGAGGAGGCTTCTATAGAATAGAAGACCTCCGTAGGAGGAGGCTTCTATAGAATAGAAGACCTCCGTAGGAGGAGGCTTCTATAGAATAGAAGACCTCCGTAGGAGGAGGCTTCTATAGAATAGAAGACCTCCGTAGGAGGAGGCTTCTATAGAATAGAAGACCTCCGTAGGAGGAGGCTTCTATAGAATAGAAGACCTCCGTAGGCGGAGGCTTCTATAGAATAGAAGACCTCCGTAGGAGGAGGCTTCTATAGAATAGAAGACCTCCGTATGAGGTTTCTATAGAATAGAAGACCTCCGTAGGAGGTTTCTATAGAATAGAAGACCTCCGTAGGAGGTTTCTATAGAATAGAAGACCTCCGTAGGAGGCTTCTATAGAAAAGAAGACCTCCGTAGGAGGCTTCTATAGAATAGAAGACCTCCGTAGGAGGCTTCTATAGAATAGAAGACCTCCGTAGGAGGCTTCTATAGAACAGAAGACCTCCGTAGGAGGCTTCTATAGAATAGAAGACCTCCGTAGGAGGTTTCTATAGAATAGAAGACCTCCGTAGGAGGTTTCTATAGAATAGAAGACCTCCGTAGGAGGTTTCTATAGAATAGAAGACCTCCGTAGGAGGTTTCTATAGAATAGAAGACCTCCGTAGGAGGTTTCTATAGAATAGAAGACCTCCGTAGGAGGTTTCTATAGAATAGAAGACCTCCGTAGGAGGTTTCTATAGAATAGAAGACCTCCGTAGGAGGTTTCTATAGAATAGAAGACCTCCGTAGGAGGTTTCTATAGAATAGAAGACCTCCGTAGGAGGTTTCTATAGAATAGAAGACCTCCGTAGGAGGTTTCTATAGAATAGAAGACCTCCGTAGGAGGTTTCTATAGAATAGAAGACCTCCGTAGGAGGTTTCTATAGAATAGAAGACCTCCGTAGGAGGTTTCTATAGAATAGAAGACCTCCGTAGGAGGTTTCTATAGAATAGAAGACCTCCGTAGGAGGTTTCTATAGAATAGAAGACCTCCGTAGGAGGTTTCTATAGAATAGAAGACCTCCGTAGGAGGTTTCTATAGAATAGAAGACCTCCGTTGGAGGTTTCTATAGAATAGAAGACCTCCGTAGGAGGTTTCTATAGAATAGAAGACCTCCGTAGGAGGTTTCTATAGAATAGAAGACCTCCGTAGGAGGTTTCTATAGAATAGAAGACCTCCGTAGGAGGTTTCTATAGAATAGAAGACCTCCGTAGGAGGTTTCTATAGAATAGAAGACCTCCGTAGGAGGTTTCTATAGAATAGAAGACCTCCGTAGGAGGTTTCTATAGAATAGAAGACCTCCGTAGGAGGTTTCTATAGAATAGAAGACCTCCGTAGGAGGTTTCTATAGAATAGAAGACCTCCGTAGGAGGTTTCTATAGAATAGAAGACCTCCGTAGGAGGTTTCTATAGAATAGAAGACCTCCGTAGGAGGTTTCTATAGAATAGAAGACCTCCGTTGGAGGCTTCTACAGAGTAGAAGACCTCCGTAGGAGGTTTCTATAGAATAGAAGACCTCCGTTGGAGGCTTCTACAGAATAGAAGACCTCCGTTGGATGCTTCTATAGAATATAAGACCTCCGTAGGAGGTTACAGGGGACACTCAGGTTACAGATGATACTTTTTTTTTTTTGAAGAAAATAGTTCTCAGGTTACGGATGACAATTTTTCTATAGAAAAAAATCCCCAGGTTACTGAGGACACTGTTTTCCATAGAAAAAAAAGTGTCCTCAGGGAACTGAGGATTTTTTTCTATAGAAAAAAGTGTCTCAGCGACCTGGGGAATTTTCGCTATAGAAAAGTGTCCTCAGTAAAAATTCCTAAATGTCTATAGAAAAAAAACATCGTCAGCACACTGTGAAGAATTTTTACTACAAAAAAACCCTCTGGTCCCTGAGAATTTTTTTCCTCAGGATCTGAGAAATTTTTGGTATTGAAAAGTGTCCTTAGGAACCAGAGGAATTTTTGCTGTAGAAAAAAGTGTCCTCAGGAAATTGAATTTTGGATTTTCGTTCCGTAGAAAAATGTGTCGTCAGCGACCAGAGGAATGTTTTCTACAGAAAAAAGTGTTCTCAGGGACATGACGAATTTTGTTCTATAGAAAAAAGTGTCCTCAGTAAACTGATGAATTTTTTTTACAGAAAAATGTCATCACGGACCTTAGAATTTTTTTCTGTAGAAAAAAAGTGTTCTATGGAACCTTAGGAATTTTCTTGGGAACAATATTTTTTATAAAAAAAAAACATCTGCAGTTTCCTGAGGAGACTTTATTTCTATCTAACGAACATCCTCAGGTCCCCGAGAAAACGTTTTTCTATAGAAAAAACATTCTCACGGACTTGACATTTTTTCAATAGAAAAAAAATGTCAGGTATCTGCGAATACTTTTTTCAATAGAAATAAATTCCTGACGTCCTGAGACTTTTCTATAGAAAAATTCCTCCTCTGAGGAGACTATTTTGTTCAGAAACAAATCTGGAGATTACTGAGGAGACTTTTTTCTATAGAAAAAATCCTCATAAATGTTTTATAGAAGAAAATTCCTAAGCCATATGAGAATTTTTGCTACGGAAAAAACATCAGCAATTTTTTCCTTAGGATCTGAGGATTATCTTCTATAGAAAAAAGTGTCCTCACGTACCTGAGGAATTTTTTCTATAGAAAAAAGTATTTTCAGTAAACTGATGAATTTTTTCTACAGAAAAGTGTGCTCAGGGAGCTGAGGATTTTTTCTGTAGAAAAAAGTGTTCTATGGAAATTTAGGAATTTCCTGCGAACGATATTTTCTATAGAAAAACATCTGCAGTTTCCTGAGGAGATTTTATTTCTATAGAACAAACATCCTCAGGTTTCTGAGGAAACTTTTTCTATAGAGAAGAACATTCTCACGGACTGGAAATTTTTCTCTAGAAAAAATTTCAGGTCTCTGCCAACACTTTTTTCAATAGAAATAAATTCCTGACGTCCTGAGACTTTTTCTATAGAAAAATTCTTATGCCTCTGAGGAGACTATTTTGTTTAGAAACAAATCTGGAGACTTTTTCTATAGAAAAAATCCTCAGGAATGTTTTATAGAAGAAAATTCCAAAGTCATATGAGAATTTTTGCTACAGAAAAAACATCAGCAATTTTATTTCCTCAGGATCTGAGATATTTTTTCTATAGAAAAAAGTTTCCTCAGGGACATGAGAAATAAAAAAGTGTAGTCGGCGTTCTGAGGAATTTTTTTCTACAGAAAAAAGTGACCTCAGTGACCTGAGGAATATTTTTCTATAGAAAAGTGTCCTCAGGGACCTGAGGATTTTTGCTGCAGAAAAAGAGTGTCCACAGCTATCTGAAGAGTCTATAGAAAAAAGTATCCTCAGGATTTTCTTTTATAAAAAATGTCCTCAGTAACCTAAGGTATTTTTTTCTATAGAAAAAGGTGTCTTCAGTGACCTGAGGATTTTTTCTATAGAAAAACATCTTCAGCAACACTCGATGTTAGTGTGTATGTACTTGTATGTATCCTTATTTACCTTCATCAACTTTAGTTTCCTTTTGTCGTTTCATTCTCTTCCTTCTTTTTCTACGATTTAAAATTAGTGGTAACATCGATAGTAGGAAAATGCGATCAATAATGGAAAGAAAAACTTTAGCAGAATAAAATGTCGTACAACTTAACGATATGGATAATTTGATCGAACTAAATTATTTCATACGTTTCGTAAATACTTCAAATCCTTTGAAGTGGGTAATCGGTTTTAAGTAAACAATGTCGAGTAGATATTGAGACTTAACGACAGCGATTGATTTTTTGTAAACTATCGAAAAGAGACAAACTATTTGTTTCGAGTACCTTGTTATAAAAGAAGACATGCTCTTGACCTAAGCAAGCGCAATCGTTGCTTACATGCGAAAAGTGGCATATTCGGAATTAGTAGACGTATACGTAACTCCATTATTCATACGCACTTTAGCTAAATAAGGTGTTCGTCATTCTGCATACCATGTTTTTATAACTTCTCGATCGGGTAAAACCACTTCAGGAACCAACTCATTTAGACTTGTTTTTAACTGTCTTACCCTTATTATCCGAAGCCTTCCTACGTTTCCTTGTCACAAAAACACAAATTGAAGTTATTGCGAATATAAAAAAGGTAACGGCGAGCGCAAAAATTATGGCAGAATCCTCCATGGTTGACTAATAACAAAGGTAAGGTAATACTAAAAAAAATAACAGTCCCCCATTAACACAATTCGTTTGTAAAAAGAAAGTGGGTAATCTTCAAATACGAATACAAAAACAAATGAATCGTCGTTGGCAATTTGTTTTCCACTTGATTGCAAAAACAACAATAAAAAAAAAAACAAAAATGATAACAATCAAAATAAAGTTTATCTTCAAAAGTTGATGCAGCAGGGTTGACAAGTATAAAACAGAAATACCGATGGTTGGCTACAAATTTTTTTCAAAATAACCAGGAGATGTCTGCCTGTAAATCGTCGTTTTGTAAAGCAGAGCAAAGAATATCAAACACAAATTTTCTAAGATCTCCTGCTTTACTGCATTTATTAGACCAAATGTTGATTCTCGACCAAATTTCATTTTTTTTCGATATGCAAATATAAACTCATCATTCTCATTTAATGTCATAAATGATGGTTCCTACTTCTTTTTCGTGACAAATTGTCGTTGTTGTTGAAAATCAAAATCGATGGTGAAAAAAAATAAATACAATTTGGCAACTCTAACGTTAGATGATATAAATATTTACATCATTTGGTGATAACAACAACGCAAAATGTTATTCCATAGCAAACATACGTGAATCCAATGCAGATCTCAATGAGTAAATATTTAGGGTAGATACCGCGAATGTTTTTCGGAATTGCCAGGTGCTAACGTTAGGTGCTAGAAGACACTTTTTTCTATAACAAAACCACTAATCTGAGTGACTTTTCTATAGAAAAAAATTCTTCAGGTCAATGAGAACATTTTTCTATAGAAAAATGCCTCAGGTCCCTCACTTTTTTCTATAGAAAAAAATTCTTTAGGTCCCAAAGGGCACTTTATAAATAATAAACATCTTCAAGGAGATTTTTCCTGAGGTGACCTTTTCTATAAAAAAAGCTGGTCCCTGAGGTGACTTTTTCTATAGAAAAATACTTCTGGCACCTTCTGACTTTTTTCTATAGAAAAAAAATCCTTCCTATAGAAAAAAGTGTCCTCAGGGACCTAAGGAATTTTTTCTACAGAAAAAAGTGTCCTCAGGGACCTGAGGAATTTTTTTCTATAGAAAAAAGTGTCCTCAGGGACCTGAGGAATTTTTTTCTATAGAAAAAAGTGTCCTCAGGGACCTGAGGAATTTTTTTCTATAGAAAAAAGTGTCCTCAGGGACCTGAGGAATTTTTTTCTATAGAAAAAAGTGTCCTCAGGGACCTGAGGAATTTTTTTCTATAGAAAAAAGTGTCCTCAGGGACCTGAGGAATTTTTTTCTATAGAAAAAAGTGTCCTCAGGGACCTGAGGAATTTTTTTCTATAGAAAAAAGTGTCCTCAGGGACCTGAGGAATTTTTTTCTATACAAAAAAGTGTCCTCAGGGACCTGAGAAATTTTTTTTCTATAGATAAGTGTCCTCAGGGACCTGAGGAATTTTTTTCTATAGAAAAAAGTCTCCTCAGGGACCTGAGGAATTTTTTTATAGAGGACACTTTTTTTCTATAAAAAAATTCCTCAGGTGAGGACACTTTTTTCTATAGAAAAAAATTCCGCAGGTCCCAGAGAACACTTCTTTTTATAAAAAAAATCCTCAGATTCCAGAGGAAACTCTTTTATAAATGAGGAGACATTTTTATAGAAAAATACCTCAGGTCCCTGAGGAGACTTTTTATAGTAAAAATATCTCAGGCCTCTGAGGAGATTTTTTTATAGAGAAAAATTCCTAAGGTCCCTCAGGACACTTTTTTTCTATAGAGGACAATTTTGCAAACAAAAAGTGTTCACAGTACACTTTTTTCAACAGAAAAAAAATCCTCAGGTTTATAATGACACTTCTTCTATAGAAAAAAATTCCTCAGCTCCCTGAGGACACTTTTTTCTATAGGAAAAAATTCCTAAGCTCCCTGAGGACACTTTTTTCTATAGAAAAAAATTCCTCAGCTCCCTGAGGACACTTTTTTCTATAGAAAAAAATCGTCAGGACACCGAGGACACGTTTTTCTATAAAAAATGCATCAGGTCCCTGAGGACACTTTTTTCTATAGAAAAAAAGTGTCCTCACTTCTTTCTATCCCAGGTCCCTGAGGACACTTTTTTCTATAGAAAAAAAGTGTCCTCACTTCTTTCTATAGAAAAAAATCCTCAGGTCCTGAGGACATTTTTTATAGAAAAGTTTCTTTAGGATCCTGAGAATTTTTTCTATAGAAAAAAGTGTCCTCAGGATCCTGAGAATTTTTTTCTATAGAAAAAAGTGTCCTCAGTATCCTGAGGAATTTTTCTTTAGAAAAAAGTGTCCTCAGTATCCTGAGGAATTTTTCTTTAGAAAAAAAGTGTCCTCTGGATCCTGAGGAATGTTTTTCTATATAAAAAAGACTCCTCAGGGATCTGAGGACACTTTTTTCTATAGAAAAAATCCTCAGATCCTGAGGAAAAAATTGCTGGTGTTTTTACCGTAGCAACAATTCTCATATGGCTTAGGAATTTTCTTCTATAAAACATTCCTGAGGATTTTTTTCTATAGAAAAAAGTCTCCTCAGTGATCCTAAGGAATTTTTTTTCTATAGAAGAAAGTCTCCTCAGGGACCTAAGGAATTTTTTTCTATAGAAAATAGTCTCCTCAGGGACCTGAGAAATTTTTTCTATAGAAAAAAGTCTCCTCAGGGACCTGATGAATTTTTTATAGAAAAACGTGTCCTCGATGTCCTGACGATTTTTTTATATAGAAAAAAGTATCCTCAGGTACCTGAGGAATTTTTTTCTACAGAGAAAAGTCAGAATAGAAGACCTCAAGGACGTGAGGAATTTTTTTCTATAAAAAGAAATTTCTATAAAAAAAAATCCTCAGGTCACTGAGGACACTTTTTTCTATAGAAAAAAATTCCTCAGGTCCCTGAGGACACTTTTTTCTATAGAAAAAAATTCCTCAGGTCACTGAGGACACTTTTTTCTATAGAAAAAAATTCCTCAGGTCCCTGAGGACACTTTTTTCTATAGAAAAAAATTCCTCAGGTCACTGAGGACACTTTTTTCTACAGAAAAAAATTCATCAGGTCCCTGAGGATACTTTTTTCTACAGAAAAAAATTCCTCAGGTCCCTGAGGACACTTTTTTCTATAGAAAAAAAATTCCTCAGGTCCCTGAGGACACTTTTTCTATAGAAAAAAATTCCTCAGGTCCCTGAGGACACTTTCTATAGAAAAATATGAAATTGATTAGTTGCGGGCGGAGGGTGGGGAATACTATAGTTTCAGTTGTCACCAAACAACTTCATCAGTTCCCTTTTCCGCCGACTCTGTATCGATAAACAGGTCAATAAGCCCATCCAGCAAATTAAACAAAATGAGAAAATTGCTGTATGGCCCTAAAGCTGATTACCCTACAATTTGAGTCGAACTAAAGAATTTCATATCCACCACTGTTTTTATGTCGTCTTTGCTTTGCAAAGAATGCGAACATATGAGTGTTGCTTCAATAAGCGGGGGTAAAACAACGAGAAAGTTGTTGTTTTTGCATTACGCATTGATCAACAAGGCCGTGCTGATGCCTATTATTGTTGTTGGCGTTTTTTATTGTTGGACTGCAGAATTTTACATCTTTGTGTTTATTTCAGCTCTAGTCCATATTTTGTTGTATTCAAGTATTTGAATAACAACAAAATGTTTTACAGTGGATATGAAATTGATTAGTTGCGGGCGGAGGGTGGGGAATACTATAGTTTCAGTTGTCACCAAACAACTTCATCAGTTCCCTTTTCCGCCGACTATGTATCGATAAACAGGTCAATAAGCCCATCCAGCAAATTAAACAAAATGAGAAAATTGCTGTATGGCCCTAAAGCTGATTACCCTACAATTTGAGTCGAACTAAAGAATTTCATATCCACCACTGTTTTTATGTCGTCTTTGCTTTGCAAAGAATGCGAACATATGAGTGTTGCTTCAATAAGCGGGGGTAAAACAACGAGAAAGTTGTTGTTTTTGCATTACGCATTGATCAACAAGGCCGTGCTGATGCCTATTATTGTTGTTGGCGTTTTTTATTGTTGGACTGCAGAATTTTACATCTTTGTGTTTATTTCAGCTCTAGTCCATATTTTGTTGTATTCAAGTATTTGAATAACAACAAAATGTTTTACAGTGGATATGAAATTGATTAGTTGCGGGCGGAGGGTGGGGAATACTATAGTTTCAGTTGTCACCAAACAACTTCATCAGTTCCCTTTTCCGCCGACTCTGTATCGATAAACAGGTCAATAAGCCCATCCAGCAAATTAAACAAAATGAGAAAATTGCTGTATGGCCCTAAAGCTGATTACCCTACAATTTGAGTCGAACTAAAGAATTTCATATCCACCACTGTTTTTATGTCGTCTTTGCTTTGCAAAGAATGCGAACATATGAGTGTTGCTTCAATAAGCGGGGGTAAAACAACGAGAAAGTTGTTGTTTTTGCATTACGCATTGATCAACAAGGCCGTGCTGATGCCTATTATTGTTGTTGGCGTTTTTTATTGTTGGACTGCAGAATTTTACATCTTTGTGTTTATTTCAGCTCTAGTCCATATTTTGTTGTATTCAAGTATTTGAATAACAACAAAATGTTTTACAGTGGATATGAAATTGATTAGTTGCGGGCGGAGGGTGGGGAATACTATAGTTTCAGTTGTCACCAAACAACTTCATCAGTTCCCTTTTCCGCCGACTCTGTATCGATAAACAGGTCAATAAGCCCATCCAGCAAATTAAACAAAATGAGAAAATTGCTGTATGGCCCTAAAGCTGATTACCCTACAATTTGAGTCGAACTAAAGAATTTCATATCCACCACTGTTTTTATGTCGTCTTTGCTTTGCAAAGAATGCGAACATATGAGTGTTGCTTCAATAAGCGGGGGTAAAACAACGAGAAAGTTGTTGTTTTTGCATTACGCATTGATCAACAAGGCCGTGCTGATGCCTATTATTGTTGTTGGCGTTTTTTATTGTTGGACTGCAGAATTTTACATCTTTGTGTTTATTTCAGCTCTAGTCCATATTTTGTTGTATTCAAGTATTTGAATAACAACAAAATGTTTTACAGTGGATATGAAATTGATTAGTTGCGGGCGGAGGGTGGGGAATACTATAGTTTCAGTTGTCACCAAACAACTTCATCAGTTCCCTTTTCCGCCGACTCTGTATCGATAAACAGGTCAATAAGCCCATCCAGCAAATTAAACAAAATGAGAAAATTGCTGTATGGCCCTAAAGCTGATTACCCTACAATTTGAGTCGAACTAAAGAATTTCATATCCACCACTGTTTTTATGTCGTCTTTGCTTTGCAAAGAATGCGAACATATGAGTGTTGCTTCAATAAGCGGGGGTAAAACAACGAGAAAGTTGTTGTTTTTGCATTACGCAACTGAAACTATAGTATTCCCCACCCTCCGCCCGCAACTAATCAATTTCATATCCACTGTAAAACATTTTGTTGTTATTCAAATACTTGAATACAACAAAATATGGACTAGAGCTGAAATAAACACAAAGATGTAAAATTCTGCAGTCCAACAATAAAAAACGCCAACAACAATAATAGGCATCAGCACGGCCTTGTTGATCAATGCGTAATGCAAAAACAACAACTTTCTCGTTGTTTTACCCCCGCTTATTGAAGCAACACTCATATGTTCGCATTCTTTGCAAAGCAAAGACGACATAAAAACAGTGGTGGATATGAAATTCTTTAGTTCGACTCAAATTGTAGGGTAATCAGCTTTAGGGCCATACAGCAATTTTCTCATTTTGTTTAATTTGCTGGATGGGCTTATTGACCTGTTTATCGATACAGAGTCGGCGGAAAAGGGAACTGATGAAGTTGTTTGGTGACAACTGAAACTATAGTATTCCCCACCCTCCGCCCGCAACTAATCAATTTCATATCCACTGTAAAACATTTTGTTGTTATTCAAATACTTGAATACAACAAAATATGGACTAGAGCTGAAATAAACACAAAGATGTAAAATTCTGCAGTCCAACAATAAAAAACGCCAACAACAATAATAGGCATCAGCACGGCCTTGTTGATCAATGCGTAATGCAAAAACAACAACTTTCTCGTTGTTTTACCCCCGCTTATTGAAGCAACACTCATATGTTCGCATTCTTTGCAAAGCAAAGACGACATAAAAACAGTGGTGGATATGAAATTCTTTAGTTCGACTCAAATTGTAGGGTAATCAGCTTTAGGGCCATACAGCAATTTTCTCATTTTGTTTAATTTGCTGGATGGGCTTATTGACCTGTTTATCGATACAGAGTCGGCGGAAAAGGGAACTGATGAAGTTGTTTGGTGACAACTGAAACTATAGTATTCCCCACCCTCCGCCCGCAACTAATCAATTTCATATCCACTGTAAAACATTTTGTTGTTATTCAAATACTTGAATACAACAAAATATGGACTAGAGCTGAAATAAACACAAAGATGTAAAATTCTGCAGTCCAACAATAAAAAACGCCAACAACAATAATAGGCATCAGCACGGCCTTGTTGATCAATGCGTAATGCAAAAACAACAACTTTCTCGTTGTTTTACCCCCGCTTATTGAAGCAACACTCATATGTTCGCATTCTTTGCAAAGCAAAGACGACATAAAAACAGTGGTGGATATGAAATTCTTTAGTTCGACTCAAATTGTAGGGTAATCAGCTTTAGGGCCATACAGCAATTTTCTCATTTTGTTTAATTTGCTGGATGGGCTTATTGACCTGTTTATCGATACAGAGTCGGCGGAAAAGGGAACTGATGAAGTTGTTTGGTGACAACTGAAACTATAGTATTCCCCACCCTCCGCCCGCAACTAATCAATTTCATATCCACTGTAAAACATTTTGTTGTTATTCAAATACTTGAATACAACAAAATATGGACTAGAGCTGAAATAAACACAAAGATGTAAAATTCTGCAGTCCAACAATAAAAAACGCCAACAACAATAATAGGCATCAGCACGGCCTTGTTGATCAATGCGTAATGCAAAAACAACAACTTTCTCGTTGTTTTACCCCCGCTTATTGAAGCAACACTCATATGTTCGCATTCTTTGCAAAGCAAAGACGACATAAAAACAGTGGTGGATATGAAATTCTTTAGTTCGACTCAAATTGTAGGGTAATCAGCTTTAGGGCCATACAGCAATTTTCTCATTTTGTTTAATTTGCTGGATGGGCTTATTGACCTGTTTATCGATACAGAGTCGGCGGAAAAGGGAACTGATGAAGTTGTTTGGTGACAACTGAAACTATAGTATTCCCCACCCTCCGCCCGCAACTAATCAATTTCATATCCACTGTAAAACATTTTGTTGTTATTCAAATACTTGAATACAACAAAATATGGACTAGAGCTGAAATAAACACAAAGATGAAAAAAATTATTCTCTGGGACGTGAGGGCTTTTTCTACAGAAAAAAGTGTTTTCAGGGACCTGAGGTACCAAGGTGACTTTTTCTATAGAAAAACTCTGGCATTTTCTGATTTTTTCTATAGAAAAAAATTCCGCAGGTCCCTGTGGACACTTTTTTCTATAAAAAATGTCCTTCCTACAGAAAAGTGTCACTTTTTTCTATAGAAAAAAAATCCTCAGATCCTGAGGAAAAAATTGCTGGTGTTTTCACCGTAGCAACAATTCTCATATGGCTTAGGAATTTTCTTCTATAAAACATTCCTGGGGATTTTTTCTATAGAAAAGTCTCCTCAGTGATCCTGAGGATTTTTTCTATAGAAGAAAGTCTCCTCAGGGACCTGAGGATTTTTTTCTATAGAAAATAGTCTCCTCAGGGACCTGAGAAATTTTTTCTATAGAAAAATGTCTCCTCAGGGACCTGATAAATTTTTCTATAGAAAAAAGTCTCCTCAGGGACCTGAGAATTTTTTTCTATAGAAAAAAGTCTCGTCAGGGACCTGAGGTATTTTTTTCTATAGAAAAAAGTGTCCTCAAAGACCTGAGGATTTTTTCCCCTATAGAAAAAAGTCTCCTCGGTGTCCTGACGATTTTTTTATATAGAAAATAGTATCCTCAGGTACCCGAGGAATTTTTTTCTACAGAGAAAAGTCAGAATAGAAGACCTCAAGGACGTGAGGAATTTTTTTCTATAAAAAATCTATAAAAAAAATTCCTCGGTATCACTGAGGACACTTTTTTCTATAGAAAAAAAAATCCTCAGGTCACTAAGAACACTTTTTTCTATAGAAAAAAAAAATTCCTCAGGTCCCTGAGGACACTTTTTTCTATAGAAAAAAATTCCTCAGGTCCCTGAGGACACTTTTTTCTATAGGAAAAAATTCCTCAGGGCACTGAGGACACTTTTTTCTGTAGAAAAAAATTCCTCAGGTCCCTGAGGACACTTTTTTTCTATAGAAAAAAAAAAATTCCTTTTTTCTATAGAAAAAAATTCCTCAGGTCCCTGAGGACAATTTTTTCTATAGAAAAAAATTCCTCAGGTCCCTGAGGACACTTTTTTCTATAGAAAAAAATTCCTCAGGTCCCTGATGACACTTTTTTCTATAGAAAAAATTCCTCAGATCCCTGAGGACACTTTTTTCTATAGAAAAACAATTCCTGAGGTCCCTGAGGACAATTTTTCCTAAAAAATGTTCTCAGTACACTTTTTCAACAGAAAAAAAATTCCTCAGGTTTGTGAGGACACTTCATCTATAGAAAAAAATTTCTCAGGTCTTTGAGAACACTTTCTCTACAGAATAAAATTACTCAAGTCCCTGAGGTCACTTTTTTCTATAGAAAAATTCCTCAAGTCCCTGAGGACACTTTTTTCGATTCCTCAGGTCAGGGAGGACATTTGTTCTATAGAAAAAATTCCATAGGTCCCTGAGGACACTTCTTTCTATAGAAAAAAAAATCCTCAGGTCCCTGAGGACACTTTTTTCTATAGAAAAAATTGCTCATGTCCCTGAGGACACTTTTTTCTATAGAAAACAATTCCGCATGTCCCTGAGGACACTTCTTTCTATAGAAAAAATTCCTCTGAGGACATTTTTTCTATAAAGAAATTCCTCAGGTCCCACACGACATTTTTTCTATAAAAAATCCTCAGGTCCCAAATGACATTTGTTCTATAAAAAAATCCTCAGGTCCCAAAGTTCATTTTTCTATAAAAAATCCTCAGGTCCCAGAGGAGACTTGTTATAAAAAAATTCCTCAGGTCCCTAAGGAGATATTTTTATAGAAAAAATAACTCAGGTCCCTGATGAGACTTTTTTATAGAAAAAATTCCTAAGGTACCTGAGGATACTTTTTTTCTATAGAAAAAAATTCCTCAGGTCCCTGAGGACACTTCTTTCTATAGAAAAAAAAATCCTCAGATCCCTGAGGACATTTTTTCTATAAAAAAAAATCCTTAGGTCCCAGAGGACCTAAGGTCCCTGAGGACACTTTTTTCATAAAAAAATTATTCTCTGGGACGTGAGGGCTTTTTCTACAGAAAAAAGTGTTTTCAGGGACCTGAGGTACCAAGGTGACTTTTTCTATAGAAAAACTCTGGCATTTTCTGATTTTTTCTATAGAAAAAAATTCCGCAGGTCCCTGTGGACACTTTTTTCTATAAAAAATGTCCTTCCTACAGAAAAGTGTCACTTTTTTCTATAGAAAAAAAATCCTCAGATCCTGAGGAAAAAATTGCTGGTGTTTTCACCGTAGCAACAATTCTCATATGGCTTAGGAATTTTCTTCTATAAAACATTCCTGGGGATTTTTTCTATAGAAAAGTCTCCTCAGTGATCCTGAGGATTTTTTTCTATAGAAGAAAGTCTCCTCAGGGACCTGAGGATTTTTTTCTATAGAAAATAGTCTCCTCAGGGACCTGAGAAATTTTTTCTATAGAAAAATGTCTCCTCAGGGACCTGATAAATTTTTCTATAGAAAAAAGTCTCCTCAGGGACCTGAGAATTTTTTTCTATAGAAAAAAGTCTCGTCAGGGACCTGAGGAATTTTTTTCTATAGAAAAAAGTGTCCTCAAAGACCTGAGGATTTTTTCCCCTATAGAAAAAAGTCTCCTCGGTGTCCTGACGATTTTTTTATATAGAAAATAGTATCCTCAGGTACCCGAGGAATTTTTTTCTACAGAGAAAAGTCAGAATAGAAGACCTCAAGGACGTGAGGAATTTTTTTCTATAAAAAATCTATAAAAAAAATTCCTCGGTATCACTGAGGACACTTTTTTCTATAGAAAAAAAAATCCTCAGGTCACTAAGAACACTTTTTTCTATAGAAAAAAAAAATTCCTCAGGTCCCTGAGGACACTTTTTTCTATAGAAAAAAATTCCTCAGGTCCCTGAGGACACTTTTTTCTATAGGAAAAAATTCCTCAGGGCACTGAGGACACTTTTTTCTGTAGAAAAAAATTCCTCAGGTCCCTGAGGACACTTTTTTTCTATAGAAAAAAAAAATTCCTTTTTTCTATAGAAAAAAATTCCTCAGGTCCCTGAGGACAATTTTTTCTATAGAAAAAAATTCCTCAGGTCCCTGAGGACACTTTTTTCTATAGAAAAAAATTCCTCAGGTCCCTGATGACACTTTTTTCTATAGAAAAAATTCCTCAGATCCCTGAGGACACTTTTTTCTATAGAAAAACAATTCCTGAGGTCCCTGAGGACAATTTTTCCTAAAAAATGTTCTCAGTACACTTTTTCAACAGAAAAAAAATTCCTCAGGTTTGTGAGGACACTTCATCTATAGAAAAAAATTTCTCAGGTCTTTGAGAACACTTTCTCTACAGAATAAAATTACTCAAGTCCCTGAGGTCACTTTTTTCTATAGAAAAATTCCTCAAGTCCCTGAGGACACTTTTTTCGATTCCTCAGGTCAGGGAGGACATTTGTTCTATAGAAAAAATTCCATAGGTCCCTGAGGACACTTCTTTCTATAGAAAAAAAAATCCTCAGGTCCCTGAGGACACTTTTTTCTATAGAAAAAATTGCTCATGTCCCTGAGGACACTTTTTTCTATAGAAAACAATTCCGCATGTCCCTGAGGACACTTCTTTCTATAGAAAAAATTCCTCTGAGGACATTTTTTCTATAAAGAAATTCCTCAGGTCCCACACGACATTTTTTCTATAAAAAATCCTCAGGTCCCAAATGACATTTGTTCTATAAAAAAATCCTCAGGTCCCAAAGTTCATTTTTCTATAAAAAATCCTCAGGTCCCAGAGGAGACTTGTTATAAAAAAATTCCTCAGGTCCCTAAGGAGATATTTTTATAGAAAAAATAACTCAGGTCCCTGATGAGACTTTTTTATAGAAAAAATTCCTAAGGTACCTGAGGATACTTTTTTTCTATAGAAAAAAATCCTCAGGTCGGGGAGGACACTTTTTCTATAGAATAAAAATACTCAGATCCCGGAAAACACTTTTTTCTATAGAAAAAATTCCTCAGGTCCCTGAGGACACTTTTCTATAGAAAAACAAAAAAACCACATGTCAGTGTGGACACTTTTTCTATAGAAAAACAAAATCCTCAGGTCCCTGAAAACACTTTTTTCTATAGAAAAAATTCCTCAGGTCCCTGAAAACACTTTTTTCTATAAAAAAATCCGCACGTCCCAGAGAATATTTTTTCTATTAAAAAAACCAAGACCCTGAGTATACTTTTTTATTAAAAATTCCTCAGGTCTCTGAGGACACATTACTCTATATAAAAAATTCGACTGCTCCTGAGATGACTTTGTTTTGAACTTTTATCAATAATAATTCTCAAAAATTCTCTACATATGCCTTTCATAAATTTTATAATTCAAGATCTCCTACCTTGTCGTGTAAATTCTGTTTGATTGTGAACATTGCGTCTTTTGACAAAACACGCAATGATTAAAAAACACCAAAACAATACAATAAACCCGCCGATAATACTGCCAATAACAATTGGAACTATGGCACCGTTATGCATTATTTTAAATAAATACGAGCGATAAATAAATAAAATATTAGGGTGGGTTATTATTCAATTCCACTTGTTTTGTGTTACACTGCAAATTTCTCAGTTGATACTGAAATGAAATGAAGAGAACGTATTGGTGGTACTACAAATAAATGTCGATAATGACCAGTCACAATTGTTTATAGCAGCGATCGGCAGCGTGCCCTTACTGAGAGCAAAAGAGCGTAATTTTCATGCATTTTACATTGAAATTTATGCTCTTTTGCTCTCAGCAAGGGCACGCTGCCGATCGCTGGTTTATAGGCTCTCTGAGAGTGCATGAAAAAAAGACCACAAGTAAAGTTAAGGAGCCTATGACTAATAGAGAGATATGTATATGGTATTCCCCCTGTAAACTTTTTGTGTTTTATTTTTAATAAATGATAATAAATGTTTTATAATTGCATTTTGTGAATGCATATCGTAACTACATTTTTGAGAAGTTCGATAGATTCAAGAATATTGAGAGGGCTATGCTGGCCACTCAATTTATGGGTCTATTATCGATAGCACCCGTTAAAATATACATTACGAATGGTAACTGTTCCCTAACGACGGCAACTTCAATTGCCATAATGGGAATTTTTTTGAATTTGAACATCCCGGTTCATTCCTTCGGGTACCTCCCCTCTTCCACAAAATTCAAAATGTTTGGCTAAAATATAATCACGATGACAATCGAAGAGAGAAACTAATTTAGTCCAAACTTTGCACATCGTATTATTTCATCCAGACCTACATAGATAAGGTTAGAAAATGGACCGTATCGATGCACTCTTTCGGAAGTATCAGAACACACTAAATTTCAAAATTTGTCGGAAAAGTCGCGACAACATTTGAATCGGATAATGCGTAGGTCCAAAATATGCATTATTCTGCGGATCTTAGATTAAGTTTGAAGATGAAGCATATCGGTCGTTCGGACACCACTCCCACAAAAGTTCAAAATGTTTCACTTAAATGGTGCGAATGGTAGCTCTCGAAAGGAGTAACAGATTCGTAATAAACTTTGCACATCGTAATAATTGTATTTCTTCATAATATAGATCAGGTCCGATTATGGACTATATATCGATCAACATCCTTCGAGTTCCTCCTACAAAAATTTCAATTTTTTTAGTGACGGCTTTCGCATGGTTTTGAAATTTTTACAGTAGGTAGTCCTCTCTTTGCCACTATTACGACGGTAATTTGTTTTCGGATAATTAGCGAAAAGCTCCAAAAAACTCTGCAATTAAATTGTGAATAGTAGGTTCAGTCACTATCGAACCCTGGAAAGAAGGAAAAATAAGACCTTAGTCACGTTTGGCGACGTTACGCTGACTGATCCGAAGAGGTGCGCAAGTTATTTCAATCGACAGTTTACGAGCACTCCGGATGTGACAGAGAGAAGAGTATTATGTAGGTTTAGATGGATGATGTTGCGCATGTCATCACGAATGCTAAATCATCCAAAACTTTGGGTCCTGTTGGAATCTCCATGGTAATGCCATGGCCATATTGGTCCACTCTTTCGGGTACCTCCCCCACACAAGTTCAAAATTATTCGCTAAAATGACGCTCACCATAACTTTCGAAGCGAGTACTAAATTTGTTCCATACTTTGCACATAGTAATATTTCTACCAGACATAGATCAGATTTGAACATTGACTATATTGGTCCACTCCTTCGGGTACCTCCCACACAAAATTTTGGAAAAGTTCAGTTTAAGACCTGATCTTGAATCGCTTTGATTTCTGCTGTAACAACTTGTATTCGTTGCCCCCCATTACGACGGTACTAGTTTTTTCAGGGGCAAGACCGCACATCCTGAGAAAATGGCCCGCCACCATGTGTAGTGGTTGGAGCGCACGATAACTCTTGGAACGGATCAATCGATTCGGTCCAAAATTTGGCTTTCGTAATATTTTGTCCAAACTAGTTTAAGGTCGAAGATAGGTCATATCTATCTGTCCACACATTCGGGTACGCGACAAATGTTCCCCGACAAATGTTCAAAATTTTTCAAAATTATTCAAAATTTCGGAAAAGTGCAGTTTTTTAGACCTGCTCTCGAATTGCTTAGATTGTTTTGTAACTGGTTGTTTTCGAAGCCCGCATTACGACGGCACAAGTTATTTCAGGAACAAGTCTATACGTCCTGAGAAAATGACCGGAAAGCTAATTCTAATTTCAAATGGAATTCTCGAACAATCGTTCAATCTAGTTCAATTGTCACAGCTCTAAGGCTGAGGTTATATCTCGATGGCAAAGCCGACTGATACTTTTTATACCCTACACCACCCTGTGGTAAGGGTATTATGTGTTAGTGCATTTGTATGTTCCTTCTAGGGATATGCATAGAATCACTTTCTGGGTCGATTTATGCATGTCCGTTCGTCCGTTCGCAACGTACAGGTCGTATTTATTGTTCGATTTGGCTGAAAATTGGGGAAGATCATTTTTTTAGTCTAATGAAGAACGCTATTGCTTTTGGTGAAAATCGGTTCAGATTTGGATATAGCTCCCATATATATTTTCGGCTCATTTGAGGTATTTGATGCACCAAACACGCTGTATCTGTTCAAATTTGGAATGTGTGATGGAATTAGGTCTATGGATAAATGTGCCAAATTATATCGAAATCGGTTCAGATTTGGATATAGCTCCCATATATATTTTCGGCCGATTTTTGGTATTTGCTGCACGAAGCACGTTATATATGCCCGATCTCAATGAAATTTGGAATGTGTGACGGAATTTGGTCAAGAAATAAGTGTGCCAAATTATATAAAAATCGGTTCACATTTGGATATAGCTCCCATATATATTTTCGCCCGATTTAAGGTATTTGATGCACCAAAGACGCTATGTATGTCTAATTTTGATGAAATATGGAATGTGTGACGGTGTTTGGTCTAGAAATATATGTGCCAAATTATATCGTGTTCACATTTGGATTTAGCTCCCATATATATTTTACCTATTCACAGTGGTGTAGGGCCCGCCCGACTTTGATCCTTTCCTTACTGGTTTTTACTTGTATATTTTTGCAATTTAGCTGCCGGAAAAAAGTTGATTTTTTACTTTGAAATCCACTATTTAAAAATGGTTATTTTTAATTCCATATTTAATAACCATACAAAAATATACGATCGACAGACCGATCACATATTCGTTTTCGAGCTAGAGTACACACCGCAGCCGCTATAATAAACATCGTGTTTCATAGACGTCCATTTGACACCAATCTATTTAATAAAAACATTACTGAAATTACATAAAGATGTTCCCTTAAAGATAAAAAATATATTAAAAATTTTCCTCTTTTGAGCTTTACAACTGGTGATAACCTCTTAACGTGTCCTACCTTGCCTTGTAAATTCTATTTGATTGTGAACATTTCGTCGTTTGATACAACAGCTAACGATTAAAAAACACCAAACCAGTAAAATTATGGAGCCAATAATACTGCAAAAAACTATTGAAACAATGGCACCGACATACATTCTCAACAAATAAAAATAAATTTTAATTATGTTACTCCACTAATTTCTCAATTGAAACTACCAGAAATGAAGAGAAACCAAACATTTGGGATCTCTATGTAACTGTCGATGTCAAATGAACGAAGTGTGGTCGGTACTCTCTGTATTAAAATAAAATAGAGAACTAACAAAAATCGATAAGATAAATAAAACCGAATGATAGATGAATCACTAATAAATATTTAGTAAATCTCTTGGAAAATATTTTCTCGTATTTTATTTATGACAAATCAAAAGTTCCATGCTCGACACAAGAACTGGGTAAATGTGGTTTGTTAAGGCCGCCATCAGACCATCTGCTTTTTTACATGTATGACATCAGCTGTTCTGTATATTAGTATACCCAAAGTGACAACATACATATGAAAAAGCAGATGGTCTGATGGCGGCCTAAGAGAGCAATTTAATTTGTCTCATTGTGGCACTCACACACTACCATCGTTCTGTACAATTGTGGGGAGTAATGCGACGTTTGATGGGCAACACAGTAGACAATTAAAAGGAAAACAAAACAAAAAAATATACCACCGCGATAGAATAGATGATCATATCAATGACAAATGTAATTAATGCTTATTTTAAATAATATATTACATGTGATTAATTAATACAATTAAATATTTATTGTTACACTTCTAATTTATCATTAATGACAATAAAATAAATTGAAAGAAAGGAAGGGGAAGGAGAGAGAAACTAGTTGTAGGTGTGTATTAATCTTTACCACCACAAATCAATGCCGATAATGACAATCAAAACACGATAAGATACATTAAGCAAAAAACATTTGGTTAATCCCCGCGGTTATCTATGTTGTTGTTGTAATTATGACATGTAAAATGCAAAATGCGAAATGTATGATATTATTAAGTCTGTCTGGTTACTTTTTCAGCAAGAATTGTCCACCAAGAACTTTCTCAGAGAATAAGGAGTTTTTATTCTCTTTTGCTAGAAAATTATAAAAGTAAACAGACTCCTTCCCAGCAAAAACCAGCAGGCAATCAGCTGACTTGCCAAAACAGAACAATTTGTCGGCCAATGAAGGAACCAATGGAAGCAAAAATGTGTATTTTATTAAAAATAAAAAAAGATAACGACCCAAAAATGGATTTTTAGACATCGCAACTTTGTTCTACATAAAATAATACAATTGGACTTGCTATTTCCGCAATAAAATAGTTTTTTATTTTCACAAACATAAATCAACGAAAAATTAAAAACAGATGATTGATTGTTTTCAAGAAGAAGAAGAGTTGCAAATGTTTGCTAGAAGAAATTTGCCCAGCAAGAATTTGCAAACTGTCAAAATGTCTCTCTCGAATTGCTCTCTTTTGCTGGTTTTTTGTGTTAACAGACGACTTCCAGCAACAATTGGTACAAATTTTAGGGTAACCAGGCAGATCTATTATTAGGCGTCGAGAGAAATACATGTTATTTAATTTTAAAAACATAGAAGCATCATTAGCCACCAAGCAGACATATGTAAATGAAGCATGGGTTATAGTACGTTTACATATAAGCAAAAAGGTATAATATAAAAAAACTTTTAAACATGAATTTAAAACAAAACTTTTTTGTTAAATACCTTTTCACATTGACAATTCATAAGTTTGTATGTATTAGTTGTTGTTCCTCTTCTAAATACATATATTTACCATTTGTAACTCGTGAATAACATGGCGGTAAATCTTTCCGACTCTTTTTAATACAGGAAATCAACAGGGCACACCAGACTATTAAAATACCAATGGCCGCAATGACAAATAAAACAAAAACAATTATTGCAATAATTGGCATGATCGACCGTTAAAAAAAGCAAGAAAAAAACAGGAAAAGAATATGACACTTCGACGTTTACTTCTTCTACGATACTGAATATTGAAATAAATAAAGATACAAATTACTAACCCAACCATAATGTTATTGACCACTGTCAATAATATAATTTAAACAAAAACCACAATTCATTGTTTATAATAGCCAATGCAGATGTAATATAAACGATAAGAATGGTCTTCTATAGATAAAACAAAACTCTAAAGTTCTTCTATGGATAAAAGAACTCCTAAAGGTCGTCAATGCATAGAAGACCTCTTAAAGGTCTTCTGCATATAGAAGAGCTCCTAAAAATACACTATCTAAGTCTGGTAGAAATATTAGGATGTGCATAGTATGCACCAAATCGATTACTCCCTTCAAGAGTTATCATGCGCACATATTTTCCGAACATTCTATGTATAGAAGACCTCCTAAAGGTCTTCTATGCATAGAGGACCACCTAAAGGTCTTCTATCTATAGAAGACCTCCTAAAGGTATTCTATGTTTAGAAGCCTCCTAAAGGTCTCCTATGTATAGAAGACCTCCTAAAGGTATTCTAAGAATAGAAAACCTCCTAAATGTCTTCTATGTATAGAAGACCTCTAAATGACTTCTATGCATAGAAGACCACCTAAAGGTCTTCTATGTATAGAAGACCTCCTAAATGTCTTCTATGTATAGAAGACCTCCAATGGTCGTCTTTGTATATAAGACCTTCTAAAGGTCTTCTATGTATAGAAGACCTCCTTAAGGTCTTCTATGTAAAGGTATTTTATGTACAGAAGACCTCCTAAAGGTCTTCTATGGTAGAAGGCATCTTAAAGCTTTTCTGTGGATAGAAGACCTCTTAAAGATCTATACACAGGACCCCTCCGTACGGTCTTCTATGTATTGGAAACCTCTTCTATGGGTTTTAAATCTTCCTCTTACAATGTTTCAGTGGGTACAAAATATCCAGACCGTTTTTCGAAGCAAGAATTATATTAAAGAAATTTTGAAATTGATTCATTCCTCCTACCTTGTCCTTGAAAATTGGTTTGTACATGAATATTTCGTCGTTTAATAAAGCAATAGATTATTAGTATAAACGAACTTAGAGTAATTATGCAGCCAATAACCATAATAACTATAGCTCCGGCGGGTGGTGACATTGTAGACAAGATTTAAAACAATAAATTTCAATATCTCAATGGAATTATACTTTAATATAATAACTTTAAACGCTACCGTAATACTGTTACGCTTTCAGAGACGAAGGCAACAACAAGCGGTGTGAACATTGCAATCTCTTCAATAAACATATCATTGGCGATAATGGCCCCCTGTGCAAGTGATAAGATTATTAAAATATGGACATAAATTGCCATAAGTGTGAGTAATATTAGGTATTCTCAATTCCTGGAAATTAATTTAAAATCTCAAATTTAGCTTGTTCTAGTTTTACAGTTTTACTCTATTAGCAATGCCAAAGCCTACATAAATTTACGGATTTTTTTTTAGGTATCCTTCTTCCCCTTTTGTATACTTTACTAATAATGTTGAAACTCACCCGGTGGTGTAAATTGTGATTGGTTATGAATATTTTTGCGTTTAATACAACAATAAATTAAACACGCACAAATGCAAATAAAAGTACCACCTCCCCCAACGGATGCAATCACAATGAATGTAACCAAACCACTGTTCATTGTAATTTATTTTCTTTAGAGAGTCGCTGCTGACACTCTCTTCGATCAATGGACAAATGTTAGAATGAAAAATATCCAAAGCAATTGTTGATGATATTGAAAAAAAAAAAACGTCAGATAAGATTATTCATTTGGAGGAGTGCACCCGACGCATCATTTGTACGGTTGTTTGGTGTAAGGGTACTCTTATCGAGTAAAAAATAGAGATTCAACCTATTGATAGTCGTACTATCGTTTTGATCACTGTCCGAAAGCTTTGTTTATATCGGATTCAGAAGCAATTATGTTTTAAATAATTCGCGACATGTAACCAAAATGGTCTTTGTTTTACGACGGCAATCAAAACTATAGTCGGACTATCGATAGTTTGTCAGCTCTAGTAAAAATTAGCAAAACTTTACGACTCTAGCACGTAATGGAACAGAACTATTAGGTTAATAAATTATTATTTTTTGTTTGTTTATTTCTCTTTCGACAACACACAGTTGCTTGTGTATTTTTAAAGCATACTTTTAGGCTGTTTATAATGCAAGAGGGTTATTTTCATTTAACAATTGATGCAATTTGCTGCTTTTGAATACTTTTAGGACTTCTAGAGTTATTATTTTATTTTCTGGGTGTTGTTACCAAAAAAACAATATACTGATGTGTCACAATGGCATAGTGGGTGGAGAAAATGTGTTAAATCTAATTATCATATCACTCTTCCCGTAATTTTTTTATCCCAAAACTAGAAATGAAAACTTATTATAAAAGTAAAGTCATGGTAGAACAAATATTGTTGTATGTACTCTAGGTTATATGCCCAGCATTAGCCCGCTTTTGTAAGGTCATAACCGTCGGGTCTTGGGGGGCTTTAATGCTCATCATGAGCTGTGACATTCGGTCCTCAGAAACGACCAGATGGGTATAGTGCTGGCTGAGCAGATTAATAGCTCGAATATTAATAGCACGGTCAATGAGGACGCCCCTACAGAACTAGCGGAGAGTGTCACAGTTCGCCATACATAACCATCGTGTCACCTGGTCTGACCAATGACGTCACCTGACTACCCATTGTTGTTGTTGTAACAGTGTTTTCATTATGTTTATATGTTCGTTCCTCTGTTCAATCTGGCTCTGGATCTATCTCCAGTTCCAGAAAAATGGCTGATTCGATGGGATGTAGCCACAGATCCACTGGAGTTAGATGGGTAGGTTTGGCGGGGCAGTTAAAAAGGTGTTGTGTGTCGCGCGGGCCCATGCCGCATACTGGACATATGTCTTGCACGGCGCGATCGATTTCCGCCCAATACGAATTTAGGCGACTGCAATATCCCGAGCGTAGTTGAGACAAGACTATTCTGGTTTGTCGTGACAGCTGACGCTCCTCAGCTGCGATAGATGGAGGATGTACTCCGGGTACTTTATTCACACTATAATTGCTTAAGGCCTTGGCAACTGCGTCCGTGTGAATGCTATTCAATCCTGCTTGATATGCTTGTTGCTCTAGGGGTTCTCTCCTGTATCGTTGGACCTCTCCCTCTAGATCATGGATATCCTTCCTGATCTCCCTGAATGGGCCGGGCCTACCAACAATATGGTGATTGGGATGGCTGACACGATAACATCCAAGCAGGTACTGCAACGAAAGCATCTCATTGTGTTGCTTTACAGGAAGAATTTTTGCCTCCTCCTGTAGATGGTCCACTGAAGATTTGAGGAGGCACCCTGTCGCTGTTCTCAGGGCGGCATTCTGGCAAGTTTGAATCTTTTTCCAGTTCGTATCACACAATCTCGGGGACCAGACTGGAGCCGCAAAGCTTACCACAGACCGACCTATCGCGTTATACGTGGCCAACAAGGTTTCTTTATCTGCACCCCAAGTGCTGCCGGCAAGGGACCTGAGGACCTTGTTCCTACTTTTCAACTTGTCGCAGATAGCAGTGGCGTGAGCACACGACGTGAATGTAGTGTCGAATGTGACCCCTAAAATTTTAGGGCAGTTTGTGGTCGGAATTCTGCTACCGTCGACCACGACATTCAACTCACGTCCAAACTGCGCTGTCCATGTGGTGAACAGAGTGGCTGTAGATTTTGTGGCGGAAATCTGCATATTCCTCGAATGGAAAAAGGTGGTAAGATCGGTTAAAAAGTTGTTCAGTCTCTCACAGATGTCATCAGGATAGGTACCCGACGCCAGGATCGTGCAATCATCCGCGTACGTCACGATCTCAATGCCGTCTGGAGGGGGTGGAATACAGGAGAGGTAGAGGTTAAACAGTTCCGGAGATATCACCCCACCTTGGGGAACTCCCTGTTTCACTCTACGGGGTTTGGACTTCTTATTTCTGAATTCCACGTACGACTGACGTCCACACATATAGTTGACTATCCAACGTTTCAAGCTTGGCCGGAGGGTTGTCTCCTCAATGTCCTCAAACAGCGTGGAGTGCCTGACTGTATCAAAGGCTTTTGATAAGTCAAGCGCCACCATCACTGTTCTATCGCACGACCGTCTCTGGTTGAGTCCTTTACAGATATATGTGGTAATGGCGTGCAGCGCTGTTGTCGTGCTGTGCTGCTTACGGAATCCATGCTGATGATCGGCAACTTGATAGCTATTTCTGATACTGGGGAGGAGCAAGGCCTCAAGTGTCTTTGCTACGGGCGACAAAAGCGAAATCGGTCTGTACAATTCACTTTTGCTGGCATCCTTGCCTGGCTTCCGTAGTGGGACCACCCTGCCCATTTTCCAGACTTCGGGAACAACGAGGGTGGCTAGCGACAAGTTGAAGACTTTGGTGAGATACTCGACTCCCGGCTTATCCAGCTGCTTCAACATTACCATGGCCATTCCATCAGGGTCCAACGCTTTGGATGATTTAGCGTTCCTGATGGCATTGGCAACATCATCCATTGTAAATTGTGGTGGTTCATCCTCGGCAGGAAGAGATCTGATGCGACGTAATACTCTTCTCTTCGCCCTGTCACTCTCGGGATGCTCGACAAACTGTCGATTGAAATTACTTGCGCACCTCTTCGGGTCAGTCAACGTAACGTCGCCAAACGTGACTGAGGTCCTATCTTCCCTTCTTCCAGGGTTCGAGAGGGACTTAACCGTTGCCCACAATTCACCTCTACCGGATCCAATGTAGCAGCTCTTCAGATGATTTAACCATTTGTTCCGCTTATGCTCGCCGACCAGCCTGTTAATTTCCAGTGTCAGCTCCCTGACTCTGGGGTCATTGGGGTAGATACGACGAAGCTCATCACGCTCATTTGCTAATCCCGTCGCCTCTGCTGGGAATTTTGGTCTTACTTCGAGTATTCGACCAGCAGGGATATGGCGAGCGGCTGCAGCTCAGTGTGTACATGTTTGTATTTGTTCCTGACTACCCGTCGTTTCTCTTGGATCACACCATCTCCCCATAATAGTCTCCATCACCAGACTGCATGATTTCATCACCTCTGAACGCCGCTCTTTTATCAATCATGGGAAAGCTAATTGACCGACTTACAGAGAGTTCACTAAGCACCGCATCAGAGATCTGCCCAAACCTTTTGATGTTCGGGTAGCAGAAAGGACGTTCATATATCAGCTGCTCGAATACCCGAAGTGAGAAAAAACTTCCAAGCAGAAGCGACGGGATATGCGAATGGTGGTGAGGAGTTTCATCGCGCTAACTCAGTAACTCCAGAGTCTGGGAGCTAACACTGGAAGTTAACAAGTTGGTCGGAGAGCACAAGCGGAACAAGTGGTTAAATTATCTGAAGTGTTGCAACACTGAAACAGGAATAAATGAATTGAGGACAACGGATAAGTCTCTCTCGAACCCTGGAAAGAGGGGTGATAGGGAGTTACGCTGACTGATCCGCATGTTATTTCAATCGGCAGTTTATCGCGCACCCCGGGAGTGACAGTGCGAAGAGAAGAGTACTACGTCGCAATAGATCTCTTCCTGCCGAGGATGAACCCACACAATTTACAATGGACTATGTTGCGAATGTCATCAGGAACGCTAAATCATCCAAAGCGTTGGGTCCTGATGGAATCTTAATGGTAATGCTGAAAAAACTGGATATGCAGGGAGTGAAGAATCTTACTAAATTCCAAACCTGTCGCTAGCCACTCACATCGTTCCCGAAGTTTTGGAAATGGGCAGGATGGTCCCGCTAATGAAGACAGGCAAGAATGCCATGGAAGGTGAATCGTACAGACCGATTTCGCTATTGTCGTCATATCAAAGACCCTTGAGGGTTTAATTCTCCCAAGCATTAGAAATAGCTACCCAGTTGCCGATCATCAGCGTTGGTTCCGTAAGGAACACAACACAAAAACAGCGCTGTACGCCATCTCCTCAACCAGCACCAACGGTGCAATAGAACAATGATGGGGGCACTTGACTTATTATAGGCCTTTGATATTGTCAAGCACTCTACGTTGTTTAAGGAAATTTAACAAAGTACCCTCCGGCCAAGTTTGAAACGTTTGTTAATCAATTATATGTGTGGACGCCAGTTATACCTGGAATTCAGGAACAAGAATTTAGGTACCTTCCCTGATGTAATTTGTGTAAAGCTCAACTGTTATTTGACTGATCTTACCAAAATTTTCTACGCGAGGAATAGGCAAATATCTGCTACTAAATCTGTGGCCACTCTGTTCACATGGACGTCAGTGGTAAGCACCGAGTTGAATGTCATGGTCAATGGTAGCAGAATTCCGACCACATACTACCCCAAAATCCTAGAGGTAACATTTGACAGCATGTTCGTGTCGTTCGCGCATGCCACAGCTATCTGCAATAAGCTGAGATGTAGGAACAAGGTCCTAAAATCCCTAACCGGCAGCACTTTGGGGTCAGATAACGAAACCTTGTTGTTACAACGCGATAGGTCGGTCTGCGGCATGCTATGTGGCCCCATTGTGGTCCGCGAATATAAGTGCAACGCGATGGAACAGTATTCAGAATGCTGCCTTGAGGACAGCAACAGGGTGCCTCCACATGTCTTCAGTGGACCATGTACATGAGGAGACAAATATTCTTCTAGTACAGCAAGAAAATGACATGCTTTCGTTGCAGTACTTGTTCGGGAGCCACCCTAACTACCATATGGTGGATAGGACCCCCCATCCAGGCACGTCAGTAGGGATCTTCATGATAGTGATATAATAGAACGTATCGAGCTACAACGATTGCGATAGATAAAGATGTCCCCGCCAGAAAGACATATGAATACGAGCCACTTGACGATATACGAATCAAAAGAAGGTCAAAACTCCGATGGAAAAACCAAGTTTAAGGATGATATCAGAGATTTGAGAATGAGTTTTTTTTATAGAAAAAAGTCTCCTCAGGAATCTGAGGATGGTTTTTTTCTATTAAAAAATCTCTTCAATGTTTTATTTTTAAGAAAAAAGTCTCTTCAGGGACAGGAGAATGATTTTTTCTGTAGAAAAAAAATCTGTTTTTATAGAAAAAAAATCTCCTAAGGGCCTGAGGATTGTTTTTTTTTTCTTTAAAAAAAACTCTTCATGGACCTGAGGATGTTTTTTTTTCTTTAGGAAAAAGTCTCCTCAGGGATAGGAGAATGATTTTTCTATAGAAAAAATGTCCTCTGGGTCCTGAGGATGGTTTTTCTTTAGAAAAAAATCTCCTCAGTGACCAGAGAATGGTTTTTTCTATATTTTTTCTATCTCTCAATGGACCTGCGGATGGTTTTTCTATAGAAAAAATCTCTTTATGTGCAAAGGATGTTTTTTCTGTAGAAGAAAGTCTCCTCAGGGATCTGAGGATGGTTTCTTCTATCGAAAAAAATCTTCAAGGACCAGAGGATGGTTTTTTTTTTCTATAGAAAAAATCTCTTCGTGGACCTGACTACAAAATCTGAAAACCCTCTAATACATAATTATTAGGGAAACGGTTTTTGGTTGCGTTTACGGTATTCAATTCGATATTTTCAATAGATAAAAGTTTCAATTCACTCAGGCTGAGGTTACATATAGAGATATATCTCAGCCGACTGATACTTTTTTACTTTTTTTATAGAAAAAAGTTACCTCAGGGACCTGAAGAATTATATAGAAAACAACAGGGACCTGAGGATGGTTTTTTTCTATAGAAAAGTCTCCTCAGCAACCTGAGGATGGTTTTTTTCTATAGGAATAAGTGTTCGCAGGATCCTGAGAATGTTTTTCTATAGAAGAAGTCATCCCCAAAGACATGAAGAATTTTATCTATAGAAAAAAGTTACCTCAAAGACCTGAGCATGTTTTTTCTATAGAAAAAAGTCTCCTCAGAGACTAGGTTGGTTTGTTCCTGTGATTTTTTTTTCTATAGAAAAAGTCACTGAAGACCTGAAAAATGTTTTTCTATAGAAAAAAAAAAACACCTCAGGGACGTTGAATAATCAACTATATGTGTGGTCGCCAGTCGCATGTGGGATTCAGGAACAAGGAATCCAAGCCCCGTAGATTGAAACAGGGGGTTCCCCAAGGAGTGGTGACATCTGTGAAAGACTGAACCCTGATGACATCTGTGAAAGACTGAACTCTTATTTAACCGATCTTACCACCATTTTCCACGCGAGGAATATGCAGATATCCGCCACTAAATCGACGGTCACTCTGTTCACCACATGGACGGCGCAGTATAGAAGAGAGTTGAATATCAGGGTCGATGGTCGATTCCTACAACAAACTGTCCCAAAATTCTAGGGGACGCATTCGACACCACTTTCACGTCGTCCTCGCACGCCACAGCTCTCTGCGATAAACTGAAATGTAGGAACAAGGTTCTCAAGTCCTTAGCCGGCAGAACTTGGGGTGCAGATAAAGAAACCTTGTTGACCACGTATAAAGCGATAGGTCGGTCTGTGGTAAGCTATGCGGCGCCAGTTTGGTCCCCGAATTTATGTCACACGCAGTGGGATAAGTTTCAAATTTGTCAGAATGCCGCCCTGAGAACAGCAACAGGTGGCCTCCTCAAATCTACAGTGGATCATCTACATGAGGAGGCAAAGATTCTTCCAGTACGACAACTTAATTAGATGCTATCGTTGCAGTACTTGCTCGGGTGTTACCGTGAGAGCCATCCAGGCATATCAGGAAGGATATTCATGCTCAAGAGACAGAGGTCCAGCAATATAGGAGAGAACCTCTGGATCAGCAGGCATATCAGGCAGGTTTCAACAGCATTCACACGGACACAGTTGCCAAGGCCATGAGCAATTATTGTGTGAATGCAGTCATCGGAGTACATCCCCCATCTATCGCAGCTGAAGAGCGTCAGCCACCACGAGAAACCAGAGTAGTTTTGGCTCAATTACGCTCGGGATATTGCAGTCGCTTAAGCGAGCCAAATTGAACAGGAGAACGAACATACAAACATAATAAAACACTGTTACAACAACAACAACCACAGGGACCTAAGGATGGCTTTTTTTCTATAGAAAAGTCTCCTCAGCGACCAGAGGATAGTTTTTCTATAGAAAAAAGTCTCCTCAGCGACATGTGGATGGTTTTTCTATAGAAAAAAGTCTCTTCAGGGAACTGAGGCTGACTTTTTCTATGGAAAAAGTCTAATCAGGGACCTGAGGAAGGTTTTTTAGGAAAAATCTCTTCAGTCAACTTAGAATGGGTTTTCTATAAGAAATCTCTTCAGGGGCCTGAGGATAGTTTTTCTTATAGGAATAAGTCTCCGCAGGATCCTGAGAATCTCTTTTTTTCTATATACGAAGTCACCTCAAAGACCTGAGCATAATTTTTTTTTTTATAGAAAAAAAGGGACTAAAGGATGGTTTTTCTGTAAATGTTTTTCTATAGAAAAAGTCACTGAAGACCTGAAGAATTTTTTCTATAGAAAAAAAGTCTCCTCAGGGACCTGAAGATTTTTTTATACCCTCAGCATTTATGCTAACGAGGGTATAAATTCTTTCATACGGGCAAAATGTGACTCATCGAAATAATGGTTTTAGACCCCAAGTATGTTTGGACGATATGTGTTTCAGACAATTTGGAGTTGATTTAGCCATGTCCGTCCGTCTGTCTGTCTGGCTGGCTGGAGCGCACGATAACTCTCGAACGGATGAACCGATTCGGTCCAAAATTTGGCTTTCGTAATATTTTGTCCAAACTTAGTTTAAGTTCGAAGATGGGTTATAACGGTCCACACCTTCCGGTACCACCCCCACAAAAGTTCGGAAATGTTCGGAAAATTTGTGCGCACACTAACTCTTGAAGGAAGTAACCAGACTTAGATGAGGTTCCAATATGGACTCAATCGGTCCACTCCTTCGGGTACCTCCCACACAAAATTTCGGAAAAGTTCAGTTTAGGACCTGTTCACGAATCGCTTTGATTTTTGTTGTAGCTAATTGTATTCACTGCCCCCCATATAACGGTATAAGTTTCATCAGGGGCAAGTCCATACTTCTTGAAAAAATAGCCTGAAAGGTACAAAAAGCCCTATGACACCCTGTGTAGTGGTTGGAGCGCAAGATAACTCTCGAACGGATCTGCCGATTCGGTGCAAAATTTGGCCTTAGTAATATTTAGTCGAAACATAGTTTAAGTTCGAAGATAAGCCATATCGGTCCACTCCTTCAGGTACCTCCCCCACAAATGTTCAAAAATGTTCGGAAAAATTGTGCGCACGATAACTCTTGAAGGGAGTGACCGATTTGATCCATACTTTACACATCCTAATATATCTACCAGATATAGATCAGGTATAAATATGGACTATATTTGTCCACTCCTTCGGGTACCTCTCACATACAATTTCGGATAAGTTCATTTAAGAACCTGCTCTCGAATCAATTTGATTTTTGTTGAAGCGATTTGCATTCGCTACCTCCAATACGACAGTAAAAGTTTTTTCAGGGGCAAGTCCATATTTCTTAGGAAAAGCCGAAAGATGTAAAAAAATCCCTATGTCAGCATATGTGGCTGTCGGAGAGCACAATAATTCTCGAACTGTTTAACCGATTTGGTCCAACCTTTAGTCTTCGTCATATAATATCCAAAGTTAGTTTCATGGGCAATACCGGTCCACAACTTCCGGTACTTCTCCCCAATATTTAAAATAAATGTCACTAAAATGCTAGGACGATATCACTTGAATGGGGCAACCAATTTGGTCCAAACTTTGGATCTCATAATATTTTTTCAAAATTTAGTTTAACTTCTAATATGGCCCACATCGGTCCTCCCTAAGGGTACCTCCCCCACAACGGTTCAACATTTGTGTCTTAGTACAGTTAATTTCAAATTTCAAATGTCCAAAAAGGGCCACAAAATTCTGAAGAGACCTTAAATACATTCGATCTTTCCGTAGGTGAAAATTTCACTTCACATTGGCTGAGGGTATATATCTGTCGGCAAAGCCGACTGACACTTTTTTACTTGTTTTATAGAAAAAAGTCTCCTCAGGACCCAAGGATGGTTTTTTTCTATAAAAAAATCTCTTCATGGACCTGAGGATGTTTTTTTTTCTTTAGAAAAAAGTCTCCTCAGGGACAGGAGAATGATTTTTTTATAGAAAAAATCTGTTTTTTATTAGAAAAAATTCTCCTCAGGACCTGAGGATTGTTTTTTTAATGTCATCATGGACCTGAGCATGTTTTTTTTCTTTAGAAAAAAGTCTCCTCAGGGATAGGAGAATGATTTTTCTATAGAAAAAATCTCCTCAGGGTCCTGAGGATTGTTTTTCCTATAGAAAAAATCTCTTCATGGACCTTAGGATGGTTTTTCTATAGAAAAAAATATCTTTATGTGCCCGAGGATGTTTTTTCTGTAGAAGAAAGTCTCCTCAGATTTTTTCGATAGAAGAAACCACTATCGAAAAAATCTTCAGGGACCAGAGGATGGTTTTTTCTATAGAAAAAATCTCTTCGAGGACCTGACTACAAAATCTGAAAACCCTCTAATTATTAGGGAAACGGATTTCGGTTGCGTAGCCGGTATTCAATTCGATATTTTTAATAGATAAAAGTTTCAATTCACTCAGGCTGAGGGTAAATATAGAGATATATCTCAGCCGACTAATACTTTTTTCACTTTTTTATAGACAAAAGTTACCTCAGGGACCTGAAGAATTTTTTATAGAAAAGGTGACCTCTGGGGCATGAAGGTTTTTTTTCTACAGAAAGAAGTATCCTCAGGGACCTGAGGATGGTTTTTTTTCTATAGGAATAATTCTTCGCAGGATCCTGAGAATGTTTTTTCTATAGAAGAAGTCACCTCAAAGACATGAAGAATTTTGTCTATAGAAATAAGTCACCTCAAAGACCTGAGCATGCTTTTTTCTATAGGACTTAAGGATGTTATTACCTGAGAATGTTTTTTCTATAGAAAAAGTCACTGAAGACCTGAAGAATTGTTTCTATAAAAAAAGTCACCTCAGGGACCTGAGGATTTTTTTTTTCTATAGAAAATGTCTCTTCAGGGACCTGAAGCTGATTTTTTTCTATGGAAAAAGTATAATCAGGTACCTGAGGATGGTTTTTTCTATAGGAAAAATCTCATCAGTGAACCAAGAATGGAGTTTCCATAAAAAGTCTCTTCAGGGATCTGAGGATAGTTTTTCCTATAGGAATAAGTCTCTGCAGGATCCTGAGAATGTTTTTTCTATAGAAGAAGTCACCTTAAAGACCTGAAGAATTTTTTCTATAGAAAAAAAAAAGTCACCTCAAAGACCTGAGCATGATTTTTTTATAGAAAAAAGTCTCCTCAGGGACTTAAGGATGGCTTTACCTCAGAATGTTTTTCTATAGAAAAAGTCACTGAAGACCTGAAGAAATTTTTCTATAGAAAAGGTCACCTCAAGGACCTGAGGATGTTTTGTTTTTCTATAGAAAAGTCTCCTCTGTGACCTGAGGATGGTTTTTCTATAGAAAAAGGTCTTCTCAGGGATCTGAGTATGATTTTTTCTTTAGAAAAAGTCTCCTCAGGGACCTGAGGATGATTTTTTTTATAGAAAGTCTAAGATCCCTGAGGAGATTTTTTCTATAGAAGAAACCATCCTCAGGGACTTTATGGACCTAAGGATGTTTTTTTTTAATGTAGAAAAAGGTCTTCTCAGGGATCTGAGAATGTTTTTCTTTAAATGGGGGGTAATTCAAATTTTCTTAGTTGATTTTTACCGGATATTCATCCAATATTTGGTTGTGAAGGTCTTGACACATTAGTGTCATTTTCACTTCAGTAAAACAGTTTAATCTTTCACTTTAAAATATTTAAAGTATGAAATTTGTGTGCTTTTTTTTGTTTCAGTGAATAGGTCCTTAATTGGTTTTTTGGAACAGTTTGGTCTTCCAACCCGTTTCTCCACACACATTCATATCGTATTCATCACTCTCTATATGCAAATCTTTTTAATACAATATTGAACAAAAAATATATATTTGACGTACTGATTTTACTTTCGGGAAATAGGGCATCAACATTTCTTCTTCGTTTCTTGCAATACGAACAGCACATCACCGTTGTAATTGTGATAAAGACCACGGCAAATATTACACACACAATAATTGTCGAGGTGTGGTGATGATCATTGAGACTGAACTGATCCGACGATGGATCATTATTATGATTGTTGTTACTTGGCGGAACGCGATTAAAGGTAAACATTTTTTTGGTGCTTGGTTTATTTTACTGAGAATTCTTATTGGCGTTGGGACCGATCTGAAACGAATACAAACTATAACTGATGCTAACTTTAGTAAATTGGAGTAGAAGTAATGTAGGTTGGAGTGCTACTTTTTTTGTTTTGTTTGATTTACGAAGTAAAACACACACACACAACGTCAAGAGGTACAAGAAGAAGAACATTTTTGCCAATTCAATTAAGGCCCTGTCAAAAGCCACATTTATTGATCTGTTAGCCATGATAAGATAATAAAGTAAATACTAACAACAAAAACAACAACAACAAATGATAATCGGTGTAAAGCAAAACTGCAACAATGTTGGTAGGCTGGGCGGGGTAGACGATTATCAAAAATATATATCAAGTGGTGTAAAACAATTATCACTACTATGCCGATCAATGATCCACAAGTTTTTTTTTAGTTTGCAAAGCCAATTAATTTAAACTTCTGCTACTACGGCATTTGGTCACAGTATTTTAAGTCATACCCCATCCCTCTCTTTCCCTCCCTGCCGCCAGCCATCTTCCATGCATACATTAAAAGCGTGATGATTAAGCGATAAGAAGTGTTTTGCGTCAATGGCCATTGTAAATCTAACGAAAAGCTGCGTAAAATTCGATTATGAAGAGCTCGGGTTCTCTTTAACAGTTGCCAAAAGAAAATATGACGACGTGCTGCAGAGCTATAACTGGCGTCTGTGCAGTAGCAGAGATAAACCTAATTGGGCTAGGACGTTGATATGTGGGGGTATTCCTCGGGGAAAGTGACTGTCCAAAAATGCTGTGAAATTGATTGGAGAATACACGCAGAGAAAAAATACTTTTCGCTTTCGTTGGAACAATATATCTATATCTATCTGCAAATCCAAAAATACCATCTTTTGCTCCAAAAATACAAAACAAAAAACAACTTGCGAAATTCCTCAATATTGTAAAAATCATTGACAATACCTATGGTGGGAACTATCATAATCTAGAATTTTTACAAAAACTATTGTCAGCCCAGAAAACCTGTTACTGAAATTTTTGATTCTCATATACACTTTCCACATAACATTGGTATAAATGTCACGTATAATATTATGAGCATTGACAAACCCAACACATGACGAGGTTTTTCCAGGTTTAACTAAAAAGACAAATTGAATGAAGAAACATAACTACTCCATTGCGCTCATCCTCTAAGCACCTACCCCCACATAAGAGATACCATAAAATTACAACAAATGTCAAAACTCAAGGAGAAGAATAAGAAATAATAAATAAAAACAAGTAAAAAACTAGCAGTCGGCTTTGCCGACAGAGATATACCCTCAGCCTATGTAAATTGAAACTTTCATCTACGGACATATCGAATGTATTTAGGGCCTTTTCAGAATTTTGTGGCACTTTTTGGACATTTGAACTTGCCGATAAAATAGGATTGAAGTTCAAAAGTGTTGCGGAGGACCGCCATAGTCCATTATGAAAGTGAATCTTATTTTGGGAGTCATATACATATTTTCGATAGATATCGCGCCAACTAGTCTTTTCTGTTGGTCATCGTATAACTTTTGGACCAGTATGCCAAGAAGCATGGACGGGTCCACGAAAAACATAATATCACTGAAAACAGGACCACAAAGCATCGGTATACATTCCCAAAGGATTTTCGAACAGACCATAAACTGCACTTAGACACAAATGCTGAACTTTTGTGGAGGAGGTACCCTAAGGAGAGGTCCGGTTTGTCCATCTTCGAATTGAAACTAAATTTTGACAAAATATGACGAAGGCCAAATTTAGGACAAAATCGGTTGATCAGTTCGAGAGTTATAGTGCTCTCCAGCAACTACGTATGGTGCCATAGGGGTTTTTTAACCTTTCTGGCTGTTTTCTCAAAAAGTATGGGCTTGCCCCTGAAAAACTTTTACCGTCGTAATTGAGGCTGCGAATGCACGTTGCTTCAACAAAAATCAAAGTGATTCGATATCAGGTCTTAAAGTGATATTTTGTGTGGGAGGTACCGGATGGAGTAGACAAATATAGTCCATATTCGAACCTCATCTAAATCTGGTAGATATATTAGGATGTGAAGAGTATGAATTACCTTGGTCACTCCCTTCAAGAGTTACCTTACGAACAATTTTTCCGAACATTTCTGAACTTTTGTGGGGGAGGTACCTGAAGGAGTGGACCGATATGGCTTATGTTCAAACTTAAACTATGTTTGGACAAAATATTACTAAGGCCAAATTTTGGACAGAATCGGCAGATCCGTTCGAGGGTCATCTTGCGCTCCAACCACCTCACACGGTGTCATAAGGGAAGTATGAACTTGCCCCTTATGAAACTTGTACCGTCGTATGGAGGGCAGTGAATACAAGTTGCTAAAACAAAAATCAAAGCGATTCGAGAGATGGCCCTAAACTGAACTTTTCCGATATTTTGTGTGGGAGGTACCCGAAGGAGTGGACCGATTAAGTCCATATTGAAACCTTATCTAAGTCTGGTACACATTTCACGATGGGCAAAGTATGGACGAAATCGGTTGCTCCCTTCAAGAGTTATCTTGCGCACAAATTTTCCGAACATTTCCGAACTTTTGTCGGGGAGGTACCGGAAGGAGTGGACCGATATGGCTTATCTTCAAACTTAAACTATGTTGGGACAAAATATTACTAAGGCCATATTTTGGACCGAATCGTAAGATCCGTTCAATAGTTATTTTGCGCTCCAACCACCTCACACGGTGTCATAGGGGTTTTTTGCAACTTTCATGCCATTTTCTCAGGAAGTATGGACTTGCCCCTTATGAAACTTGTACCGTCGTATGGAGGGCAGTGAATACAAGTTGCTAAAACAATAATCAAAGCGATTCGAGAGATGGCCCTAAACTGAACTTTTCCGAAATTTTGTGTGGGAGGTACCCGAATATATGGTCCAGGCATATATGGCCCATCTTCGAACTTAAATCGAATCTGGACAAAATATTACGAAAGCCAAAATTTGAACCGAATCGGTTCATCCGTTCGAGAGTTATCGTGCGCTCCAGCCAGCAGGACAGACAGACAGACGGACGGACATGGCTAGATCGACTCCAAATTGTCTGAAACACATTTCGTCCAAACATACTTGGGGTCTAAAACCATTATTTCGGTGAGGCACATTTTCATCGTATCAAAGTGTATATACCCTCCTTAGCCTAAAGGCTGAGGGTATAACAAGAATCTCATGGTGTACATACACAAAAAAAGAACAAAGAACAAAGATAAAATAAATAAAAAACAAAGATAGCAGGAACTCATACAAACAAAACTCACCAAAATTGTTTTTTTTTTTCACCACGTCATCGAATACCGAGAGAAGAGAATGAAATTGTCGAAGAAAAGAGAATAATATTGTCTAGCATACAAAAACTATTGTTGGATATGACAACAACTATTGTTGAATATGATAAAAACAATTGTTGTAATTAACAAAAACGATTGTTGGACTTAAAATACTACATGCGGAATTTAACAATATCTTTACAATACATATTTTGCTCTTCGAATATTGTTGGATCAATGATATTTTTTTCTCTGCGTGTAAAAAGAGGAATGTTGCAGGTTATTCTGAATGATAACACACCCCTTGAGCTTTCTTACTTTCTGCTTTAAGTTTTTTCACTCTGAATAACCGCCGTTATATTCACAGAGGTTGGCGGAATGGAGTGGTTCAGTTATTAACATTATCTCCATATCCAGAGGTTTAAAAAAGTACATCAATTTTTTGCCCTTCATGCATCACCATGTTACAGCATTGATGTCCGCGAAGCTGCTTAACGAAATTTCGATATCGCCACCATCGACATTATGCTTTGAACATTGTAAGAAGTAACTTTACGGATCTTTCCCTGGTCCGAGCAACATAACCCTGTTAAACCCTGTTCTAGTCTCCTAAAGCATGGTGAGGAAAATATTTATACCCTTAGCTTTTAGCCTAAAGTGGCTAAATACATTTTGATACGACCAAAAATGTGCCACATCGATATAATGGTTTGGATGAAATCTGTTTCAGACAATTTTAGTCGATTTATCTGGCTGATGCGAACTATTTTTGTCAAGTTCGAGGACCAAGTGTCGTTTAGGAGCTTTCAGATCGGTCTGAAATATTCACCATAGGTAGCCCTTGGGACCCTGAACACAATGATATATAGCTTTCCGGGGGAGTCTATACTTCCCGTGATATGGGTCTTGCCTTTTTTACTTTTATCACCATTATTTCTAAAAACTATGCAATATAGGACTCGTTTTAAAACTCAGGAAGAGTACTTTTCAATACCGCCAATAACTAATAATTATAATTAAATTTTCTAATAATAATTTATTAAATTATTATACGTCAACATAATAAAAAAGTGTTAGGACTTAAGACTTTCTCATATGGACAGGTGCAACAAATGGGCTACGCGAATTAAACTTTCCCTTAAATTGTAAGTCTTATTAAATAGACGTTCTTCGGCTGGGGATTTAAGACTTTCTCCTATGGACAGGTGTAAAAATGGGCTACGTGATCAAACTTTCTTTTAAATTGAAAGTTTCCTAAGTAGCCGGATTCGACCATGAATTTAATACATTCTCCTATAAAAATGTGTAAAACTAGGCCGCGTGCACAAAAGCACTCTCCAAAAGCTTTAAAACGATACCCATATTGCCGTCCACGTTAGAATTGTAAAATGTCAAGATCCATATCTCGGGAAATATGGACTTCCCCCGGAAAATTATATATCGTTCTATTCAGGTTGATAATGGCTATCTACTGTAAAAATTTCAGCACGATCTGAGATGTGTCCATAAACGACATTTCAGCCAAGTTCGACGATGGACGATATCGGTCCCCTCCTTCGGGTACCTCCACCACAAAAGTTCAAAAATTTTCGCTAAAATGGTGCGCAGGTTGCGAAGGGAGTAATCGAGTTGGTCATAACTTTGCACATGGTAATATTACTTCGTATTATTTCATACAGGCTCGAATTATGTACGAAAATTGACTACAGCGGACCATACTTTCAGGTTCCTCCCACACAAAGTTTGGAAAGAGTGTAGTTTAACAGCTCGTCTCGGATCCTTTTGATTTTTTTTAACAAGTTCTTCTTGTGGGCCCTGGGGGTAGTTTATTCATCCTAAAAAATTGGTCCCAAAAGCTCAAACAACCCCTATGGACACCAGAAGTATTGTGTTTACTTATTTCCTATAGGTCCGAGGCTAAGGGCCAAGGGCTATCTACTGTAAAAATTTCAGACCGATCCGAGAGGTGCCCATACCTAATGGTGTTAAAGTACGAAATTTCGGAAATGTCAAGACCCATATATAAGGAAGTATGGACTCCCCCGGAAAATTATATATCGTTGTATTCAGGGCGCCAAGGGCTATCTACTGCAAAAATTTCAGCACCATTCGAGAGGTGCTCCTCAACTACATTTAAGCCAAGTTCGACGATGGACCATATCGGTACCCTCCTTCGGGTACCTCCCCCACAAAAGTTCAAAAATATTCGCTAAAGTGATGCGCAGGGTGCGAATGGAGTAATCGAATTGGTCATAACTTTGCACATGGTAATATTACTTCGTATTATTTCATACAGGCTCGGATTATGTACGAATATTGACTACATCGGACCACGCTCTTGGGTACCTCACACACAAAGTTTGGAAGAATGCAGTCTAAAAGCTCGTCTCGGATCTTTTTGTGCTTATTTCCTTTAGGTCCGACGCTAAGGGTATAGCTCTATCGGTAGTTTTTTCAGGGGCAAGTCCTACTTCCTGAAGAAATTGCACGAAGCCTGTAAACACACCCTAAAGGGCAGGTGCCCAGAATAAAGTTCGAATAGGATACTGCGATTGTCCAAAATTGGATATCGTAATATTTGTGCGAATCTTAGATAAAGATAAAGAAGATACTACGGTACCTACCCCGCAAAAGTTCAACTTTTTTCTTTTTTTGCTAAAATTGTATATTTTTGACTACAAAATATCGTAATCGGCACTACTATAAGTTAAATTAGGCACATTCAAGGAATAGGGTGGAATAGTCCAATTACCACGTTTACAGGGTCGTAGTTTCTTTACTGTGAGGAGCAAGACTTAATCACCCCTTCCATGGCGAACTGCATTCAATTTAGGTGTGGAAATGCTGCCGTACAAATCTGTGATGGTGCGAAGAAGAGAAGTGATTACCCAATTCTATATACCACCTGCGGTACCAGAAAAGGGCCATCTGGTTGGACGAGATCCGAGTTACTTCCACTTTCAGTCCCATGTGACCAAAATACGGGCAACCCGACCCTAGATATTTTCAGACGAATTCGTTGCAGACAATAGGAGTCTCTCTGTCTGTCTGGCTGGTGCGTACCAATGCTCTCGACCGGATCAACTGATTGGTCCAAACATAGGGCAACATTATATTCTTTCCAAACCTAGATCAAATTCGAAAATGACCATATTCTGGTACCTTCCCAAAACAGTTCAACATTTTCGCAGAAAAATATGCGTACGACGACATTCAGTGTCCTAAATCTATCATTTGTCATTGTACAATATTGTACGAGAAGCCTGGAAAGTTGGCAGGGTGGTCCCGCTACTAGCAAAGGGTAATCGTACAGGCCGATCTCCCTTTTATCGCTAGTAGCAAAGATTCTAGATGCACTACTTCTCCTTATGATGAGAAGCAGTTACGAGCACTGAACCAGAGCAGGCCATGTGACCGAACAGTTATGGTTGCGATTGAGGGCCTTCGATACTGTCAACCATGTCAAGCTGTTTGAGGACTTAGAGAAGATTACCCGGTTTGAAATGTTAGAGTGGAATTCTGAAATAAGAAGTTCAAGGTCCGTAGAGTGAAAAAAGGAGTTCCTCAAGGCCGGTGATATCACCGGAACTGTTTAAACTATTCCTTTTTGAAATTTTACTCCCTCAAGGCGATATTGTCGTCGGATTCTATCGTCGATGACATATGTGATAGGTTAAATGCCTACGTAGCTGACTTAGTGCAGTGTACCCGGCAAAATACCCGCCGCTAAATCCACTGCCGCATTGTTTACCACCTGGACGGCTGAAATGAGGCTTCCCCTGAACATATTGGTCGTTGGTGTACTTCTTACGACCACTTACTACCCAAAGCTACTGGCTGTATCGTTCGACGGCATGTTTAAGTTGTCCGTACAAGCCACAGCTTTTTTGCAACAAGATTAGAAGTAGAAACAAGGTTCTCAAGTCGCTAGCCGGCAGCACTTCAAGTAACATTGTTGACCTCTTATAAAGCAATAGGCCCCTTTTGTGATAAGCTATGCGAGATCAGTGTGGTATGCAAAACTACCAGAATACCGGCCGGAGGACTGCAAAAGGTGGTCCCTTTTGACAGCCGTGGACCTTCTTCATGAGGAGACGAATATTTTTACCGGTACAAAACAATATATAGGCGATGCAGTACCTGCTTGGGTGTTGTTGCCTTGAGCATCCCTATCACGGTCTAGCCCAGCAAAAATTCGTATCTGTTAGTCATTATATAACACATTACAAATTAATGTAACAAGGCAAAACTACTTATTTCACTACTTACTAAGTAATGAGTACGGTAACACAGAGCATTTGTGACCGACTACAAACCCTAGGATTGTGCGTTCTAAACTTACCCTCAGCAGGCGAGTTTTTTTTTTAATAAACAAAAAAAAAAAAATAGTTGGTGGTGCACACGTAAGCGTTTAAACAAACCCTTAATGTCTGTTCGTGGCACAGTGTGTAGTGTGTTCGGCTACAAATCACAAATTCGCATGATCAAATCGAGCAGAGAGCAAAATAGAAATAAAAATAGAACATATATTGTTATTGTTCCACAAACATACCAGAAGGGACAAGGGAGACTTCTCTCATATCAATGAGTGCACCCCGATTTATATTAGCTCAATGATATGGGACCTACTGTTTATCGCCGAGTCCGAACGGCGTGTCTTAAGACACCACTTGTAGAGACGTTTTATAAGGCTGAAATACTCAGGAAATGTCGCCAACAGGGGTATTTTGCCACCGACCTTTAGCGTGCAAGGCGGGTGAGCATACCATTGCACCACGGTGGCATACATATATTCTTTAGCTTATTTTTCAACTTCTAGTGGCCCCATAGAATAACTAGTTATTCAGTGCGGCATGCCTTTGTTAAAATAATGGGTTAGTAGGGAGTTTTGTAAGTAGATACTATTACCAGAAAGTACTATAAATTATTTATTATTTTGTAAAGATTTTTTTTGCTGGGATTTGACACGCTTCCCCCAACCAGACATGTCAGCAGAGATCTTCATGGCCAAGAGAGAGAGAGAGAGGTCCAAAGCTATACGCGAGAACCGACAAAAGTTCAAAATATCAGGCGCACTTGATGGACCCATGGGTACACTCCACACCAAAGTTCAACGCATTTACGTTAAATTCAGTTTAAGGCCACATCCGGTATTGTGTTGCAATTTTACCATAGGTAGTCTTTGCGGTTTTAATTACAACAGGCTATGTCTTAGGGAAGTCCATAATGTCCGATATATATTCCGAAATTAGATCCACTCTTTTTGATTTCTTCCCCGACAAGGTCCAATAGATTTGTGCCTTAATTCCATTTATAGCCTGGTTTTGAGTCGTTTTGGAAAATTTGCACCGCTCGTAGCCCCCTAAATTTCTATTGTTACCCTACGTAGGCATTCGTACCTATCTGTCGAAAAAACCGCCAGTTTTGTGCCCAAAGAGAAGAATACTATGGGGGCAGAGTCCTATTCAAGTGAGCGGCAGTGTACATCAACATACCTACCTATTCATCGGTATTTTCTCTACAAGAGTTTACAACCGTGCAGAGTGAACTTTGTTGTCCAGACGCTGTACACAGCTGTCATAGCGATAAGAAATTAAATATTGGAATCGAGAAACATATGATTACAATAACAACTGTCAATTTTTCAGACTTCGAAATTTACAATTAGAGAATTTTTGATGTCTGGCAAAGATATTCCATCGATGGATGATAGATATTTCGGGCAAAGTTCTCTGTCTGGGAAAATAAAAATTAAAAGAAACACCCATTATCATTATCATCGATGCTTAGGTATTGATTTATGCGATTTTGTTCCAGACAAAGTGTAGACATTGACGTTGTGTCTGGTCGTTCTACTGAATTTGTTCCAAAATAAGATCTGAGTAAATTTTAATAAGAATCAGGTGGTGATAGACTGTGACGCAATGTGTCTGGCAATTCTATTATCAACATACATACATATTTCATACAAAACGTCAATGATAGTGCCCTGCTTATGCATTGAATGTACTGCACGGACGGATTTGGTATATTTATACCCTCAGGATTTATGCTAACGAGGGTATATACACTTTCATAAGGGGAAAATGTTTTTTTTTTGCATTTTGTTGTAATATTCTCTGTTATCGGTCATTTCACGCTTATAAAGCTTCATTTGACCTATGCATATCCACGCAATTGGCCTAAAATCCAAGCTATTCAAAAAAATCGACTTTTTGTAATTTTTGACTTTTGGTGAAAAATGTAAATATGCGATAAACATTTAATTTAATTAAAGTTCAAAAATGTTCGGAAAAATTGTGCGCACGATAACTCTTAAGGGAGTAACCGAATTGGTCCATACTTTGTACATCGTGAAATTTCTACCAAACATAGATGAGGTGTCAATATGGTCCTCTCCTTAGGGTACCTCCCACACAAAATTTCGGATAAGTTCAAATTAAGAACTGCTCTCGAGTCGCTTTGATTTGTGTTGTAATAACTTGTATTTGCTGGCACCATTACGACGGTACAAGTTTTCCTAGGAAAATACGAAGGAGGGTCTTCTATCTAAAGAACACCCCTATGAGGTCTTTACTCTATACAAGACCCTTAGAAGGTTTCATATTTACAGAAGACCCTTAGGAAGTCTTCTAGCTAAAAAGAACCCTTACAAGGTCTTCTCTCTATAGAAGGCCCTTAGGAGGTCTTCTATCGATAGGAGGCCCTTAGAAGGTCTTCAAACTATAGAAAAACCACCAGGCGACTGTATAACAGGGCGCATGAGACTAAACTCGACATTGATTGGGACTCCTACAAGGTGAGTTTCAATAAATACACGAGTGAGATCAAGCGAGCTAAGAAAAAATCTTGGGTTAATTTCTGTGAGTCAGTAGAAGGAATCAACGACGCAGCTAGGTTTCGAAGATTACTCTCCAAGGACCCTAAATCCATCGGAAGTATCAATAAGGAAGATGGTGCGTGGACAGACTCTGCTACTGAGACTCTTAACCTCTTGACAGAGACCCACTTCCCAGGCTGTAAGGATGCGGACACCGTCAATAATGAATGTGACGACTTCCAAATTAAAGAGCCTATGGATTCGAATCTCATTGATAAGGTGGTTAACAGAAATAAGATTAAATGGGCTGTCAACACTTTCAAGCCATATAAGTCACCTGGGCCGGATGGTATAACGCCGACGATGCTTCAATTTGCATCGCCACGTTTATATCAAATCCTGGAGGAGATCTATAGGGCGTGTTTGACTGTCTCGTATGTATCGGGTCTGTGGAAAGAGGTAAAAGTTACTTACATTCCCAAAGCGGGAAAACCTTGTCACTCTGCACCAAAGGAGTACAGACCCATCAGTTTATCATCCTTTCTCCTTAAAACTCTCGAAAGACTGATCGAGGTGGAGATAAGGAGCCATGTAGACACCGCCTCTATAAGCAACTCACAACACGCCTATATCAAAGGCAAATCTGTGGAGTCTGCCTTGCATGAGGTGGTTGGCTTCATTGAGAGGAATATGGAAAACTCAAACTTTACCTTGGCTGCCTTTCTGGACATAGAAGGAGATTTTAACAACGTAGAACTTGAGTCCATAAAACTCTCACTTAAAAAAGTTAACACATCTTAACCTCTAACTTGTTGGATAAATAATATGCTAGAAAGCAGAATTATAAACTCCAACATAGGGGAGACAAAAATTAGGAAAACAGTAACTAGAGGCACTGCCCAAGGCGGGGCGCTCCCACCGTTACTGTGGCTAATTTTTATAAACAATATTTTGACTGATCTGGACAATCAAGGTATAAAAGTTGTTGCTTATGCGGACGACGTACATAGTACTGCTGATTTCCGGTAAGTTTTCATCAACCATTTCGGAGCTTATGCAGGGAGGATTATCGACGCTGTCGCGCTGGGCTAAGGCCAATGGCCTTGGAGTAAACCCAACCAAGATAGAACTGGTGATGTTCACGAGAAAGCGTAAGCTCGGCGTTTTGTACCACCAACACTGGATGGAGTGCAGCTTCAGCTCTCGCCCGAGGCAAAGTACCTTGGCACAATCCTGGACTGTCAATTGCGATGAAACAGGAATGCTGAGGAGCGGGCGACGAGAGGATTGATTGCGCTTTATTCATGTAAGAATTCTATTGGGAAAAGTTGGGGTCTAAAACCATCGATTATACACTGGTTGTATAACACCGTGGTTAGACCCATCTTATCCTATGGTTCTCTTGTTTGGTGGCACTCACTGCGCCAAAAATCGACATCCAGTAGGCTTGACAAGGTGCCAAGAGCTGCCGCGATGCTCATAACTGGAGCCACCATGAGCACACCACAGGCTGTTCTGAAGGCAATGCTGAACTTATAACCTCTGAGTCTCAGCATTACAACAGGATCTCTGGCGCGGTTGTACCTATGGGCATGGATGTATCCTGAACGAATCAGGCATAAATGTGAACCAACGCGGAAAATTGAGCGACTATATATCACCAGTCCTGAGATTTGACGATATAGACGTCGTTATAACTATCTGGTCTGGCTTTTTATACAGACGGTCTGGCTTTTTATACAGATGGTTCCAAGATGGAGGAAGGTACCGGGGCTGGCGTCTACTGTGAAAGGCTATCTCTTGAGTACACCTACAGGCTAGACAGCAACTGTAGTGTCTTCCAGGCTGAAATCTTCGCGATTTGGAAGGCAGCGGAATTGATTAAAAGTTTGGATGCAGTAATCTTTGAACCGGTGGCTATCTTTGTCGGTAGTCAAGCGGCTCTTAAAGCCATCAAATCCTGCAACATCAAATCCGATGTCGTCCTTAAGTGTAGATCAGCCTTGGGAACGCTAACTAACGGCATTCGGCTATGCTGGGTACCAGGACACCGCGACTATCTGAGTAATGAAAGAGCAGGTGAATTAGCTTGTCGTCCTTAAGTGTAGATCAGCCTTGGGAACGTTAACAAACGGCTTTCGGCTATGATGGGTACCAGGACACCGCGACTATCTGGGTAATGAAAGAGCAGATGAATTAGCTAGACGAGGATCGCAGTCTACATATCTAGCTATCGCTGTCTCCATCTCTCCAAGTTACTGACTATTGCAGACTCTTTGAGGATGAGGAGGAGTTGGAGACGATCGAGCACCTCCAGTGTCGTTGTCCAGCCCTGGCTCGTAGACGACATAGGTTAGTAGGTGTTCACTTTTCACCATGTCTAACTTTCTACTCAACTGTGGAACCTGCTGTGATCTACAACATCATCAAAAATCTGAAGTGGCTGGGACAGCGCAACCTGAACGCGTAAATGATGTTTCTATTATTCTGCCTACCATCAAAATAAAACTTTTTCCTTCTCAAAAACTATTCCTCCCCTCTTAAACTTTCTTGTAATTTATTTGTTCTTTACTTTTTAATAACTTCCTCTTTTTATTTCTTCCCTCTCTCCTCTCTTTCCCACCTCCTCTTTTCTTTACAACATTTTTCTGTTTTTTCTACTGGATGATCACAATGGACCGGAAGGTCTCCGAAAGTGGCTGCACATCCCCAAACCTAACCTAGGAGACCCATAGGATGACTTTTCTCTATAGAACACCCTTGGCAGGCCTTAGGCGGTATTCTATCTATGAAAGACTCTTAGGATGTCCCCTATCTGTACAGGATCATTAGGAGGTCTTCTGGCTATAGAAGACCTTTGGGGGTCTATCTATAGAATACCCTTAGAAGGTCTTCCATCTATAGGAGACTCTTAGAAGGTATTTTATCTATAGGTGATCGATAGGAGCTCTTTTATCTATAGGATATCCTTAGGGGGTTTTCTATGTATAGCAGACACTTCAAAGCTTTTCTATCTGTAAAAGGCTTTTGGGAGATCTTATATTTATAGAAGACCAATAAGAGCTAGAAGACCCTAAGGAGGTCTTCTATCTAAAGAAGACCCTTACTTTTGATGTTCTTGTCAGGGATTGAACTGGTGGCTCCCAGTTTAAATATGTACTTTCAACAAATAAAAATTCAATTTATTTTAGTATTGAAAAATTGTATAATCTGGCATAGTTTTTTTGGATTGCAAATGATTGGATTACAAATTTTCGAGATTCAACTGTATTGTAACTATTCGAAACATAAATAAGTTCAAGGAACTGACAGTTTGTTATGAATCACATTAAAGTGAATTCAAACCTTATTTTGAAACATACTTCCATTACCACTGCGCTCCAAATTTTGTTCGCTGCATTTTTGTTTCAATTTTTGTAAAATACACGAAATTAGAAATACACAGCTGACGATAATTAACATAACACACAATGTAATCAAAAAAGCTGAAGTCATTTTCGGAGATTGCAACCGTTTTTAAAAACGAGAACTGTAACAACTAATGTCAGTTGTCAGTCAGTCCATATATGGGTCATATAAATTCTGCTTCTGAAAACAAAATGATATCGACGATTGATATTCAAGAAATTCACTGTTTATTCTACCGAAATTATCAAGGCATTCGTTTGTTTGTTTGCGTTGGTAGCCATGATAAGCTATAAAACTAAAAAAAAATTAATAAAAATCCCAACAACAAACAGTGGTTGATCGATTTTATTATTCGATTATCGATAACTTATGGTTGATATCCGTAAGCTAATACAAACTTTAAACTTTTCACCACACAAAAGCGGGAGGGAAATTCTAAAATGAATTTAAAAGCGTACAACCCAAGATGTGGTTTGTAAGAAATGAAAAAAAAAAGAATAGGTAAGGCCTACCTTGGGCGTAGATTTTTTTAAAGGAATTTTTTAAAATGCCTACCTTAAGCGTGGAATTTTTAGAGAAATTTTTTATAAGGACTACATTGGGCGTGGATTTTTTAATGAATTTTTAAAAGGCCTACCTTAAGCGTGAAATTTTTACAGAAATTTTTATTAGGCCTACCTTGGGCGTAAATTTTTTAAAAGGCCTACCTTAAGCGTGAAATTTTTACAGAAATTTTTTATAAGGCCTACCTTAAGCGTGGAATTTTTACAGAATTTTTAAGCGTGGAATTTTTATAGAATTCTTTAAATGCCTACCTTGGGCGTAGATGTTTAAAAGGCCTACCTTCTTAAGCGTGGAATTTTTACAAAAATGTTTTAAAAGGCCTACCTTAAGCGAGAAATTTTTACAGAATTTTTTATAAAGCCTGCCTTAAGCGTGGAATTTTTATAGACTTTTTTTAAAAGGCCTACCTTAAGCGTGGAATTTTTACACAATTTTTTATAAGGCCTGACTTAAGCGTGGAATTTTTACAGAATTTTTTTAAAAGGCCTACCTTAAGCGTGAAATTTTTACACAATTTTTTATAAGGCCTGCCTTAAGCGTGGAATTTTTACAGATTTTTTTTTTATAAGGCTTAAGGTAGCGTGGAATTTTTAGAGAAATTTTTATAACGCCTCCCTTAAGCGTGGAATTTTTACAGAATTTTTTAAAAGTCCTACCTTAAGCTTGAAATTTTTACAGAAATTATTTATAAGGCCTACCTTAAGCGTGAAATGTTTACAGACATCTTTTATAAGGCCTACCTTAAGCGTGGATTTTTTTAAAAGGCCTACCTTAAGCGTGGAATTTTTGCAGAATTTTTTATAAAGCCTGCCTTTAGCGTAGAATTTTTATAGAATTTTTTATAAGGCCTACCTTAAGCGTGGAATTTTAAGAATTTTTTTATAAGGCCTTTGTAAAGGAATTTTTTAAAGGGCCTACATTAAGCGTGGAAGTTTTACATACAATTTTTATAAGGCCTACCTTAAGCGTGGATTTTTTAAAGAATTTTCTTAAAAGGCCTACCTTTAGCGTGGAATTTTTACAGAAATTTTTTATAAGGCCTACCATAACCATGGAATTTTTACAAAATTGTTTAAATGCCTACTTTGGGCGTGGATTTTTTAAAGGAATTTTTTAAAATGCCTACCTTAAACAGGGAATTTTTACAGAAATATTTTAAAAGGCCACCCTTAAGCGTGGAATTTTTACAGAATTTCTTTATAAGGCCTACCTTAAGCATGATTTTTACAGACATATTCTATAAGGCCTACTATAAGCGTGGAATTTTTAGATAAATTTTTATAAGGGGAATCTGTTAAAGAAAAATTTTATAAGGCCTACCTTACGCGTGGAATTTTTAGAGAAATTTTTTATAAGCCCTACCACGGGCGTGGATTTTTTAAAGAATTTTTTTAAAATGCCTTCCTTAAGCGTGGAATTTTTATACCCTCAGCATTTATGCTAACAAGGGTATATACACTTTCATACGGGAAAAATGTGCCTCATCGAAATAATGGTTTTAGACCCCATGTATGTTTGGACTAAATGTGTTTCACACAATTTGGAGTCGATTTAGCAATGTCCGTCCGTCTGTCTGGCTGGCTGGTGCGCACAATAACTCTCGAACGGATAAACTGATTCGGTCTAAAATTTGGCTTTCGTAATATTTTGTCCAAACTTAGTTTAAGTTATCGGTCCACTACTTCCGGTACCTCCCCCACAAAAGTTCGGAAAATTTGTGCGCACGATACCTCCCAAACAAAATTTTGGAAAAGTTCAGTTTAGGACCTGTTCACGAATCGCTTTGATTTTTGTTGTAGCAACTTGTATTCACTGCCCCCCATATAACGGTATAAGTTTCATCAGGGGCAAGTACATACTTCCTGAGAAAATAGCCAAAAAGCCCCTATGACACAGTGTGTAGTGGATGTAGCGCAAGATAACTCTGGAACGGATCTGTCGATTCGGTCCAAACTTTGGCCTTCGTAATATTTTCTCCAAACATAGTTTAAATTCAAAGATAAGCCATATCGGTTCACTCCTTCAGGTACCTCCCCCACAAAAGTTGAAAAATCTTCGGAAAAGTTGTGCGCACGATAACTCTTGAAGGGAGTAACCGATGTAATGCATACTTTGCACATCCTAATATATCTACCAGATATAGATCAGGTTCGAATATGGACTATATTTGTCTACTCCTTCTGGTACCTCTCACAAATTTCGGATCAGTTCACTTCGAGACCTGCTCTCGAATCACTTTGATTTCTGTTGAAGCGATTTGCATTCGCTACCTACATTACGATAGTAAACGTTTTTTCAGTGGCAAGTCCATATTTCTTAGGAAAACAGCCCGAAAGGTGTAAACAATCCCTATGTCACCATATGTGGCGGTCGGAGAGCACGATAACTCTCGAACTGTTCAACCGATTTGGTCCAACATCCAAACTTAGTTTCATGGGGCAATACCGGTCCACAACTTGCGGTACTTCTCCCCAATATTTAAACAATGTCACTAAAATGCTAGGACGATATCACATGAATGGGGCAAAAGTTCAACATTTGTGTCTTAGTGCAGTTAATTTCTAATTCACATTTTTGTCGGCAAGTTCAAATGTCCAAAAAGGGCCACAAAATTCTGAAAAGACCTTAAATACATTTGATCTGTCCGTAGGTGAAAGTTTCACTTCACATTGGCTGATGGTATATATCTGTCGGCAAAGCCGACTGACAATTTTTTACTTGTTTAAAGAGATTTCTTTTAGGGCCTACCTTGGGCTACAGTAACAGTCTTAAGTTTGAACTTATAATTATTATCACACCGAAATTGAATGTTATTTATTTTGAAGAATTTATTTCGAAATAACATTTATTTCCACCGGCGACTGGCGTTCATTTTGGATTTGTCGAGTTCGACGTCTTAAAAATATTGCAAGAAAAATAATTATTGCCGATAAAATTACAATCACTACAAAGGCTATAATTATATTCCAATATAGTTTCATTTTCGTGTCGGAATAAAAAAACAATATTTTAAATAAAATTCACAGAGAAAATAAATCCGTAAAAAACTTCACGCGACTTGTAAAAATGTACTAAAAGGAAAACATTCCAAACAAAAAGTATCAATAAAATGGAATTAGTGTCCATGTTTACGAACATCTGTACATAGATACCTTGCTTGGTTGTAGAGCTGATGGCTGTAGACGGAAGCAATGAGACAATCAATTAATGATTTTTTTATCTTTGCAAAATTTAATACCATTTCGCCGATCGTAGATAAATAAATGTGTGAGTGAATGTTAAAGTAAATATGTAGATAAAATTGAAAACATGTCGGTAGATTTCATTATGAAATTACAGTGGAAGCACTATTTTGTGGAGACTCTAAGAAAAAAAAGATACATACATATATGTGTATGATTGTCATATTCTTTTGGAGGAATCATGGTCTAATAAAAGAAGTTAAGCTTATTTCAAAAGCGTTATATCCAACTCAGCATAAATATGGCAAGACCCTGACGGGACCATAGACCAATATGGCTGCCACCTCAGTATACACACGTTAGTATTTTTATAGTTTTTCTGTATTAGGAGCAGCATATTCCGAAATGCCTGCTCCGGATTCTTTTGGTCCGTGCGGGGACGGAGGAAAACCCAGGACCAATTTGTATGTGCTTAGTTTGTCACTTCCGCATCCACCACATTCAAATTTCGGTGAGATACAACATATGTCGGGAGTGGGTGCATCTCAGGGGTTGTTTTGGATTCGTCCATGCGAGGAATTACGACAGGGACTATGTTGATGCATGCTGCGTGAACCGAGACCCAGGAAATCGTCGTCGTCATCAAAATACGCGACTTCCAACAGCAAAGGTACACGCAGCACTTAAACCTCAGCCGTTGTTGTTCCAATCCCTGAAAACGCATCCTTTTTGCAATCTAATTGTAATGGACTCCGTGTTAAGATCGATTTCAGAGTCGGAAAGATATCACGATCGCGGCGGTGAAGGTAACCAAGCAAAATTTGCAGCTTACTGCGTTGTTATAGTTACGAAGTACTGAGGAAGGATCGCACCAGAAGTGGAGGTGGGGAATTAGCCTTCCTATTTCACCAGTTTTGCCAATACAGACCTAAGTGGTTTTAGCGTTGTTGTAACGACCCGTACACGGAATACATGGGGTTAGCAGTCAGGTGTGGAAATGCCGTGTTAGAGTTGCTTAACGTATACATGCCGCAGATAAATAGTTGTACTTCAGGTTATAGGCCCAACATTAGCCCGCTTTTGTAAGGTCATAACCGTTTGGTCTTGGGGGACTTTAATGCTCGTCATGAGATGTGACATTTGGTGCATGGAAACGACCAGAGGTGTATTGTGCTGGCTGAGCAGATTGATCGCTCTACGTTTTGCATGGTGAGGGCCATAGTTCGCCAGACATAATTATCGTGTCACCTGGCAACCCGTCGTTTGTCTTTTATCAGACCATCTTCCCAAAATTGTCTGCATTAGCAGACCGCTCGATTTCATCACCTCTGAACGCCGCACTTTCATCAATGATGGGAAATCTAATTGGCCGAGTTTCAGAGAGTTCACTAATGCTAATCAGAGATGTGAACAACCCTTCTAATGTTCGGAGAGCAGGAAAGGACGTGCGAACGCAATATACCTGCTGGTCGAATACGAAGCGAAGTGAAAGCAAATTTCCCAGCAGGAGCGTCGGGATTAACAATTTATTTATTTTGGACACCAATGCACCAGAGTCAGGGAACTGATACTGGAAGTTAACAAGTTGGTCGGTGAGCTTAAGTGGAACAAGTGGCTACATCATTTGAAGAGTTGGAACATTGGAGCCGGAATAAATGAATTGTGGTTGACGTTTAAATCACACTCGAAACTTGGTAAGATTGAAGATAGGATCTCAGTCCCGTTTGGCGACGTTACGCTGACTGATCCAAGGAGGTGTGCAAGTTATTTTAATCGACAGTTTGTCGAGCACACCTTGAGACGAGGCAAAGAAAATAGTCGCAAAAGATATCTTCCTGCCGAGGAAGTACCACCAACAAATGTATGAGGTTGGGCATGCTATCAGGAATGAGCTAAATCATTCCAAGCGTTGGACCCGCATAGAATCTCCATGGTAATGCTGAAACAGCTGGATAAGACGTAAGTTGTGCATCTCACCAAAGTTTTTAACCTGCCGCTAGCAACCCACATCGTTCCCGAAGTCTGGAAAATGGGCAGGGTGATCCAGCTACTGAAGCCAGGCAAGAATCCCAACAAAACCCCTTTAGGCTTCAGTCCTCCCCAGTATTGGAAGCTATTCAGTTGCCGATCATCAGCATGGATTCCGTAAGCAGAACAGCACTACAACAGCGCTGCTCACCATATCGACACATATTAGTCGAAGACTCAAGCAGATCGAGCCGTGCGATGGAACAGAGATAATGGCGGTCAGCTTATCCAAAGACTTTGATACTGTCAAGCACTCCACGCTGTTTAAGGACTTAAGGCAGCCTACCCTCCGGCAAGTTTAAAGGTTGAATAGTGAATTATATGTGTGGAAGCCAGTCGTTTGTGGAATTCAGGAACAAAAAGTCCCCAAGATGGAACTGTTTAACCACTCTCCTGGATTCCACACCCTCTTGACAGCATTAAGATCGTAACGTATGCGGATGATTGTACGAACTTGGCATCAGGTACCTTCCCTATTGCCATTTGTGAAAGGCTGAACTCCTATATAACCGCGATCATACCACCTAATCCGGTTTCAAGCGGCGAGAACTGTTTTTAGACTCCGGGGGTCAGGGTGTTGGCGTGGTTCACACTTTGGACACTCGAATGTCCTAAAACTAGTTGATAGTCGACTTGAGTTAGGTGACAATGGTTGCGTAAGCGATTATATGCCTACCTCATTCAAGTTGGACTCCTTAACTGTTATCTTCCCAAGCAGAGACGCATGGGCTGAGTGCATATCTCCTCTGGACGGTCAGGCAATTTACACAGACGGGTCCAAGATGAAAGAAGGTACTGGCGCTGGCGTCTACTGCGAGAATTCACTAATAAAAAATTCATATAAGCTTGACGATAATTGTAGTGTTTTTCAGGCGGAGATTCTTGCTATCAAGAAAGCAGCTGAATTGGTGAAATGGCTTGAAGGCAGTCTTACAGGACCGGTGACTATATATGTCGATAGTCAAGCGGCCCTCAAGGCTATCAAGTCACGGACCATAAATTCAAGAGCTTTTCTTAATTGTAGGAGAGCTCTGCAGGATATACACTCATAGCAACATGGTGGGAAACGAGGTAGTAGATGAACTGGCTCGAGGTGGCTCTAGGTCTATCGACTTATCAGTTGATGAAACCATTCGGCCACCGATGTGCCACTACATCGACAAACTTCGGGAGATCTTCAATGAGAAAGCACATCAAAGATGGCTATTGGAACCTGGTTGTAGAGTATCCAAGGCAATCTGACCTGTGGTTTCTCATCGAAGAACCGCTTCACTCCTATCACTTGATAAGTTAGGGATGAAAATCGCGGTGGGACTTATAGCAGTCCACTGCAGAATGAGGTCCCTAACTTTAAAATGGGACGACAGTGGCATTGACTACTGCAGACTATGTGAAGATGCGGAGGAGATAGAGACTGTCGAACATCTGCTTTGTAGGTGTCCCATGTTGCAAACAAGGAGCTACCGTACACTAGGCAGATATGAGATAGACACTCTAACCTTCCTATCTAACATAGATCCCATCGTCCTACTCAACTTTGCCAGACATCTAGCATGGCTTGGCAAATGTCCTTAACAACCCTTAATAATCAGGCTCTTTTCACTTTCCAGATAATTCCTTGGCGTCAATCTCTACATCTCCCACACTCACCATCATCTCATCATCTCTATCCTATCATCCACATCTAATCAAGCCGCATCAAAACTCTATCATCTCCTTCATCTTAAATCATCTCAACAACACACCTCCATCATATTTAAATAATCATCTCCATTATCTTTAAATAGCCTACACAGGGTGAACACAATGGACCAACGGTCTCCGAATGAAGCAGTCACCTTCGTAATAGAGGGATGCGCATCTTTAAACCTAACCTAACCTACCACCTTTTTCTACGCGAGAAATTTGCAAATATCCGCAACTAAATCTCACGTCCACTCTGTTCACCACATGGGCTGCAGAGGTGAGCACTGAATTGAATGTCATGGTCGATGGTAGCAGAATTCCAACCACCAACAACCCCAAGATTTTAGGGGTTGCATTCGACAGTATGTTCACAGCTATCTGCGACAAGCTGGGATATAGCAAAAAGGTCCTCAAGACCCTAGCCGGCACCACTTTGGGCGCATATAAAGAAAACTTGTTGACCACATATAACACAATAGTTCGGTCTGTGGTAAGCTATGCGATGCCAGTGTGGTCCGCGAATATAAGTGCAACGCGATGAAAAAATATTTAAACAAGTTAGAATGTCGCCCTGAAAACTGCAGCAGAGTGGCATCTCATGTCTACAGTGGACCATCCACATGAGGAGACAAAAATTATTCGGGTACAGTAACACAATGGTATGCTTTCGTTGCAGTACTTGCTCGGGTGAGGTAGAGCCATCTTAATCACAATATGGTGGATAGGACCCCCACCCAGACATGTCAAGAGGAATCTTCATGATCGGGCGGGGTCGACTATATAATACCCTACACCACTGTGAATATGTTAAATATATAAGGGAGCTATATCCAAATCTGAACCGATTTCGATATAATTTGGCACACTTATTTCTAGGCCAAATACCGGCAAACATTCCAAATTTTATTGAAATGATATATATATCGCGTTTCGTGCATCAAATACCTAAAATCGGCCGAGAATATATATGGGAGCTATATCCAAATCTGAACCGATTTCGATATAATTTGGCAAACTTATTTCTGGGCCAAATACCGGCAAACATCCCAAATTTTATTGAAATCGGATATATATATCGCGTTTCGTGCATCAATTACCTAAAATCGGCCGAGAATATATATGGGAGCTATATCCAAATTTTAAACGATTTCTACATAATTTAGCACACTTATTTCTAGACAAAATTCCGTCGCACATTCCAAATTTCATTGAAATCGGACACATAAAGCGTGTTTCGTGCACCAAATGCCTTAAATCGGGCGAAGATATATATGGGGGCTATATCCAAATATGAACCGATTTTTACCAAAATAAATAGCGTTCGTCCTTTGGTCAAAAAAACTATCTTCCCCAATTTTCATGCGAATCGGACAATAAATGAGACCTGTACTTTGTTTACAAAAATACATGGACGGACGGACATGCGTAAATCGACTCAGAAAGTGATTCTATGTATATCCCTAAAAGGAACTATGGGTCTATATCGTTTCCTTTTGCATGTTTCAAACTAATGCACAAAGACATAATACCCCTTACCACAAGGTGGTGTAGGATATAAAAAGCTAGAGTAGTTTTGTCTCGACTACCTTCGGTATGATGCAGCCGTCTAAATTCCTATTGGGAAAGGATTGATGTCACCGTGCAAAATATCTAAATTGGTTACTCCCTTACTTAGCCGGATCGACTAAATTTCGATTAGGCACATTTTTTCTTGGATCCAAGTGTATCCATAAGGTTGAAGGTATTAATATTTGCTACAAGTCTTCTCACTTTATAAAAAATGCAGTCCGATTTATTAAGGAGCCCCGTGGTTCTGTGGTAAGCACGTCCATCTTGCACTCAGAAGGCCTGCGGTTCAAGCCCTGACCAGAAAATCATCATTTTCGGCGGTGGCAAATCCTCTCAGTGTAATGTTGACTAATATTTATACCCTCAGCCTTTAGGCTAAAGAGGGTATTTACACTTTGATACGACCAAAAATGTGCCTCATCGAAATAATGGTTTTAGACCCCAAGTATGTTTGTACGATATCCGTTTCAGACAATTTTAAGTAGATCTAGCAATGTCCGTCCGTCTGTCTGTCCGTCTGTCTGGCTGGTGCGCACGATAACTCTCGAACGGATCAATCGATTCGGTTAAAATTTTGGGTATCGAAATATTTTGTCCAGATTTGATTTAAGTTCGAAGATGGGCCATATAGGTCCACTCCTTCAGGTACCTCCCCCACAAAAGTTCCAAAATGTTCGGAAAAATTGTGGGCACGATAACTCTTGAAGGAAGTAACCGATTTGGTCCATACTTTGCACATCGTGAAATTTCTACCAGACTTAGATGAGGTTCCAATATGGACTTAATAGGCCCACTGCTTCGGGTACCTCCCACACAAAATTTCGGATAAGTTCAGTTTAGGACTTGCTCTCGAATCGCTTTGTTTTTTGTTGCAACAACTTGTATTCATTTCCCCCCATACGAGGGTACAAGTTTCATCAGGTGCAAGTCCATACTTCCTGAGAAAATGGACGGAAAGGTGCAAAAAGCCCCTATGACACCCTGTGTAGTGGTTGGAGCGCAAGATTACCCTCCAACGGATCTGTCGATTCGGTCCAAAATATGGTCTTCGTAATATTTTATCAAAACATAGTTTAAATTCGAAGATGGGCTATATCGGTCCACTCCATCAGGTACCTCCCCCACAAAACTTCAAAAATGTTCGGAAAAATTTTGCGCACCATAACTCTTGAAGGGAGTGACCGATGAAATCCATACTTTGCACATCCTAATATATCTACCAGATATAGATCAGGTTCGAATATGGACTATATTTGTCTACTCCTTCTGGTACTTCTCACATAAAATTTCGGATAAGTTCACTTTAAGACCTGCTCTCGAATCACTTTGATTTTTGTTGAAGCGATTTGCATTCGCTACCTCCATTACGACGGTAAAAGTTTCTTCAGGGGCAAGTCCATATTTCTTGCGAAAACAGCCCGAAAGGTGTAAAAAAACCCTATGTCACCATATGTGGCGCTCGGAGAGCACGATAACTTTCGAACTGTTCAACCGATTTGGTCCAACATTTGGTCTTCATCATATTATATCCAAACTTAGTTTCATGGGCCATACCGGTCCACAACTTTCGGTACTTCTCCCCAATATTTAAAAAAAATGTCACTAAAATGCTAGGACGATATCACTTGAATGTGGCAACCAATTTGGTCCAAACTTTGGATTCCCTAATATTTTAGTTTAACTTCTACAATGGCCCATATCGGTCCTCACTAAGGGTACCTGCCCTACAAAAGTTCAACATTTGTGTGTTAGTGCAGTTAATCCCTAATCCAAATTTTTGTCGGCAAGTTCAAATGTCCAAAAAGGGCCACAAAATTCTAAAGAGACCTTAAATACATTCGATCTGTCCGGAGGTGAAAGATTCGCTTCACATTGGCTGAGGGTATCTATCTGTCGGGAAAGCCGACTGACACTTTTTTACTTGTTTCTGAGTACTTGAGCCATTAAAAACTTCTCTACAAGAGATGTCGGACTGGGCAATAAAAAGTAGGTCCCACATCATTGAGCCCAATATGATAAGTCTCCCCTGTCTCTTCGGGCAAGTTTGGGGACATAAGTATGTATGTTTGTATGTACATATGTATGTCATATTTATGGGTACCACCGCAGTGCTATGGTAGGCATGCCCGTGCTCGATTCACACGTCAGACATCATCACACTTTTTAAACGATGCCAAATATAGTCGATATTTCCTGAGTTTGGACATAGCTTAATAAATAGGTCCCTTATCATTGACAAAAGAATCGGAGTCTGCCTTGTAACTTCGGGAATGTTTGTAATCCGATTTTAGCGGGCATGTCAATTGTCATTATTCCTGGTAGCTTGTAGGAGAGAGGACAATCATTATTATAAGTTCGCTACAACTTGAACATACATACCTATAACTTCTATATTCCCGTTTACTTTTGTCTGAAACATACATTTAAAGGAGAGATATACCACGATGTTGGGTGTCACCGTGGGCCAATGGTAAGCACGTCCGTCTTGCACTCTGTATGCCCGGATTCGATACCCACGCGGGACAAAAACATCATACTTGCCAACGATGGGAAAATAACCCTCAGAAAGGATGTCATCAATGTAAGCGACATTTCCTAAAAGGGTTGCCGTAATACACGCCGTTTGGAATCGGTGATAAAATGTAGGCCCCATATCATTGAGCTAATATGAATCGGCGTGCACTCATTGATATGAGAGAAGTCTCCCGTGTCCCTTCTGGGATGTGTATGGGAACATATTTATGTATACCACAATGTTGAGGTATGTATTATACGTCGCAAAAGTATATGTAACCAAGTCTTTGATAGGCCTGCCACCTCTCGTACCCCGGAGACATTTTATACGAAGTCTTATATAGTGAGAACTTAGAGAAACACATGTTTTATGTTTATCATTATAAATTCGAGTATAATTTTGAAAAATGATTTATATTTTCCACGGTATAAAAAATATAAATATATATGTATAACTTATTTTTGTATTATACTAAGTATTATTAACTAATACTAACTAAATAAAACTTAAAACAACAAATACAAATTGGAATGAATGGTAAAACTAAATTCATATTTCATTAAAATAAGTCTCCTTGTGTTTGATTTTGAAAATCGAAAATACAGCAATATCTAAAGGATTCACCATTATTAGATTTGGCATCACTTGGAATTTTCATTTTTTGTTTGAAAAAATCGCTTACCTGCTGTGGACATGGTTACACATGTTGAGGCTACGGCCATGCGACGTCGTCTTCGGATGACAATAATCATCCACAAGAGTAAAATAATGAATAGTATTATGAATATTGGAAACCAAATATTGAAATATATGTAAATCATTTTTAAAATAAGAAACTCAAGACGGAATGTCGTCCGTTGGAATGATTTTTTGTCGATATGTTATTTCGTACTATTTCAAAGTTTGGTAAATGTGAAACGTAAAGAGTGAAAGAAAAAGAAGAAGAAGCTATTGAATAGAAATTCAATTAACGCAAAATCAAAAAATTCTGCGGAAATCAATTCATAAATTTTATTCAAAGTGTTGATTTTGAAAGTGACTTAAGTCACGAAATTAAAAAATAAAATAAAATAAATAGGTGTGGAGCACTCACTTTTAATTATGTACTATAAGATAACTTTTTTAATTGATAAAGGAAAATATATCCTTGTTCCTCCGTAAGGCAAAACTATCAGCAGCTCGGTAACTCAAGTTCCCATTAACACAAATGAATATTTAGGTTATTATTCATAAAATGCTTTCTGTTACAGAATCTAATTTTCGATTTCTTCTTCTTCGAACTTGACGGAAATCTACGATTGGCGTCAGTATGAATCCAATGCGCCACTAAATCTTATTTTCTATTGTCTTTAAAACTTATATTTTTTATTTTTTGTTTTTTATTAAGAAAAATACTTAGTTCACTTTGAAAGTCAACGCCACCAACATGAGGATATAATTCTGATTTATTTATTTATCTTTCTTTGTCCAATTTTTTTTCTGCATAGCTACATTTCGAATTCAATAATTTGATATCAAATTGAAATGTTGAAACTTTCATTACAAATCCCATTAAACGATAAGATAAGGAATAAATAGTCTGTGGCTCATTTAGTGGGCTACGGAACTGTGACTTCTGAATAATGAAAGCAGTTTCCTTTACACTTTCATTAGATTCAATGTGAGGAGTAGAGAAGAAGGAATATGATATTAAGTGCTGATGTCATGCTAAAGCAATTCTTCAGCAGTGCTTGGAACGTCAGATAATGTACAAGCAACTGGGAGAATCTGATCTTGTTTCCAAAAAAGTTTACAACACGATCAGTAATCATTCGATTCGTAGACTTCTCTACAAATGGTGTCTTAAGACACGCCGTTCGGACTCGGCGATAAACAGTATGTCCCATATGATATATATGAGCTAATATGACTCGTGGTGCTCTCATTGATGAGAGATGTCTCCCATGTCCCTTCTGGGATGTTTGTGGAACAATTAAAACCCCAAAGATTCCATTCCGTAGTACAGCAATAGACTATTCATAGAACAAAAAAGCACCAGACCGTGAAAGAAGAAAGCTACTTGGAAAGAAAGATGCTGAAACACAGCGGACAAACAAGTGCAACCTACCTTTCTAATACAATGCCAATACATTTGAGGTCCCCCGACATTTGGAAAATAGTTCCAGTGCATAAACCTGGTCAATCTTCACACCTAGGTAGATCATATCGTCCAATAACACTATCACCAGTGGTAACATTTCTATAGACCATACATACTCTTGGTTAATTTCACAGATCACCAAAACCATGGCTTCTTCCAGCTCTGAAGACTCGTCGAATTACACCGCCTACACAATAAATCACGCCATACTCTTAAAACCCAGGGCAGCGGGTTCTATCGTACCGAATTGACCCGGAACCACACAACATTCGTGTTCCGGTCAGCGGGAGCAGAATATCCCAGGGACTATGCTGCTGTGTGAACACAGGCCCCTGTGAGTCGTCGTCATCAGAATACGCGACATCCAGTGGGAAGAATATCATGGTCATGGAAGCGGTCCAGGAAACCAAGCTCAATAACAAATTCATCTTCTTACAGCGTTGTGATGGTTACAACGTACTGAGGAAGGATCGCACCAGAAGTGGAGATGCATAATTAGCTTTCTTTCATCGCGAGCTCCAAAAATTAGGAAAACAGTAACTAGAGGCACCACCCAAGGAGGGGTGCTCTCACCGTTACTGTGGCTACTTGTTATAAACAATATTTTGACTGATCTGGACAATCAAGGTATAAAAGTTGTTGCCTATGCGGACGACGTTGTACTACTGATTTCCGGTAAGTTTCCGTCAACCATTTCGGAGCTTATGCAAGGAGCATTATCGACGCTGTCACGCTGTGCTAAGGCCAATGGCCTTGTAGTAAACCCAACCAAGACAGAACTGGTAATGTTCACGAGAAAGCGTAAGCTCGGCGTATTTGTACCACCAACACTGGATGGTGTGCAGCTTCAGCTCTCGCCCGAGGCAAAGTACCTTGGCACAATCCTGGACTGTCAATTGCGATGGAACAGGAATGCTGAGGAAAGGGCGAAGAGAGGATTGATTGCACTTGATTTATGTAAGAATTCTACTGGGAAAAGTTGGGGTCTAAACCCATCGATTATACACTGCTTGTATAACACCGTGATTAGAACCATCTTATCCTATGGTTCTCTTGTTTGGTGGCACTCACTGCGCCAAAAATCGACATCCGGTAGGCTTGACAAGGTACAAAGAGCTGCCTCGATTCTCATAACTGGAGCCACCAGGAGCACACCACAGGCTGCTCTGAACGCAATGCTGAACTTAAAACCACTGAGTCTCAGCATTAAGTATCAGGCAACTCGCAGTGCCCTACGGCTGCATGAACAGTATCGCTGGGCGGTTGTACCTATGGGCATAGATGTATCCTGAACAAATCAGGCATAAATGTGAACCAACGCGGAAAACCAGTCCTGAGATTTGACTAGTAGAGACGACTGGAACCGCAGTAACCCCCCTCTGGACGGTCTGGCTTTTTATACAGATGGTTCCAAGATGGAGGAAGGTACCGGGGCTGGCGTCTACTGTGAAAGGCTATCTCTTGAGTACACCTACAGGCTAGACAGCAACTGTAGTATCTTCCAGGCTGAAATCTTCGCGATTTGGAAGGCAGCGGAATTGATAAAAAGTTTAGATGCAGAAAGTTTGGAATGCATCCCCTAACCTAACCTACTGCACCAGTCTATTCATTTCAGACCGATCTTGCTTGAGCCTGGCTCTAATGACCCAACATTAGCCCACTTTTGTAAGGTCATAACCGTCTGGTCATAGGGGACTTTAATGCTCATCATGAGTAGTAGCATTCGTTCCTCGAAAACGACCAGAGGGGTATAGTGCTGGCTAAGCAGGGTGATAGTTCTACGTTTTGCACAGCCAATGAGGGCACTCCTACCGGGATTAGTGGAGAGTGTCACAGTTCCCCAGACATAACCATATGTTGCTCTGTTCCAGAACCTGCAAGAAGCTACTATTTTTTACTACGATAGCATTTTTCCTTTATGTTATCGGAAATAATAGTGAAAATTAGTACATTCTTGCAGTTCTGGGACAGACCAATTGCCTCTATTAGCACACCACCCGATTTCATCACCTCAACGCCGCAAACTGATTAGCCGAGTTTCATAGAGTTCTCTGATCACCGCTTCAGAGATCTGCCCAAACCTTTCGATGTTTGGATAGCAGAAAAGGCGTTCCGAGACATAATCATCACTGCTGCAGCCGCTCGTCACATACCTGCTGGTCGAATACCCCAAGTGAGGCCAAACTTCCTAGCAGAGGCGACGGGATTAGCAAATGAGTGCGATGGGCTTCATCGTGCCAACCCCAGCGACTCCAGAGTCAGGGAGCTGGCACTGAAAGTTAACTGGTTGATCGATGAGCATAAGCGGTACATGTGGGTAAATCTTCTGAAGAGTTGCAACATTGGAGCCGTAATAAGTGAGTTGTGGGCAAAGGTTAAGTCACTTTCAAACCATGGAATGAAGGAAGATAATACCTTAATCCCGTTTGGCGACGTTACGCTGACTGACCCGAAGGGTGCGCAAGTTATTTCAATCGACAGTTTGTCTAGCAGCCCGAGAGTGACAGGGCGAAGAGAAGAGTACTACGTCCCATCAGATCTCATCCTGCCAAGGATGAACCACCACAGTTTACAATGGAGCGCTGGGCCCAGATGGAATCTCCATGGTAATGCTGAAGCAGCTGCATGAGCCGGGAGTGGAGTATAGCACTAAAGTTCTCAACTTGTCGCTAGCCACCCTCATTGTTCCCGAAGTCTGGAAAATGGGCAGGGTGGTCGGTCCCGCTACTGAAGCCAGACATGGATGCCAGCAAAAGTGAATCGTACTGGCCGATTTCGCTTTTGTCGCCCGTAGGAAAGACTCTGAATGCCTTAGTCTTCCCCAGTATCAGAAATAGCTATCAAGTTGCCGATCATCAGCATGGATTCTGTATGTAGCACAGCACAACAACAGAGCTGCACGCCATCTCCACATATATTTGTCAAGGACTCAACCAGGAGCGGCCGTGGGATAGAACAGTGTTGGTGGCGCTGGACTTATCAAAAACCTTTGATACTGTCAAGCACTCCACGCTGTTCGAGGACATCGAGCAGACAACCCTCCGGCCAAGTTTGAAACGTTGGATAATCAACTATATGTGTGGTCTCCAGTCGTATGTGGAATTCAGGAACAAGAGGTCCTAACCCCGTAGAGTAAAACAGGGAGTTACCCAAGGTGGGGTGATATCTCCGGAACTGTTTAACCTCTACTTTATTACGCCCTACTTCAGACGGTATTGAGGCGTCAGGTACCCTCCCTAATGATATCTGTGAAAGTCTGAACTCCTATTTAATCGATCTTACCACATTTTTCCACGCGAGGAATATGCAGATATCCGCCACTAAATATACGACCACTCTGTTCACCACATGGACGGCGCCGGTCGGAAGAGAGTTGAATGTCGTGATCGATGGTAGCAAAATTCCCGCAACCAAACTACCCCAAAATTCTAGGGGTCACATTCGACACTACGTTCACGTCGTCCGCGTATGTCGCATCTATCAGCGACGAACTGAAATGTAGGTGCAGGCTGCATTTGGGATTCAGATAAAGAAGCCTTGTTGACCACATATAAAGTGATAGGTCGGTCTGTGGTAAGCTATGCGGCGCCAGTTTGGTGCGCGATTGTTAGTCCAAAGCGATGAAAATATATTCAGAGCTGTCGGAATGCCGCCCTAAGAATTGCAACAGGGTGTCTACTCATGTCTTCAGTGGATCATCTACATGAGGAGACGAAGATTATTCCAGTACAACAACACAATGGCATGTTTCCGTTGCAGTACTTGCTCGGGTGTTACAGTGAGAGCCATCCTAATCATAATATGGTGAATAGGCGGGCATGTCAGAAAGTATCTTCACGATCTAAAAAGAGAGGTCCATCGTACAAAAATCAGCCCAGCATGCGACGCTACACAGGCCCGCGCGATCCACTGGGAATTAGCACTTTGATTTTGGGTGTTCCGAAGTTTAAACAGTTGTGGTGGTAGGTACTCCAATAATAACAAATAAGCTCACAAAAACGTCCATTTGCCAACTACATAAGGAATGATAATCGATTGCATTTCAGAAACCTGTTTGTTGTACAAATTTAAGAGTCACTTATCAATCTCAATATCCATTGCTAAGAATGAACCATACAGTTTCTATAATTAGAATTATATGATGATGATAAATATACATATAGTTTGTAATAATGAATAATTATCCAAGTATGTATATTTATAACCCTACCTATTTTGTTACATAAAACGACGATTACTTTCAAACCATTGAACAAGTTGTGTCTTTCCCACTAATTATACCTATATTGAGATTCGAATTAAACATTAAAATACATATACATGAACGATAAAATATATACAAAACACAAGATTGTTATAGAAATATGTATAGTTTCTGTTTAATAATAATTAGTAATTGATAGAGAACTTGTACTATTTTCAAATAATTACGTAAAAAATAAGTTTTCATATCATGTTGCTACCAAACGGGGAAAACTAAGCTTAGCTGGCGGGAAACGTACTATGTTATTGGAGCTTCGCTTAACAAAAAAGTCAATATTGACTGTTCTAACGAATAACAAATTTAAACCAGATTGAATATACTATTCTGAATTGACCATGTCTTGTAATAGAAATAAAGCTAAGGTACTTGGTATGTTTTGACAAGTGTACCATATATTTGTTTAATAATAAATGACTAACACTCCATGGAAGACTGGATTTTTTATGAAATTAATATGATAATCACATGTTGTTGTATCTTTAAATATAAAAACCGAATAATTCGTAGGGAATTTAATGTTATGGAATTAATCATTATATGTATACAAAATTAAGGCATCAACTTTCCACTTGATAATAAATACTCGTACATACATTATAAGTTCACTCACCAGATAAGACGGTTCCACGTCGTTTTTTCGTACAACAATAGCCGCAACAGCTAAATATGATAAATACAAAAAAGAACATAAATACTATTCCCCAGAAATCCATGCCGTCGTCAAAATCGTCGTGGAAATCGTCCAAATCGTCTAGATAACCCACTGGAAAGGAAAACAAAGAAACAAAAACATTTTTACATTCTAATAATAAACACAAAACCTGTGCCGAACTATTAATACAATGTTCTCATTCAATGACTTACGTTTCGTAGAGTTTCACTTAAAGCCACAAAATTTAAATACAAAGAAAATCGTCACTGGTCACAAGGACGAGTGAGTTATGTGGGGAAAAACAAAAGACCAACGAATGAAATTCTTAGCCACCCAATCTCGAGTCCAACAACCAAACCACTTGTTGTTTTGTCCAATTAATTTATTTTAATCAGCACTTTGTCAGATATTAAGTACGATGGCAGTATCTATGTATTAAGATATCAGTTAATATCTTTTTTATTTGTTTATATATTTAGTGATAAATATACAAATTAATTGCGTTTGTCTTCTGTGCGTCACGAATTTGTCTAATGGGTCGCAAATTTTTTACACAAACATCAAAATATGACGAAATACAGATGTCAAAATCAGCTGGTTTTGACGAGCGTTACATTTTTTGGGCTGTGGCATTCATTAACCCACTAAACGCAAACAATTTATTTTTTGTTCGAAAAAAAAAATATATTTTTTGTGGGGATTTATACTTTTTTATTTACCACAGATAGTCTTTGAGGGTCCTGAGTACAACGATATCAACCATGATTTTTCTGAGCATGTTTGCTGGCATCTGTAGTGGAATTCTGTAACTCATTTTTTGAGTTGCCGACAAAAATGGGTAAAAACGCAAAATTATGAATGAAAAGTATCAACAAAATTTGACTACACTGTTGCTATCTGTAGGGCTTATCAACAGCTTTATTTTGGTTGTTAACTTACCGAAAAATTTCGTTAGTTACCGAATTTATAAGCATTTTAATTTTATCGACTTTTGTCGATAAGTCAAAAAATGACCTTCAGAATTCCACTACTGATTGCCTTATGCTTGGTTTACATTTACGAAATCCACTCGAATTCAACTGCCAATTCCTTTGCTTACACGTCAAATGAAATCCAGTCGATTTTAGACGAGTTTACATTTGACGTATACGCAAAGGAATTGACAGTTGAAATCGAGTGGATTTCGTAATGTAAACCAAGCATTATGTGTTCATTTTGGCATTTCAGCTTCAGATTTTGCGTTTTTGTCATTTCTCCGTTCCCGCACTTTTTGGAAGAAATATGTATAAGAAATCAATTGTTTATTAAAAACAGCGTACGTAAAAATACTTTATGAAACATTTCCAATGATTTCGTTTCGTATTAACAATACAAAACGAAACATAACCCACGTTGACCGAAGTCGCCGTTTAGTTTCGTTTTGTTTAAATTCGTGAGTGCGAACCATAGTGGAATAATAAGGTGTAACGCCAAAAACAGCTGATCTTCATAGCAGTTGTCAAAATGCGTCATTGTGAATAAAATCACTTACAAAATGTAAACAAGCAATTCACAGTAATGCATTATTGTGAGCAAATTTGACGTTTGGCATGATTTGATGTTACACCTTCTTATTCCATCATGGTGCGAACAAAACGAATAACGAAAAGTTCTCAATTCCACATCAACAGATAGAAAACGAAAAAGTTCAAAACACATAAACGATTCAATGAATAGGTCTGTACGATAACTTCGAAAGTAAAAAGTACTTGCAAGTACTCAGCAAGTTCTCAGTAAATTCTCTCCATTAATTTTACTCTCTCGAAGCTAAAAATTTGCAGAATGTTATCGAACAACAATTTGCAAAAACTTGCAAGAAGTCAGCTGATTTGACAAACAAGAAGATAGGCGGATAAGATTTACCCCCATTATTATAAGTCTTCTCTTGTTAAAGTTTCGATTGAAAGAACAGATTTATAGCGTTCCGGTTAACTTAAAGTTAAAAGTGATGATTCAATTTGAAGGAGGATAATATGGGCATTAACTCTCAATGTAAAAATTATATTTTTAATGCCTGCAAATTGGTTTGGTTTGCGTTTTCAAATCCATCAGATAGTAAAAGAACGCATATAATAATGGCCCTTAATTTAACAATCGAAGGTTGTTTATGAAAATTATTGGATTAAAAATCTCTTTCCATATCATAAATTAACGGCTGGCCGTCTACATAGTGTTCCTCCTACTCCCTGGATATGCCGCTTTTTGCCGGGATTTGATACCTTAGAACTAAAACAATCACCACAAACTCCTTGTCCTGCCTGGGATTTTTGTTAAACAATTATTCTATAAACTACAAACTAAAGCTAGGGTCACATTCATGGTAGAACAAGAAAAGGTAGCAGCAATACCCAGCTGACTGAACTGGGTTGTAGTGTTAGTGTCAAATTCCATTCGACATTTTATGTATTTATTTCTATGTTCGATGTATATTAGGGATATATATTTTTGAAGAACAAATTTATTCATCAGAAAAAAAAAATATTTCCCATAAAGACGGCTTCATATCATTGACATGTAACCTCCTCCAGGTCCGAACGACATGCCGCACACTAAAACACCGCTTATAGAGGCGGTACAATATTTGTTAATATGTGTGGTATTTTCTTAAACTTGAAAAGAATGAAGCCCTAATAAACATGTGCTTTTTTGTTTTCAAAAGCAAATGATTGAAACATCTTCTCTTTTTTCAATGAATTACCAGCGACCCGAAACATTTTTGCAAGTATTCTACTTTCTGCGAGAAATTATTCATTTAGTGGAATGATATGGAAACATTCAAATTGAAAATCTAACGAGTTTTCATTCATGTTTTCCAAAATATTCAATCAAATGTGAAAAATTATTAGTTTTTTAAATTCCAATAATTTATAGACATTTCCTTGTTTTGTTTACATTTACGTTGACTCTAAGGTTTACAAACAAAAACAAATTCCTTTGTGGTTGTTGTTCGAGTTGTATTTGTTGTAGTATTAACTTTACCTTGTATTTGTTCTACCATGGGTCACATTAGGCAAATGTTTGCTCTAGCGACCGGCAGTGTGCGCCAGACAACGAAGCGAATCGATTTTTTCGGCGGCGGCGGCTCATTACTTGTAAGCCCACGGCGGCGGCGGCGCGGCCATTTTTGTCGGCGGCGGCTGAATTTCGGCGTATTATGTCAAAAGCAAATATTTCCTTTATGACGAGAACAAAGGAAGAAAACAACAATTTGTTGTGGTGATATAGCAGGGGTAAGCAATGGGGCGCGTACAACTTTCTCACACACACAATTTAACTGATTGAAAAAACATCCCAGCTAACAATTTTTTCCGAGGGCTCTGATATCAGATTTTTTCTGAGATTTTCTGATTTTTTTTAGAAATGTGGCCGATTTCTCTAATATTTTCCTAGAAATTGGCCCTATTTTCTATAAGTTTATTTTAAGAATCTCTGCACATTTTCTAAAGAATCTTAAGAATCGTCATTCCGAATTCGTTCCGATTTCTAATGGATTTTCTAAGGGAATTTTTTTTCGGTTGATGTCGAAGAACAGAAATACTGATCTTAAAATTCGCATATACAAATTTACAATTTTTTAAATATAAATGCAACATATAATAATTCAAGCTAGTGTTGATAGCTTCGACTTACTTCTGCACATTGTTCTACTGTTAATCATAAAATGATAACAACAGGCAAAATCATTCGAAAGTTTGAAATTATAATCTTCCATAAATAGTACATTATAAGAAAATTGTCTCTGAGTGGGGTTTGTTCAGTACAGTACACGTGTTGTGTCAATATCAAAGGCGTCAGCGTCAGAATTGTTTCCGATTTTTTTCAGAAAATCTGAACTTTTCTCCGAATTTTTCCAGAATTTCCTTCCGAATTCGGACGGATTTTCTTAAGAAAATCTAAATTTTTCATCGAATTTTCCAGAAATTTCTTCCGAATTCGGACCGAATTCTGTCAGAAAATCTAAATTTTTCTCCGAATTTTCCAAGAATTTACTTCCGAATACGGACCGAATTCGTCGCGAAACTCTAATACTTTTTAAGAATTTCCTTAGAAAATTCTTTCCGAATTCGGAAAAAAATGTTAGCTGGGATGCAATATGCAATGCACACCATTGCCATATAGTCAAATGACTAGCCAACACCACTATAAATTCGGAAAAAAGAAAACAACAAGCTCAAACAAATGAATGGAAAGAAGAAATAGTAGAAAAACGTGATATGATTTTCCAATACTTTGGAAAAGCATCCAGAATTTAATAATTAATTGAAAAATTATCGGCGCACGCGTCTCCACTTAAGTTGACGGCGGCGAATTTTAGCCGATTTTAGCCGATGTAGTCGGCGGCGGCTGAACCCTTAAAAAATGAGGAGCGGCGGCGCGCCGCCGATTTAAAATCGACTAGCTTCCACGTCTGGTGTGCGCTTACTGAGAGCAAATGAGCATTAACAATGCATTGAAATGTATGCTCACTTGCTCTCAGTGAACACACACTCCCTGTCGCTGGAGCAAATATTTGCCTAGTGTGACCCTAGCTTAAGTCGTTTTCCACAATTTATTTAGTTATCTCTTCCCTTTTTAATCTTGTAATTATAGTCCCATTTTAAACGCTTCAATGATTTATTTATGATTGCCACCATGGTGGAATAAGAAGGTGTTACATCACATCATACTAAACGTCAAATTTGTGAATTGCTTGTTTGCATTTGGTATGTGATTTTATTCACAATAAAGCATTTTGACAACTAGTATGATGATCAGCTGTTTTTGGCGTTGTACCTTTATTATTGTGCCATGATTGCCACAAAGTTGTTGTTGTATTTTAAATTGAACTAATTTTAATCATTACAGGGAGTCACTTTCGAGTCCCTTTCTAATCATACAAGCGACATAATCAGTTTTTGATCCCCAAAAGGACTCGTCTTTCGTTTTAATGTGATTTTTGAAAAAAAAAGTAATCTTCCAAATGGTAGCCGGGGTAGCTCAGCCCCCAGATGACATACCGACCTCATTTTTCGTAGACGCGTTTCGTGCATAGTTAAAGGCCTCGGCCTCGGAAAAATTTGTAAAGAACTGAGTACATAAGCTGCCTTGCCTGCTTACCTTGCTTACTTCTGATAATATTTTTTTATGTTAGAAATGAAGCAGGAAAGCAAGGCAACCAGGCGAAGCAGTTTATGTACCCAGGCCTTAAGTGATTCTAACAGTCAGTTTCTCAGTAGTCACACGCGCAAAATTTGCGACGAAACTTTCCCATTATTGTGGCGTTCACAGATCGAGATCCATACTAAAGTAATTTTATGAAAATGCTGTATTGGGGAACTCGATCTATGAACGCCAAAATAATGGGAAAGTTTCGTCGAAAATTTTGCGCGTGTGACTACTGAGTTTCTGTATGTTGAAATTTTTACAAAAACAGGGGGTTAATTTCATAATGGTTGCCATGTTTGCTAATCTTTGCCATATGGCAACATCATTTAACTTAGGCCTTGTACACACCCTGCGACTTTTGATGCATGCATCACCATTTTTTTAGCGGTGTTGCAAAAAATAGTAGTGATGCAGGGAATGAAAATGTACGAAATGTAAAATTTAATGACTAATCATTTAATTTATTAGTACCATTTAGAATGTTAAAATTATTTAATGTACATCATGGATTTAAAAGAATGTAATAAAAATAAATGGACTAAACTTCCTCCTTTATTTGATAAGTATGTTGTTAGTTTTTTATTGCCTTCATAGTTGAAACTGAATTGCTTGTGTTCCAAATGTGTTTTGAAAACATCAAAATGCGAATTGCAGAAAAAAGAATTTAATTTTTTGAATCGATTGGATTAATATTGACGCCGTTCGTTGCTCAATTTGTTGCCCAACATTTCGTAAAAATATTTCAATAATTGTGTGAACACCCATATTGTCGGAGTTTTATTACCTGTATCTCGTAGAATGGAATAACCCGAATGTTGGAAAATACATTTTTACCTAAGAATGTTTTTTCCAAAAATTTTGTTATTTACATTTGTCGAGAAATATTAAGAAATATTTTTACCTGTTTCAATAATTTTGGTTTAACAATTTATACCTACATGCACTCAACAATCATAACATGTATGTAAAATCGTACATGTTTGTTACAAAAATTACACTTCTTACAATATTACGAAAAAATGCAACCCTACAAGTACGAAAATGGTGATGCATGCATCAAAAGTCGCAGCGTGTGTACAAGGCCTTAGGAGCGCTTTTCATTTATACTACCCATTTTAATTGATTGTTTTTTTTTTTTTGAACTGTCAAAACATTGAAGTATCAAGTGTTTAACTTGTTTTGATCCGTGACAAACAAAAACAATTTAATAGAAAAAAGAAAAAAAGAAACACGCCAAATATTTCATCAAACCTTTTAAATATGTCTAGAAAGAATAGAAGTCGTTTGGCCAATAAACAACGAAAAAGTTTCCGCCAGAAGAAGAAAATAATACGCAAATTAAAACTTAATAAAACGAGTCGAAAATTAGTTCAAGCAAGCAACATGCTTCCTCACCATGACTCAAATGAAAAGATGCATCAAGCTGTAAGTAATGTTCAGATTTCCGGCGGGAAAGTTGATGTAATTTTTTGAGGATTAATTAATTTGCAGTGAGATTTTTAAAATACTAAATAAGATATAGATATAAAAATTGATTTTAATGTAATAATAATAGTTGAATTAAAAGTTTGTATCCTCAGTTATTATGTGAAATCTAAAAAATCAGAAGTTCTCTCTGTTGAGGACTTTGTGGCAAGATATGGGTTGGGCGGTCTTACGGCATTGATGGACTTCTGCGAGAAGGCCATCATTAAGCTCTAAACTGTGTGCTGATATGTTTAAATTTGTGAAATTTAATAGATGAAGTCTATTAATTGGTGATGGTGCTTAACCCCTGAGCCTGAGCTGTTGCAGGAGTGAACCAAGAAATTCAATTTGAGGAATTTGGGGAAAAAATATTGTTGACCTGCTACTTAGTAGTCTTTGATAGTTCATATGCGGAAATTCTCACAGCAGAACCCATTGAGTTTTATGATGATGGGAATATTGGAATTGTTGTGTTGCTAAGCAGTGCTCTGATACCAACGTTACCTTTCCCCACGAAAGCTATTACATTTTCCCTTCAGACGCGCCGAATCTTGAAACTTTCATGGTTCGAAAGGAGGCCACAACTTTACTTGCGGAGAATCTTCAACACCTCTACCACATTCGAATTCAGAGATGTTATAGTGCATGCGGCCCAATGTGCGTCCATCTTTACATTTCTGTGGGCTATATTGGTCCAATCCTTTATTTTTTCGGGGGCAAGTCCATATATTCTATGATAATGGCCCTAACAGCTCTAAAAGTCCCCCTGCCTGTACACAGTGTCACGTCAGCGGCCAAAAATGGTCAAAATCAAGTACCTCGGAGTACATGTTATTTATCTTTTTCAGTTTTCATTGTTTGTCATCATTTTTTCAGCCAATTTGGTCGATAAATTTAATTTTTTAGATAATTGAAAATGAATTGTTAGTTTTAAGATTCTGGAGTAGTAAATCCATTGTGGTTTCTGGAACCGTTCTTGGCACTATGGGCTAGGTTCTCATTTATGGGAAATAATAAATAAAAATTGAATTGAAATTTAGCTAAAATATTAAAAATATCAATAATTGAGAAGTACCGTTATATGGGGGCTATACCAAAGCATGGATCGACCTTCCCAATTTTTTTCTCGATATTGTAAGCTAACAATTATTAATTGTACCAAAATTCATCCACCTACGCCAAATACAGCTATTTTTGGCCACAGTTTTATGAACTCGCGACACAATGACAGATGAGCAATCCCACGGCAGCGGGTTTACAGGATTACCCGAAACCATAATGTTTCAGCCAACGGTTGCCAAACCAGGATCAAACCCAGGGTTTCGGAGTCGGAGTCGGAGTCTACGAGTCGGAGTCGAGCAATTTTGCTGGAGTCGGAGTCGGAGTCTGAGTCGAAAAAAATAACTCGACTCCGACTCCGGGCAAAATTTTTTCCACGTTATAGAAATATAACATTAAATTTGAAACAAGAACTTTTTTAAAAATCATTATTTATTTTAAAAGAAAGGTATAAGAAAATATATATGTATGTAAATTATATATTGTACCGAATTAAAGAACAATTCACAGGGTATTTACTATCCTTTGAAGTGTAGTCTATTCATCCCTATTTTGTTGGTCCAATTGATTCGTTACATTTTTGCAAACAAAAGTAAAGTTCTATGACAATCGAATTAAGACTGGACCTTTAACCTCTTTCGTCAGAAGACTTACTGGTCTACTCACAAAGGTCTATTGGTATTCTCATCTTGTTTTTTTATGAGATGGCATCCTTGTCTTCTATTAAAGACATTGTGATCTCTATGGGAAATCTTACTGAATACCCTGTGACACAAAATGGAAGTTACGATCTGGGGGAGGAAAATTCATTTTGGGAATTAAAGCCCCAATTGAGAACCCTAAAGGATCCCTTAGCTGAAATTTCTGAGTCATGACATAATGATTTTTTTATTTGACTCCCATCAATCATTGAGAAAATAGTTTTATATCTCTGTTTGGCAGGGACGTAGCCAGGATTTCATTTCGGGGGGGGGGGGGGGGGGGCCCACCTGAGCAAAATTTTGAAAGTTCATGTTAGCGAAAATGTCATATTTAGCAAAGATGCAAACCTTATTTTAGACTTATTCTACTGATGAAATAATTTTCAATACTATTTTTCAGTTCATATGGCGCAAGACTTCTTGGCCAATTTTATCTTTTAGAACTTTTTTGACAATATGTCACAGTTAATATATGGTCAAAACAATGAATATATTAATAATCCCATATATTTTTCGCCGGATCATTTATCAAATAATTCACAACTACAGTGAATGTTCACTTCCTTAATGCTAATAATTAGTTATAAGTAAATATAAAATAAACTCTCTGGAAACGCTTTGCTTTTTTGCAACAAGTGTTCTCGGGGCTCCTATTACTACCGTACAAGTTTTTCAAGGGCAAGTCTATACTTCCAGATGAAATGGCCCGAAAGCTGTAAAGAACACCTAAGGTAATTATGTGTAGTGGCTAGTGCACACGACAACTTTCGAACCGGATACTGCGTTGGTCCAAACTTTGTTTATCGCAATATTTCAGCAAGTCTTATATATACAAAATTCGAAGATGGTGCTTTTCGGTCTACTTCTTCTGGTATTTTCCCCCCAAATTTCAAGAATTTTGGCTTAAGTGGTATGTGCGAGTGGGTGACGTAGGGGATGGAAGATACCAAGGAACGGTCCTGACCGGTTTTAACATGGCAAAGCCCAGGATTTATCTTGGTCCCTCTTTCATCCCAAGTGGACACTGACCTCCCCGTGGTGTCACCTGGGGAACTGCCTTTAACACCCGTTAAAGGTAGTGAGCTAACATGTGCCGCGCGTTCACCCATAAGAACGTTAAAAACTTGGGTTTGGGCGTCGGGTTAGTAACCCTCCCCTAGAAAAAACAGCCTACTATGAAAAAACGAAAGAAAAGAAAAACAAACCCCTCTAAAGTTGACGAACCCCGCAAACGTTTTAAGGACCATGATCTGCGAATCTGCACCTGGAATGTTCGCACTCTTTATAGAGAAGGTGCAGTCTTCGCATTGGCAGACGTACTTGAAAAATACAAGACCGATATTACTGCCATACAGGAAATACGATGGATTGGGAAAGGCGTCACAACAACACCTAAAGGTGACGCACTGTATTATAGCTGCCATGACGTAAAGCATGAGTTTGGTTGTGGATTCGTAGTTAGTCGGAGACTAAAACATCTTGTATCCAGCTTCACTCCAGTGAATGAAAGACTTGCTGCAATTCGAATAAAAGCTAAATTCTTCAACATCAGCTTTATTTGCGCTCATGCTCCCACTGAAGAAAAGGATGAACAGACCAAAGATATATTTTACGAGCGCTTAGAAGAAACATATGACCGTTGCCCTGCCCATGACATTAAAATCATTCTAGGCGATTTTAATGCCAAAATTGGAAAGGAGAATATCTTTGGCCCAACAGTCGGGAAATTCAGTCTCCACAGTGAAACATCTGACAATGGTATGAGACTGATAGACTTTGCAGCTGCAAAAAACATGGTAGTTAGCAGTACCAGATTTAATCATCTCGATATTCATAAGGGCACCTGGCTGTCTCCAGATCAGAAAACAAGAAACCAAATTGATCATGTTGTGATAGATGGAAGACATTCATCGAGCGTGTTGGATGTACGATCGTTCCGAGGCGCAAACATTGATTCGGACCACTACCTTGTTGCAGCAAAGGTACGCACCCGCTTAAACGTAGCAAACAAAGTACGAACAGACACAACACGAAAGTTAGACATCGGTAAGCTGCAATCACAACAGATAGCCACAGCATATTCCACTCAACTAGCCCAATTGCTTAATCAAAGCCCTCCTCATCCCGATAACATATCAGCGCAATGGCAAAGCATTGCCCACTCCATGCAAACAGCCGCAAAATCCATACTTGGATACCAGAGACCTCCACCAAGGAATCCATGGTATGATGAGGAGTGTCGTGCTGCCACCGAAGAGAAAAATGCGGCATATAAGGCTACTTTACAATCCGTAGCAACGCGTAGCGCACGAGAGAGATACAGGGAGAAAAGGAGAGAGGAGAAACGTCTTTTCCGCAGGAAAAAGAGAGAGATGGAAAAGCGGGAGTGTGAAAAAATCGAGATGTACAGGAGCCAGAATGAAGTCCGAAAATTCTACCAAAGAGTCAAGCATCAAACTGATGGCTTTGGTACAGGCACATCCTCCTGTAGAGACCAGCAAGGTAATTTGGTAACTGATACAGATAGTGTACTCAGGATATGGAAAGAACATTTTTCAAATCTGTTGGTATCCAATAGCAGCGAAGACGACGAAGATACCACAGTCCCAATTCCAGAAGATGGTATTGAATGTATACCGCCCAGCCAAGATGAGGTAAAGACAGCAATAAATCGGCTGAAGAATAATAAGGCAGCAGGGGCCGATGGCTTACCAGCCGAGCTGTTCAAAACCGGAGGCGACACGCTGATAAGGTGTATTCATCAGCTAGTTAGCACCATCTGGCAGGAAGAACGAGTACCCGACGATTGGAACCTGAGTATCCTGTGCCCCGTCCACAAGAAGGGAGATAAGACTGTATGCTCTAACTATAGGGGCATAAGTCTACTCCCTATTGCCTACAAGATCGTGTCAGGGATATTGTGCGAACGACTAAAGCCAATGGTCAACGAGATTATTGGACCATACCAATGCGGCTTTAGACCTGGCAAGTCCACCATTGACCAGATATTTACCCTGCGGCAAATCCTGGAGAAGACCCAAGAGATGCAGATCGACACCTACCACCTTTTTGTCGATTATAAAGCAGCCTTCGACAGTCCGCTGCGCTCAAAGGTATTCCAAGCCATGTCTGAATTTGGTATTCCCGCAAAGCTCATCCGGCTTTGTAAAATGACTTTAACTGACACGAGGTCCTCAGTTAAAATAGGAAAGAACCTCTCCGAAGAGTTTGGTACCAAAAGAGGTTTCAGACAAGGAGACAGCCTTTCGTGTGACCTCTTCAACATCCTGCTAGAAAAGGTTATACGAGAGGCAAACGTCAAAAGAAGTGGCACAATCTACACCAATAGTCACATGTTACTTGCTTATGCTGATGATATAGACATCATGGGTCGATCAGTAAAAGAAGTAACTGATACCTTTATAAAAGTCGAAGGAGAATCTGCTAAAGTGGGTCTGGCGGTAAACGGTGAGAAGACCAAGTTGATGGTGTCGACGCGCAATGCGTCCATTGAGCTCGGACCGACTGTGGAAGTTGGTTCCTATAATATTGAGGTAGTAAAAGACTTCGTCTACCTCGGCACCTCCGTCAACACAACAAACGACATCAGTTGTGAAATAAAAAGAAGAATTGTATTGGCCAACAGATGCTACTTTGGATTAAGTAAGCAGTTTAAAAACAAAGCCACATCTCGTCAAACAAAAATAACGCTCTACAAAACACTGATACTACCCGTGCTGATGTATGGCTCCGAAGCCTGGGTACTTGCGCAAGCAGACATGGCAGTGCTTGGTGTGTTTGAGAGAAAAATTCTTCGAAAGATCTACGGACCAATCTGCGTTGACGGTGAATATCGACGTCGCATGAACCACGAGCTGTATCTGCTATACAACGACATGAATATTGTTAAACGTATCGAGATGCAGCGATTGCGTTGGCTAGGCCATATCAAAAGAATGAGCGATGATGAACCCACTAAAAAGGCGTATGAATACATGCCACATGGCGGTGCACGCAGAATTGGCAGGCCAAGGAATAGATGGCGCAAACAAGTGGATGATGAGATGACAAGGCGCGGTATTCCAGAGAGCAAAGCAACAAATAGAGAGGAATGGAGATCTCTTCTTAGTTCGGCCTATAGAACAAATGTTCTGTAATGGGCCAGCTAAGTAAGTAAGTAAGTAAGTATGTGCGAGTTTTCTTGAACGGAGCAACAGATTTGGTCCAAACTTTGGATTTAGTAATATTTTTTCCAAACTAAGTTTTTGCTCGAAAATGGGCCATGGTACCTCCCTCACAAACCTTCAAAATAGTTGTTTAAGTGCTGTTTAGAGCGGTATTAAGTTTTTCGTGGGCAAGTCCAAATTTCCTGACATAAAAGTCAAAAGGTGAAAATTATACTGTGGCGAACTGAAATGACTGGTGGGCGCTATATCTTTTAAAAGGAATGACTCCCAAAATAAGATATACTCCAAAAATGAACTATGTCGGTCCGGTCCATTTCTCCATACCTCCTCCGCAACACTTGTGATCAATGATACAAATCCCTATTTTGTTTGCAAGTTCATACGTCCGAAATGGCTACAAATGTCTGAAAAGCTCCTAATGTATAGTTTTTGGGTTTAAGGATTTTGGCTGTGTAGTGGCTATTCGATCTGTCTACAGATGAAAGTTTCAATTCACACAGGCTCAGGGTATATTCCTGTCCGCAAAATCGAGTGGTACTTGTTGAGATGTTGACGAAGAAGAACCTGTTTCCGATCAGTTTTTAGATTTCATTTGTCGTCACAAGGTCCTTTACCGAAGCAGGAAAAATTAACATTTCTAGAAATGTGCATCCATTGAAAGTACTTCCCAAAATACAATTGCTGTGGGTTTCTATGACGTTTTCGTCTGGTTTTATTCAAAGAGTAATCGACAGAAAAATCTCTGAAGATGAAATTCATTGTAATGTTGAAATATTGGAAATAATATGTAATAAATCAATATATATAAAGTAGAAAAATGTTTGTACGTTTGTTTGTTTGACGTTTATGGACTTAAAAACCGCTGAACTGATCTTCCTGAAATTTTCAGAGTACTCGTATATCACTACATGGCCTGAAAGTAACATAGGTTATACAAATTTCTGAAATTCAGCGTTGATCCGGAGATATAGCATCAGAATCGGAGGTACCTCCAAAAAATTTAGATTTTTTATGCAAATATCTATAGAACGGTAACAGATAATGTCTCCCAATTTTGGATGTGTGCAGGAATTTGGTCTAGAAATAAATCGGTCTAAAATGGTCTAGAATTGAAATCGGTTCAGATTTGGATATAGTGCCTATATATATTTTCGGCCGATTTCATGTATTTTATGCATTAAACACGCTATGTATGTCCAATATCAATGAAATTTGGAATGTGTGACGGAATTGGGTCTAGAAATAAAATTTTAAAATTATATTGAAATCGGTTCAGATTTGGATATAGCTCCCATATATATTTTCCTCCGATTAATGTATTTGATGCACCAAACACGCTTTATATACCCGATTTTAATGAAAGTTGCAATGAGTGACGAAAATTGGCCTACAAATAAATTTGTCAAAATATATTTTACCTTATTCGGGGTCGCGAAGCGCACCAGGGTCAGCTAATAAAATATAAACATTGACCTCAAGCTCAATAATCTTGATTTTATTAACATTCGAAAGGTCGAACAAAACATAAAAATTCGACAGAAAAATCCTTTTGTCCAATAGACATTTACGACACTGCGGTGGAACAGAAATTATATCATAAAAATGGTTGATATACATAGTTTTTTTATTGCAAATTTCAAACATAATAAAGAATTTGTAATTGTTATGAATTTCAAAATAGTTCATTATAAAAACGTGTTAGAGAAAATATACAAACAATTAAAACCACAAAGATTAAGCAACAGTTTAATAAGGCAAAAATAAAAAAAAAAAAAAAAAATTTTAACATTTTATTGTTGAATTGCTCTTATAAAAAATATCAAAAACAAAATGTCGCAAAAATTTTTTTTCTGGATGTTGCCAAGCCAAGGTAATCGACCTACAAACAAACGTTCAATAAATACAAATAAACGTATTGTTCTGAACTCAGTAACACCGTCAACCTAAAATTCCGATTAAACGCTTAAACAACACCTCAAAAAGCCTAACTTGTTCATTACTTTTATATTTTCAAATATGTTGAACAATAAGTATACCAATCTAGTTACGTAATTCTCTGTAATGCTTCCAACTACTTTACATATTTCTTGAACAATTTAAAACAGCTTAGAATTTTACTCAAAAATTAAAAAATTTGTAACATAAGCTAATATCCTATGGGAACTAAAATCATTTCGGGGGGGGGGGGGGGGGGGGGGGGCCCGGGCCCCCCGGGCCCCCCGGGCCCCCCTGGCTACGTCGGTGCTGTTTGGAGATATTGTTTCATCATTTTTAGATGACATGTTTTCAGTTAAATGGAATGAGGAAACTTTCTGTCAAATATGCTGTCCTTCTAGCTCAGTTTCATCCATGTATTTTTTGTTTTTGAACTCAAAAAGTAAAACAAAATTAAATTTTCTACAAAAATTTTCCACAGAAAATTATATGTAGGTTTACCATATCCTTGAAATCGACATTGTCACGTTTTGATTGTCCTTTATCAGTTTTACCCGTTACTTTCTCAAAAAAACCATATGTTTATGTATTTCGGTAAATTTCGCATAATCTATTGAAATAGGCATCATAAATTTGTTGTTGGTTAACGACAGATTTATCCCACTATAACTCAGAAGTCTGACAAACGGTGAATCTTTCGTCTATGATTCGTATAATGAACTCAATGAGGGCTTTAGATGTAGACATTCAAATAACCGCATCTGTCCGCCAGGAGCAGATATAGTTTATGTGTATCCGAGTTTTCTACACAATCAATTGCATATACGAAATTCAATGAAATACATAATCATAGAGTTTTCATGAGAAAGGATCGGGTAAAAGTGATAAAGGACAATGAAGGGGTGATCCCTACTTATAAATTTCAGAAAAAAGTAGAAAGTAGAAGTAGCATATAATATGTGGTCAAATTTCTAAGTCGATGGAAACAATATTGCCTCAGGATGAGCGTTGGATGGGAACAATTTATTTATAAAAACTGTGTTTTTCTCGAGATAGTTTTCGAGATAGAGTTGGCACCGCAAAATGCTTTAATAAAAACAAGGTTTCGTAGACAACCTTAAAACTTTGTACTATTCTTCTATTTCAGATGAAGAAAAAATCCTGCCAAAAAGTTGCGCAGTTTTTTCGGAAAGAAAAATCATGAAAAATGGCTTGGTCGTGATTTGCTTATTGCCCAATCATTTTCACATATTTTGAAGGCTTAAAGATTCTCTCACGCGGAAGAATTCCATCCAGAATATCCTCGTGCAAAAAAGGAAAACCGACAAAAACTTTCTAACTTTGCTATTTGTCAATGTAAGATTCGGCAGAAACAGTATTGATATGTTCGAATGTGAATATGTAAGGAAAAACTAACACATTAGCCTATATAGGCCAAAATATAGGAAAAACTTACAATTTTGTGTACATTTTATTTATTTTTAGTAGTATAGGAATTCACTCTCGGAGTCGACCCGGAGTCTGAGTCGGAGTCGTGAAAAAAACTCGCCTGGAGTCGGAGTCGGAGTCGAGCCGAAAATACCTCGACTCCGAAACCCTGATCAAACCTATCATTTTGCGTATGTGTTATGCTATTACAACAATAACAGAAGAGCACTATAACTCACGAATTGAGTGTCAGATATGATTGCAAAGTGCAAATCATATTGGACAACACCATCGTATGCCTACCTCACAAAAGTTAAATATTTTCGTTTAAGGGCTGTTTGAGGATAGTTTTAAAATTTTCCTTGTGGTCCTGTTTATAGCAAAATATTGGTTCAAAAGTTCTTAAAGTCTTTCGGTGTCCAACTAAAATTAGTGGTGGGAACAACAACTAACGAAAGGAGTGACTGAGATTGGTCCAACTTTTGCATATCGTATAATTTCTCTCAAAATTAAATAAATTTCGAAGATGGACTATATGGAAGTGCACCTTCGGGTACATCCGTCATGCACAAAAGTTCAAAATTATCGCTTAAGTGCAATATAAGAGCAGTTCGAGGATTGTTTTGAAAATTTCTTCCAATGTAGTCCATGCTTCTTGTCATAATAAACCAAAAGCTTCAAAAATCTTAGGGTGACTGTTTGTTGGCACGAAAACTATCCAAAAGCAACAAAATCCAAAATTAGTTCTTCCAGTTCCAATATGGAAAATGTTGGTCCATTCCTCCAAATGCATACTCCGCCAATGTTCAACACTTTCACACTTTACGGCCATTTCTCGAATCACGGGTAATCGTTGCGATCATGGCCACAACAGTTCTAGGGTAAGTCTATACTTCCTGGCTACTCCTTTGTGATATTTACTACAGTAGACAGAATACGTCCATTCTGCACTCAGAAGGTCTGCGATTCAATCCCTGACCAGAACATCAACATTTTCTGTGGTTTCAAATCCTCTCATTGTAATGTTGGTAATATTCATTATATGGATATTCTATATATTGAAGATCGTTTACAAGAGATTTTTAGGCAGTATACCTCGTATAAGAGTATCCCTTAGATGGAACAACCCTTGCAAAGGTCTTCTATAGATAAAAAGCAACTACAAGGATCTTCTGTTTATGAAAGACCTGTTACAAGGATCTTCTGTAAATGGAAGACGCATGTGCAGGATCTTCTAAATATAGAAGACCTCTTAGAAGGGTTTTCTACATACAAAGCACCAAGTACCATATACAAATAGATAAAAGATCTCTTACATTTCTTTTATATGTAGAAGACTTCTTCCATGGACTTTTATAGGGGGGTATACTATAGATATAATATACATTACAAAGATATTTTACGGATGGAAGATCTTTTACAAGAGTTTTCTATAGGCAGATCATCTATTATATGTGCCTTCTGCGGATCGAACACCCCGTGCAAATGTTTTCTGTAGATAGAAGTCGTATTGCAAGGATCTTCTGTTTATGGTAGACATCTAACAAGGATCTTCTATACAAAAAAAAAAACTTCTTACAAGGTTTTCCTACATACAAAAACCACTCTTCCAAGTGACATATAGAGGTAGAGGTCTTCTATCATGTGTTTTATATTTAAAAGACTTCCCAGCAAACCAATCGTACCGACATCGAAACGAAATCGGATCAAAATTCGAACGAAACGTCCGATTTCGGATCCGAAAACGTAACGATATCTTAACGAAAGTTGTATGAAGTGGTTGACATAATTTCGGAACGAATTGTCGGAGCGAAATCGGATGAAAATCCTTGGGATATTCGGAATGCGAATTTTTTCCTCCGAATTTTCGTACAGATTTCTGAACGATTTCGGAATAATGTCGTATGAAAATCTGAGATACCTTCCGAATCTTCTTAAAGATTTTTGAAAGATTTTGGAATTTCGTATGAATATCGAAGGAAAAAAATTTTTCTCTGACGCCTCTTTATACCCTCAGCCTTTAGGCTAATGAGGGTATTTACACTTTGATACGACCAAAAATGTGCCTCATCGAAATAATGGTTTTAGATTCCAAGTATGTTTGTACGATATCCGTTTCAGACAATTTTGAGTAGATCTAGCAATGTCCGTCCGTCTGTCTGTCTGGCAGGCTGGTGCGCACGATAACTCTCGAACGCATCAATCGATTCGGTTCAAATTTTGGGTATCGAAATATTTTGTTCAGATTCGATTTAAGTTCGAAGATGGCCCATATAGGTCCATTCCTTCAGGTTCCTCCCCCACAAATGTTCAAAAATTGTCGCAAAACTTGTGCGCACGATAACTCTTGTAGGGAATAACCGATTTGGTCCATACTTTTCACATCGTGTAATTTCTACTAAACTTAGATGAGGTTCCAATATGGACTCAATCGGTCCACTCCTTCGGGTACCTATCACAAAAAATTTCGGAAAAGTTCAGTTTAGGACCTGGTCTCGAATCGCTTTGACTTTTGTTTACGCAAGTTGTATTCGCTGTCCTCTATACGACGCTGTAAGTTTCATTAGGGGCAAGTCCATACTTCCTGAGAAAATAGCCTGAAAGTTACAAAAAACCCTATGACACCGTGTGTAGTGGTTGGAGCGCAAGGTAACTCTCGAACGGATCTGCCGATTTGGTCCAAAATTTGACTTTCGTAATATTTTGTCCAAACTTAGTTCAAGTTCAAAGATGGATTATATTGGTCCACTCCTTCCGGTACCTCCACCACAAAAGTTCGAAAATGTTCGGAAAATTTGTGCGTACAATAACTCTTGAAGGGAGTAACCGATTTGGTCCATACTTTACACATCGTGAAATTTCTACTAGACTTAGAGGAGGTTCCAATATGGACTCAATCGGTCCACTCCTTCGGGTACCTCCCACACACAATTTGGGAAAAGTTCAGTTTAGGACCTGCTTTCGAATCGCTTTGATTTTTGTTGTAGCAACTTGTATTCATTGCCCCCCATACGACTGTACAAGTTTCATCAGGCACAAATCCATATTTCCTGAGAAAACAGCCTGAAAATTGCACAAAACCCCTATGCCACTGTGTGAGGTGGTTGGAGCGCAAGATAACTCTCGAACGGATCTGCAGATTAGGTCCAAAATTTGGGCTTAGTAATATTTTACACATCCTAATATATCTACCAGATATAGATCAGGTTCAAATATGGACTATATTTGTCTACTCCATCCGGTACCTCCCATACAAAAATTTGGATAAGTTCACTTTAAGACCTGCTATAGAATCACTTTGATTTTTGTTGAAGCAACTTTTATTCACTGCCTCAATTACGATGGTAAAAGTTTTTTCAGGGGCAAGTCCACACTTCATGAGCAAACAGCCCGAAAGGTGTAAAAACCCCCTAAGGCACCGTGTATAGTGGCTGGAAATCCACTTCCATATTGGTTAATGTCGTTCCATTCCTTTAAGTATATCCTCCGCAAAACTTTTGCTCTTTAATCCTAATCAACATTTTTGTCGGTCTATACGCCGAAAATTTTTAAAACCCCCTATATACATACATTTTTTGGGAAAAAATTGTTTCAATATACACAGGCTGAGGGTATATCTCTGTCAGCCAAGCCGACTGATACTTTTTACTTGTTTTTATTATAATAAATATTTGAAGTAAATAAATAAAGAAACCCTGTAAGGATCTTCTGAAGAAAAAAAGAACCCATTTCTAGGATATTCTATATACAGAAGACCTCATAGAAGGGTTTTCTAAATACAAAATACTCCTTACAAGTGCCATATACAGAAGAAGAACTCTTACAAGTGTTTTATATGTAGAATACATTTTAGAAGGGGTTTTTCTAAATCGAACAGTTCTTACAATGATTTTCTACAGATGGAAGACCCATTCCACCACGATCTTCTATATAGAAAACCTCTTCGAAGTGTCATCTATAAGTAGAAGACCTCTTACAAGTGTCTTATAGGAAGAATACTTCTTACAAGGGAAAATTTCTACGATCTTCTATATATATAATACCTCTTACAAGGGTTTTCTATACCCAAAGCACCTTTTTTATACCCTCCACCATAGTATGGTGGGTATATTAAGTTTGTCATTCCGTTTGTAACACATCGAACTAATCATTTGCGACCCTATAAAGTATATATATATTCTTGATCAGGATAAAATTTTAAGACGATCTAGCCATGTCCGTCTGTTGTAATCACTCTAGCGTCCGCAATAATTGAGATAGAGTGCTGCACCCGAGGGTCTTTTTTCCATAGGCAGGTCAAGTTCGAAGATGGGCTATATCGGTCCACTCTTTGGTATAGCCCCCATATAACGGTACCTCCGGATTTGAGGTATTTTGACGTTCTTCGCCACATTTGCAGACCGAATTAGCTATAATTTGGCACTTATGGTTCCTAGTGATCAACAAACTTATATCCCAAAGGATATGGGCATAGGTCCATGTTTTGGTATAGTCCCCATAAAACGGTATCTCCCGATTTTCGGTATTTTGAGAATTTTAGCCACAATTTTTAACCGAACTATCTGCAATTTGACATTTGAGGCTTTCAGTGGTCATGAAATATCTCCACCAAACATCGTCAACATAGGTCCATGTTTTGGTATAGTCCCCATATATCGGTACCTCCCGATTTTCGGTATTTTGAGAATTTTAGCTACAATGTTTAACCGAACTAGCTGTAATTTGTCATTTGAGGTTTTCAGTGGTCATGAAATATCTCCACCAAACATCGTCAACATAGGTCCATGTTTTGGTATAGCCCCCATATAACGGTACCTCCCGATTTTCGGTATTTTGAGAATTTTAGCCACAATTTGTAACAGAACTATCTGCAATTTGACATTTGAGGTTCTCAGTGGTCATGAAATATCTCCACTAAACATCGTCAACATAGGTCCATGTTTTGGTGTAGCCCCCATATAACGGTATCTCCCGATTTTCGGTATTTTGAGAATTTTAGCTGCAATTTTTAACCGAATTAGCTGTAATGATCGGTATTTTGAGAACTTTAGCTACAATTTTGTCTATTCAAAAATAATCGTTAATATAGGTCCATGTTTTGGTATATCCCCCCCATATAACTGTACCTCCCGATTTTCGGGAATTTTCAGTGGTCACGAAATTTCTTCACTAAAATTCGTCAACATGGGTCCATTTTTGAGGGTCTATATTGTTTTGATGAAACTACCCACAATTTGACTCTTGAAGTTCCCTGCAGCTATAAAACTTTCCGCCAAAAAATTTAAAGAAAGGTTGACATGGAGGTGAAAGTCTGGGGCACGGAAAATTCCTCTTAGGGAAGAAAGGCCTTGGTGAGTATATTATGAACCCCGAAGGCCAGATCCGCCGTGAGTCGAATTTCCGCGTTATTGCGTGATGAACTTTTTGTTAGAGACCTTGTGGGCCATCAGGAATTAGCGTTTTATCTTTGTTCACTGTTGCTTAAGTGCTCTACAAAAACAACAAACAAAGATATAATGCTAATTCATGATGGCTTATAGGGTCTCTTGCAAAAACTTCATCACGCCATAACGCGGAAGTTCGACGGGGTTTTTAATATACACACACCAAGGGCTTTCATTTCCAAAAGGAATTATCTCTGCCCCAACATTTGTATTCTCAGTGTAATTTAAGCAATAGTGGGAGGCAGTAGTAGTCTATCCATCGAAAAGTTGTTCCACCTAAGACTAAGACTATTTTATGGTGGAGGGTATAAAAAGTTCGGCCCGTCCGAACTTAACGCCTTTTTACTTGTTATACATTCGTTCGCTCGTTTAGCTGTCGGCAAAGCCGACTAACTCTTTTTGCTTGTCTTGTCTAAGAAGCACTTTTTATCGCTACCCTAATAAGGCACAATATCCAGTTTAAATTTGATTTACGAATGTTGAGCTTTTCTGATATTATTTGAACTTATGTTTGACCTAATTTCAACCTCAAACATCATCAATGTCTCCCATAACAATGTTAAAATTTTCTAAAGATTTTGGGGTAGTTGAGTCGTTAGGCCTATCTAACGGAATGATTTCAAAGTGACATGCCATTACATACACACTCAGTATAAAATACGATAGTTGAGGACATGTCTACCTCCAACAACAAACTGAAATTCTTTTATAAGACACAAAAACACAAAGATTGTCTTATTTTATACGAAAAGGGGATGATTGTTTCGAAACACCTGAAAACCCTCATATCAACCCTAAACTAAAAAAGACGTCAATATAAAATTCCTTTGTATTATCACACATTCTTTCCATTATTTACTGCAGTTGCAATGGCAACCCTTGTTGAAAAAAAACCACCCAAAAAGCTTACTGACTGGACTCACAAGCTTTTCACCCCCTAACTTTTACCATAACAAAACACCACCCCTTCTTTTAGGGCAGAACACAGAACTCAACAATTCATTAAAAGAAAATTTTTTGACTCATACAGTTTGTTAAAACAACAACAATAACTATTCTTAGCCAACATATTTCAAGTGATATTTTTTTAATAAAAATCATATTACAAAATAACAAATCAATAGTTTACCAAAGGACCCCCTTCAGCAGTACCTCTCTTAGCAACCGAAAAAAAAAGAAAACAAATCCCCTAAATTATGACCACTTGTGACTTATATGATATTTGGTCCAAGGCTTGTAATCATTATGATTTGCCCGAGGCCAGCATACGTTCCTGGTATGAACGTATTCGCAGCAGATTAAGTGAGGAGGATAGTAAACGCATCTATCACAATTGGTCATTTATGTTGGCCCACAAACGGCCAGAATTGGTATGTGCCAAACCTCACATAGTACTGGCAGCATTTTTCCAATACTATGAATTTGATTTGCAAAAAAATTGTGTACAAGAAAATTGTGAAATATTTCGAGAATTTTGTCGTGATGCCATGGTGGAAGATGTAAGTAGCCAGCCAAAAATATAATTACACTTTAACACGAAATATTTGGAAAATATTTTCTTAACACTTTATAGGAAGATATGAAACAAATTGTATGTCGTCTGCTGGGGGAAAAAAGTACTGAAGCCATTGCCTCGGATATTGATGATGATTTGGCCGCATTACAGGATTTGGATTTATTGATATTGGCGTAAGTTTATATTTAAGTTCCAATGCTGTATTGTGACCTTGATTTGATTTTGTGCAATTTCCATTTGCAGTTCCTCACCAAATGACTATAAAAACTATGCAGAATTATCACGCCAGGAGTGGTTAAATGCTGGTAAAACTAATTATGAAGAAGTGAGACGTAAGGTGAGTGTAGTTATAACATATATGCATATATGTGTATGTGTGCGTGTCTTAATAACTTTGTATTAAGTGATCACAAGGAAAATATTGCCTACGCTTCGTATAAGTATTTACAACAATTTTTTTTTATTTATTATTATTTTATATGGAGGCAGAAGACCTCTTATAAGTGTTTTTTTTTTTTATAAAATATTTCTAACAAGGGTCTTCTATAGATAGAAAACCGATAACAAGGGTCTCTCATATAGATAGAAGTCCCCTTACGAGTGCCTGATGTAGATCTTTTTTGGGGTTTTTATAGATGGAAGACTTCTGATAGATAGAATACTTCGTACACGGGCATCTTATAGATAGAAGATCTATTACAAAAATCGTCTATGTATTCAAAACCTCTTACAAGCGTTTTCTATAGATCGAACAGCATTTTTAGAGTCTTCTACAAAAAGAAGACCTCTAGTGTTTTATATAGAAAACTTTTTAGAAGGACCTCAAAAAGGGACCTTTCAAAGGTATTCTATAGACAGAAGACGTCCTACAAGTGCCATATATATCTAGAAGACCAATTACAATGATCTTTTATAGATGGAAGAACTATTGCGAGTGTCTTATATATAGAGGATTTCTTGCAGGGTCTTCAATAAAAAAGAAGACTCATCTAAAAAGTCTCCTATAGATAGAAAACCTCATACAAGGCATAGATAGAACACCTATTACAAGGAGCATCTATGGATAGAAGACCAGTTACAAGTTTTTTTACAAAAGTTCTAAAGATCTAAGACCCATTTCTGGGAATATGGAATATATAAGACTTCTTACAAGGCTATTTGAATCATAGAAACTTCCATTATAAGGGTTTTCTAAAATAGAAAGAAGAATAAAGAATGAAGACCCATAATAAGGGTCTTCAAAAATCATGGCGTTGTGTTCTTCGACACAACACAACATTCGTGTTCCGGTTAGCAGCTGCAATCTCATTGTTTAGGGTTTGTATTTGTATTGTTTCTTCTGTATTGAGAGCAGAATATCCCGGAGGGCCTGTTATACGGATTCTTTTGGTCAGAGCCCGAATGGAGGATATGGATGTACTCTGTTTGTCACATCCACATCCACCACACTCAAACTTCGGTGAGCACCAGAAAAGGAAGAGAGTTGGGGAATTAACTTTCCTATTGCACCAGTCTGTTCAACATATACCGCGCTTGAGCCTGGCTATAATGGCCTATAAATATAATATATGAGTACAGCTGTGTCGTTTTTATACCCTCAGCCTTTAGGCTAAAGAGGGTATTTACACTTTGATACGACCAAAAATGTGCCTCATCTAAATAATGGTTTTAGACCCCAAGTATGTTTGTACGATATCCGTTTCAGGCAATTTTGAGTAGATTTAGCAATGTCCGTCCGTCTGTCTGTCTGTCTGGCAGGCTGGTGCGCACGATAACTCTCGAACGGATCAATCGATTCGGTTCAAATTTTGGGTATCGAAATATTTTGTCCAGATTCGATTTAAGTTCGAAGATGAGCCATATAGGTCCACTCCTTCAGGTACCTCCCACACAAATGTTCAAAAATTGTCGCAAAACTTGTGCGCACGATAACTCTTGTAGGGAATAACCGATTTGGTCCATACTTTGCACATCGTGTAATTTCTACCAAACATAGATGAGGTTTCAATATGGACTCAATCGGTCCACTCCTTCGGGTACCTACCACACAAAATTTCGGAAAAGTTCAGTTTAGGACCTGGTCTCGAATCGTTCAAATTCAAAGATGGATTATATCGGTCCACTCCTTCCGGTACCTCCCCCACAATAAATCGAAAATGTTCGAAAATTTGTGCGTACGATAACTTTTGAAGGGAGTAACCGATTTGGTCCATACTTTGCACATTATGAAATTTCTACCAAACTTAGATGAGGTTCCAATATGGACTCAATCGGTAAACTCCTTCGAGTATCTCCCACACAAAATTTCCGAAAAGTTAAGTTTAGGACCTGCTCTCGAATCGCCTTGGTTTTTGTTGTAACATCTTGTATTCACTGTCCCCTATACGAAGGTACAAGTTTCCTCAGGGGCAAGTCCATACTTCCTGAAAAAATAGCCTGAAAGTTGAAAAACAAACCCTATGACACCATGTTTATGGGTGGAAGCGTAAGATAATTCTCGAACGGAAATGCCGATTTGGCCATCGTAATATTGTTTCCAAACTTACTTTAAGTTCGTAGATAAGCCATATCGGTCCACCCCTTCAGGTACCTACCCCACAAAAGTTCAAAAATATACGGAAAAATTGTGAGCACGATAACTCTTGATGGGAGTGACCGATTTGGTCTATACTTTACACATTCTCATAATATCTACCAGATATAGATCAGGTACGAATATGGACTATATTTGTCCACTACATCCCGTACCTCCCACACAAAATTTTGGATAAGTTCACTTTAAGAGTTGATATTGAATCACTTTGATTTTTGTTGAAGCAACTTACATTCGCTGAGTCAATTACGATGGTAAAAGTTGTTTCAGGGGCAAGTCCATACTTCTTGAGAAAACAGCCGGAGGGTGGCACCCCCCATGGTCGCTGTTGGTCCATTCCTTTAAGTACCTTTTCCACAACATTTTTGAACTTTTATCCTAATCAACTTTTTTGTCGGTTTACAAAAGTTTTTTGTGAAAAAAGTGTTTCAATTTTCACAGGCTGAGGGTATATCTCTGTCGGCAAAGCCGACTGATACTTTTTTTACTTGTTTTTTTTCTGTATTGGGAGAAGAATATTACAGAATGCCTGTTCACACCCACCACACTCAAAATTGGCTTAGCATCAGAAGAGGAGTTGGGGAACGTTTCCATTGCACAAGTCTGTTCAACATAGACCTCACTTAAGCCTGGCTATAATAACGCGTATATGGAATATATGAGGGTAGCTGTCAGGTGTGGAACTGCCGAGGTAGACTTGCTTAACTTATACATCCCGCCGATAAATAGCTATACTCTAGGTTATAGCCTCAAATTTAGCCCGCTTTTGGAGGGTCATAATCGACTGGTTTTATGGGACTTTAATGCTCTACGTTTTGCACGGTCGATGGGATGCTCTTATCAAAATTAGAAAAACCCATCGCTTCTCTTGGGTGAAAACATCTTCCCATAATTCTCTACATCAGCAGCGGAGACTCGACCAATGATGGACTTATGAAAATTATTGAGCAGACTACCCTCAAGTTTTAATCGTTGGAATTCAGGAATAGGAAGTCTAAACCCCTTAGAATAAAACAGGGAGTTCCCAAGGTGGGCTGATATCTCCGGTACTGTTCCTGCTCTCCGCCGATAAAAAGCTGTACTCCAGGTTATAGGCTCAAATTTAGCTCGCTTTTGGAAGGTCATAACCGTCTAGTCTTATGGGACTTTAATGCTCTACGTTTTGCACGGTCGATGGGGAAACCCTTATCAGAATTAGCGAAACCCATCGCTTCTCTTGGGTGAAAACATCTTCTCATAATTCTCATTTCATCACCTCTGAACCCCGCACTTTCATCGGTCTTGGGAAAGAGATCTGCCTAACCCTTCTGATGTTCAGGTAGGAGAAGAAGAACGTTCCGATACATCATCACTGCTGTAGCTGCTCGCTGTATATCTGCTGGTGGAATACCCGAAGTGAGAACAAATTTCCCGGTTCCGGGATTTGCAAATGTGCGTTATAATCTTCGTCGAGCCAACCTCTGTGATCCCAGAGTCAGAAAGCTGACACTGGTTTGTTAAAAGGTTGGCCGGTAAGCATAAGCGGAACAAGTCATCATCAAATCATCTGAATAGTTGCAACATTGGAGCCGATACATGTCAGTTGTGGACAACGGTTTAGTCACTCTCGAACCCTGGAAAGAAGGACTAATCGGAAGAAGTTGATCCGTTGACTGATACGAAGAAGTGCGTAAATTGTTCTAATCGAAAGTTTGTCGAACACTCCGGCAGTGACAGGGCGAAGAGAAGAGTACTACGTCGCATTAAATATCTTCCTGTCGATGAGAAACGCCGCAATTTACAATGGATGCTGTTGCGAATGTCATCAAAAACGCTAAATCATCTAACGCGTTGGACCCTGATGGGGAATCTCCATGGTAATGCCAAAGCAGCCCCACCCACAAAACTGTATCGATATGCATTTCTGACTACGTCCTGAAGCTGGATGAGCCGGGAGTTGAGTATCTCATCAACGTTTTCAACCTATCGCTAGCCGCCCACATCGTGCCCGAAGTGTGAAAAATCGGAAGGGCAGTCAGGCAAGGCCTTGCACAAATAGGGTCGTGGGTTCGATTCCCCGGCCAGGCAACATCAAAACACTTTTCAACGGTGGCAAAATACCCCTCAGTAATGTTGGCGACATTTCCTGAGTATTTCAGCCATGTGAAACTTCTCTACAAAAGTGGTGTCTTAGACACGCCGATCGGACTCGGCGATAAAGTGTAGGTCCCATATCATTGATTGCATTGCTAATATGAATCGGGATGCACTCATTGATATGAGAAAAGTCTCCCTTGTCCCTTATGGGACGCTTGTGGAACAATTATATATTATTATAGTCAGGCAAGGCAGGTACTGAGGTCAGGCAAGAATGACATCAAAGGTGAATCGTATAGATCGTTATCGCTTTCGTCGCCCATAGCAATGGTTCCTCCTTTTACTCCTCCTTATGCTACAAGCTATACAGTTTCCGACCATCAGTATGCGTTTCGTAAATAGCACAGGATATTAGTAGAAGACTCAACCAGTGATGGCGAAGCTCGGCTTATCAAACATTTTTGACACCGTCAAACACTTTGAGGACATTCAAAAGGCTTTGAAAAGTTGGATAGTCAATTATATGTGTGGACGCCTGTCGTACGTGGAATTCGGGAACAAGAAGTCTAAGCCCCTCAGAGCGAAACAGAGAGTTCCCTAGGTGGGGTGATATCTCCAGATTACATTCAGATCGCAACGTGGGCGATCGTGGCGTCAGGTACCTTCCTTTATGTCATTTGTGATAGGCTGAACTTCTATTTGACTGATCCTACCACATTTTTCCACTCGAGGAATATGGAAATATCCGACGCTAAATCTGTTAACCACATCGTCTGCAGAGGCGAGCACTGGAATGAATATCATGGTCGATGGTAGCCGAATTCTGACCACCAACAAACCCAATATTCTAGGGGTCACATTCGACAACATGTTCACGTCATGTCACTGCTATCTGTCACAGTCTGAGATGTAGGAAAAAGATCCTCAAGTCCAAGTCTGGCTGCACTTGGGGTTCAAATAAAGAAATCTTGTTGACCACATATAACGCGATAGGTCTGTCTGTGATAAGCTATGCGGCGACAGTGTAGTCGGCGAATATAAGTGCAACGCGATGGAAAAATATTCAAACCTGTCAGAATGCCGCCATGAGAACTGCAACAGGGGGCCTCCTCATGTCTTCATGACGAGGCAACGAATTTTTCCAATACAGCAACATAATGGCTTACTTTCGTTGCAGTACTTGCTCGGGTGTTACCGTGAGGGCAATTCCAATCACCACATGGTGGATAGGACTCCCCTACTCAGTCTTGTCAGAAGGGTTACAAGAGAAAACAGCTAGATCAACAAGGAAGTTTAAATAGCATTCACAGGGATGCAGTCGCAGAAGCTATAAACAACTATCGTTTGAAAGCGGTCCTTGGAGAAAAATCCCCATTTATTTACGACAAACCAGAGCAGATTTGGCTGAACTACGTCTAAATTCCTGTAGGGCAAGGACCGATGCCATCGTGCAAAACATCTGACCAGCATGCGGCAAAGGCGTTTTTTTATCGTCAAAGTTCCTAATAACGAAAAATTTTCTGTAAAGAATTGTCTAAGGCTAAAAATTTTCCTTTCACGTATTGATTTTTCACCCCTAACATCTACGTTATAGAGAAATGTGTATATATGTAGTTACTGGCATAGCCAACTGATTCTTTTTATACCCTCAGCCTTTAGGCTAGAAAGGGTATATACACTTTCATACGGGCAAAATGTGCCTCATCGAAATAATGGTTTTAGACCCCAAGTATGTTTGGACGAAATGTGTTTCAGACAATTTGGAGTTGATTTAGCAATGTCCGTCCGTCTGTCCGTCTGTCTGGCTGGCTGTCTGGCTGGTGCGCACGATAACTCTCGAACGGATGAACCGATCCGGTTCAAATTTTGGCTTTCGTAATATTTTGTCCAAACTTAGTTTAAGTTCGAAGATGAGCTATATCGGTCCACTCTTTCCGGTACCTCCCCCACAAAAGTTCCAAAATGTTCGGAAAATTTGCGGGCATGATAACTTTTGAAGGGAATAACCGATTTGGTCCATACTTTGCACATCGTTAAATTTCTACCAGACTTAGATAAGGTTCCAATATGGACACAATCGGCCCACTCCTTCGGGTACCTCCCACACAAAATTTCGGATAAGTTCAGTTTAGGACCTGCTCTCGTATCGCTTTGATTTTTGTTGCAACAACTTGTATTCACTTCCCCCCACACGACAGTACAAGTTTCATCAGGGGCAAGTCCATACTTCCTGAGAAAATGACCGGAAAGTTGCAAAAAGCCCCTATGACACCTTGTGTAGTGGTTGGAGCGCAAGATAACTCTTGAAAGGATCTGTCAATTCGGTCCAAAATTTGGCCTTCGTAATATTTTATCAAAACATAGTTTAAATTCGCTCCACTCCTTCAGGTACCTCCCCCACAAAACTTCAAAAATGTTCCGAAAAATTTTGCGCACTATAACTTTTGAAGGGAGTGACCGATGTAATCTATACTTTGCACATCCTAATATATCTACCAGATATAGATCAGGTTCGAATATGGACTATATTTGTCTACTCCTTCTAGTACCTCTCACACAAAATTTCGGATAAGTTCACTTTAAGACCTGCTCTCGGATGACTTTGATTTTTGTTGAAGCGATTTGCATTCGATACCTCCATTACGATGGTAAAAGTTTTTTCAGGGGCAAGTCCATATTTTTGTAAAAACCCCCTATATCACCATATGTGGCGCTCGGAGAACACGATAACTCTCGAACTGTTCAACCGATTTGGTCCAACATTTGGTCTTCGTCATATTATATCCAAACTTAGTTTCATGGGCAATACCGGTCCATAACTTTCAGTACTTCTCCCCAGTATATAAAAAATGTCACTAAAATGCTAGGACGATATCACTTGAATGAGGCAAGCAATTTGGTCCAAACTTTGGATCTCCTAATATTTTATCAAAATTTAGTTTAACTTCTAAAATGGCCCATATCGGTCCTCCCTAAGGGGACCTGCCCTACAAAAGTTAAACATTTGTCCAAAAAGGGCCACAAAATTCTGAAGAGACCTTAAATACATTCGATCTGTCCGTAGGTGAAAGTTTCATTTCACATTGGCTGAGGGTATATATCTGTCGGCAAAGCCGACTGACACTTTTTTACTTGTTTCAATTGTCTTTGTGATCACTTAATACTATTTTTATTGATCTCATTCCGACACATCTATTTAATTTTATTCCCGTTTTTTTCAGACTTTACACGCCTTATTGGCTTTGGACATCTATCAGACACCTGAATTTAATACCAAATATGCCAAAGCAGCACGTTCAAATATTGAACAGGAATTGAAAGATTTAGAAAATTGTTAAATAGTTACTACAACCTTTTTCAGGCTTCTTTTACTCAGAGGGGGTAATGTTCCTTTCACAACGGGTTTTGTAGAACTTTTATTTTTTTGAAATATTTATTTATTATTTGAAATAGTTCAAATGTTGTACCAGAGGATCTATGGTTAGGAGTTTATTATAGGTTTTGTGTTAACTTTGTAACTTTTTGGATGAATAAAAGGAACAATGTTCAGGAGATCAATTACATAAATGGATTTGTCGAATTCCTAAAAAAGTATTTTTATGTATAATTCGAAAATAGTGATGATACATACATGGTAATGCATGATTGAGAAGAAAAATGGCCCCCTGCATCTTTCACAGTATACGATTAAAAGACTCCACTAATTCTAATAAAAAATTGATGCTTTTCACTTTAAAGTTTTATTGAAAATTTAGTCGGCTTCTTTGCTTCTTACCTTAACTCTAAAATGTCCAAAATTTGTTTACCCGTCCATTTTTTATATGTTTTTGCACTGAATACGGCAAAATTAGCATTAAATCCCACACAAATATTGGATATTTCCCCATTTTTTATTTTGTTATAACTCAAAATCTCCAAACCGTTTCACCTATCTCCAAAGGACAATAACATCATAACTAAACCAAATATATGAACCTTATACTACAATTCTTTTATGTGGGTAGGTAGGGCCTCTGGTACTATTTTATAATCTTATAAAATAACTATACTATGTTTGTGTTTAAACAATTGTGTTCTGCTTATTGTATAAAAAAACAACAACATGTAAATGCCAACAATATTCCAAAACTAATAAAATATATACACCAACTATTAGGCAACAAATATCCTTTTTTGGGGAAATTGTGGTTTTATTAAAAATTTGCAAGTTTTGTTCAAATACCATCATCAAAGGTAAGTATTGCATGGAAAGTAAATTGAAAAATCGTATATACAAGTAATGATTTGAATAATCATGTTCAATAAATATCAGTTCGTCTATTATCATATTAGAAGGAGAGAATGAACGAGAATTAAAAATGAAACTTGAAAAATGTTATGTTAGGTTTCCTCATTGTTCTTTGTGCTTCTGTCTCACCCACTCAACTATTTAAGTTTTAGTTAGAGTTTCCTAAAAATCCAAATGCTTGAAATATTGAATATGTATATCACAAATTTCGTCAACAAATTTCTCCAGAACATACATACATACATTTTTAAGATAACCATCGGCCACCTTAAACATTTAAAATTATTCGCTTTTATGCAGTTTTAGGACTACTCGAGGATCGTTTTGAAATATTTATAATGAATGATTTTTTTTTTTCTAGAAGAAGTTCATACTTCCTGTGTTAACTCGAAAGCTCTAAAAAACCTATGGACATCAACTACAATGACTGGCACTTACGACAAATTTTGAAAGAAGTAATTGACAAACGTTGCTGGTTGCCGTTGCCGATTCGAATCAAATTTTACTTACTTAGCTGGCACATTACAGAACATTTATTCCATAGAACGAACTAAGAAAAGATCTCCAATTCTCTCTGTTTAGTGCTTCGCTTTTTGGAATACCGCGCCTTGTCATCTCTTCATCCACTTGTTTGTCATCGCTTCATCCACTTTGGTCTGCCAATTCTGCGTGCACCGCTATGTGGCTCGATATACGCCTTTTTAGCGAGTTCACCATCGCTCATTCTTATTATATTGCCTAGCCAACGCAATCGCTGCATCTCGATACGTTTAACTATATTGATGTCGTTGTAAAGCAGATACAGCTCGTGGTTCATACGACGTCGATATTCACCGTCAACGCAGATCGGTCCGTAGATCTTTCGAAGAATTTTTCTCTCAAACACGCCAAGCACTACCTTATCTGCTTGCGCAAGTACCCAGGCTTCGGAACCATACATCAGCACGGGTAGTATCAGTGTTTTGTAAAGCGTTATTTTTGTTTGACGAGTTGTGGCTTTGTTTTAAAAGTGCTTACTTAAGCCAAAGTAGCATCTGTTGGGCAATACAATTCTTCTTTTTATTTCACAACTGATGTCGTTTGTTGTGTTTACGGAGGTGCCGAGATAGACAAAGTCTTTTACTACCTCAAAATTACTGGAACCAACTTCAACAGTTGGTCCGATCTCAATGGACGCTTTGCGCGTCGACACCATCAGCTTGGTCTTCTCGCCGTTTACCGCCAGACCTACTTTAGCAGATTCTCCTTTGACCTTCATAAAGGTATCGGTTACTTCTTTTACTGATGTCCTTGCCTGAAACCTCTTTTGGTACAAAACTCTTCGGAGAAGTTCTTTCCTATTTTAACTGAAGATCTTGTGTCAGAGTCATTTTACAAAGCCGAATGAGCTTTGCGGGGATACCAAATTCAGACATGGCTTGGAATACCTTTGAACGTAGCGGGCTGTCGAAGGCTGCTTTATAATCGACGAAAAGGTGGTAGGTGTCGATCTGCATCTCTTGGGTCTTCTCCAGGATTTGGCGCAGGGTAAATATCTGGTCAATGGTGGACTTGCCAGGTCTAAAGCCGCATTGGTATGGTCCAATTATTTCGTTGACCATGGGTTTTAGTCGTTCGCACAATATCCCCGACACTGTCTTGTAGGCGATAGGGAGAAGACTTATGCCCCTATAGTTGGAGCTAAAGTCTTATCTCCTTTCTTATGGACGTGACACAGGATGCTCAGCTTCCAATCGTCGGGTACGCGTTCTTCCTGCCAGATGTAGTTAACTAGCTGATGCATACATCTTATCAGCGAGTCGCCTCCGGTTTTAAACAGCTCGGTTGGTAGGTCATCAGCTCCTGCTGCCTTATTATTTTTCAGCCGGTTTATTGCTGTCTTTACTTCATCTTGACCGTTTGGTATACATTCAATACCCTCTTCTGGGATTGGATCAGTGGTATCATCGTCGACTTCGCTACTATTGGATACCCACAGTTTGGAAAAATGCTCTTTCCATATCCTTAGCACACTATTTGTATCAGTTTCCAGATTACCTTGCTGGTCTCTACAGGATGTGTCAGTTCCAAAGCCATCAGTTTGATGTTTCACTCTTTGGTAGAATTTTCGGACTTCATTCTGTCTCCTGTACATCTCGATTTGTTCACACTCCCGCTTTTCCATCTCTCTCTTTTTCCTGCGGAAAAGACGTTTCTCCTCTCTCCTTTTCTCCCGATACCTCTCTCGTGCGCTACGCGTTGCTACTGATTGTAAAGTAGCCCTATATGTCGCATTTTTCTCTTCGGTAGCAGCACGACACTCCTGGTCATACCATAAATTCCTTTGTGGAGGTAATCTGGTATCCAAGGATTTTGCGGCTGTTTGCATGGAGTGGACAATATTTTGCCATTGTGTTGTTATGTTATCGGGACAAGGAGTGCTCTCATTAAGCAATTGGGCTAGTTGAGTGGAATACACTTCACCCCGGTTATTTACCTCTCTGCTTAACTGCCTTTCCCGTTTAATTGCCTCATAATCTAAATCCCCAAAAGCTTTTCATATAAATGAGTTCAAACTGTCCCGGTTAATTACTTTTCTATAAGTACCCAATTCGGATATTTACCTGTCAAATATTTTCCCAAAAAGAACATTTATTTATACTTTTCTCGGTTTATTACCAGCAATGGTATATTTCTGAGACAATCGATTTCGATGACTACGTGAATTGTGATGAAGATGTCCAGTGTTACAGATAAATAAATTTCTTATTTATTAAATAATATAACTTACATTATACTCTTAAAGCCTGGGTACATAAGCTGCCTCGTCTGCTTGCCTTGCTTGCTTCTGATAAAAGAATAAAAGAAAACAGGGCAACCCAGTTCAAAATTTGCTCGGCCTTCTTTATTCTTTTATTTTTCTTATGTCAGAAATGAAGCAGAAAAGCAAGGCAAGCAGGCGAGGTAGCTTAAGTACCCAGGCCTTTAGCCTTGGTTTCATTTGTTGACTTATTGTTTTCCAATTGTTGTCATTTTGAGATGAGATTTTTGTAACTACCCACATGAGGTAGATATGCGAGATTTTCGTAACTGCCTTTCCCGCATAACTACCCCAATCTCTTGGAATTTTATGAAAGGTAGTTAACCGGGGTGCAGTGTATTCTGTGGCTATCTTTTGTGTTTGCAGCCTATCGATGACCAACTTCCGCGTTGTGTCTGTTCGTGCTTTATTTGCAACGTTTAGACGGGTACGTACCTTTGCTGCAATAAGGTAGTGGTCCGAATCAATGTTTGCGCCTCGGAACGATCGTACATCCAACACGCTCGTTGAATGTCTTTTATCTATCACAACATGATCAATTTGATTACTTGTTCTTTGATCTGGAGACAGCCAGGTGCCCTTATGAATATCGAGATGATTAAATCTGGTACTGCTAACTACCATGTTTTTTGCAGCTGCGAAGTCTATTAGCCTCATACCACTGTCAGATGTTTCACTGTGGAGACTGAATTTCCCGATTGTTGGGCCAAAGATATTCTCCTTTCCAATTTTGGCATTAAAATCGCCTAGAATGATTTTAATGTCATGGACAGGGCAACGGTCATATGTTTCTTCTAAGCTCTCGTAAAATATATCTTTGGTCTGTTCGTCCTTTTCTTCAGTGGGAGTATGAGCGCAAATAAAGCTGATGTTGAAGAATTTAGCTTTTATTCGAATTGCAGCAAGTCTTTCATTCACTGGGGTGAAGCTGGATACCAGATGTTTTAGTCTCCGACTAACTACGAATCCGCAACCAAACTCATGCTTTACGTCATGGCAGCTATAATACAGTGCGTCACCTTTAGGTGTTGTTGTGACGCCTTTCCCAATCCATCGTATTTCCTGTATGGCAGTAATATCGGCCTTGTACTTTTCAAGTACGTCTGCCAATGCGAAGACTGCACCTTCTCTATAAAGAGTGTGAACATTCCAGGTGCAGATTCGCAGATCATGGTCCTTAAAACGTTTGCGGGGTTCGTCAACTTTAGAGGGGTTTGTTTTTCTTTTCTTTCGTTTTTTCATAGTAGGCTGCTTTTTCTAGGGGAGGGTTACTAGCCCGACGCCCAAACCCAAGTATTTAACGTTCTTATGGGTGAACGCGCGGCACATGTTAGCTCACTACCTTTAACGGGTGTTAAAGGCAGTTCCCCAGGTGACACCACGGGGAGGTCAGTGTCCACTTGAGATGAAAGAGGGACCAAGATAAATCCTGGGCTTTGCCATGTTAAAACCGGTCAGGACCGTTCCTTGGTATCTTCCACCCCCTCTAAATACATAAATTTTAAGGAAAAAAACAGTTTCAAGTCGCATATGCTGAGGGTATATCTCTGTCGGCAGATATGATTGATACCTTGGGGTGAATTGGGCAGAGACCCAATTACGGATCCATTACTACTGTTATTGTTTTTTTTTTACAACCATAGCCTGAGGATATTTAGCTGTCGACTTATTCTTGTTCTTTTTTAATACAACCTTTTATTCTTTCCTTCTAAATGATAATATTGATATTTATCTGATGTATTCCTATGATATGCCCTATGAAACCAGGCGGACAAAAATCTAAAGGTTGCATTCATTAACATTCGATAATCAATTCCAGTTCGAGAATCATTTGTCAAATGTTTTTGAGTTTAACTTTTTGGATACAGTTTTCAAGGACCCAACATAGAGCAATTTACTTTCCATTAAAGGGTAAGTATGGAGATTTTCTTTATTTTCAAATTCGTTTTATTATTTTTAATCTAATCTTTGTTTTAATTTTTTTTCTTATATTTTAATTTCAATTAATTGAAAAATCTTTGAAATTTTTTCAAAAAGAAGCAAAATATTGATGCTATTCCAAGTACAAGCCAGGCTGCTGTAATGAATAACAAAAAATCTCCACAGAAATATGGCAGAAAGAGTCCTTTGAAAGCAGGTTACATTAATAAATTTCAAAAATTTAGAGATGATAAAGCGGTAAGTTGATATGACGTACAATACAGATTTGCAGTTATAGTGAACTTCTTGGAATCAATATAATGTCAAAGCTTCCAAGCACTGATGTTCATTATAACCGTAGTCGTGGCTTTCTTAAAACAATATTTCATAATTAATTCCCATACTTTTTTTTCATTTATAGAAAAAATTACTTAAACGCAGTAAACTAATAATGCTTGACCTGACCAAGAGTCATCAAAATCGCAGCAATAATGCCAACGGTGGAAGATTGTATTTAAATAAATCGGCTAGAAAACAATTAAAAACTCCAAAACAAAATAAACGCAACATAAATCTGATAAATAATAAAAATAACCGATCAAGAACCACGCCTCACAAGGTCAAGAAAAGTCTTTTGAGTAAACCGCAAACAGCCAAAAAAGACAATGAAAAAATTCCAAATAATAATGACGACGACGATGATGATGATGATTGTATATTGATAGAAAAAACTTCAACACAAATTATCATTGATGATGACAGTAGTAGTAGTAGTAGCAGCAGCGATGACGATGATGACAGTGATGAGGACGTCCATAAAATCACAAATTCTAAAGCCGTACCAGAATATCAATCACTATTTCAATCATTTTCTAAACGTGGTTCATCAACTCCTTGCAATAACACTAATCAAAAGAAACGAAAGATTAATAATAACAACAACAACAATGAAAATCATAGCCACCAGTATTCTCCGCGTAATTTATCCTATGCCAATGTTGTGGCTAATACCAACAACTCAAACTATTCGAGTCCTTTACAGGGTGGTGGTAATGATTTGTTTTTTGTTGATGTTAATAGTAATGCATTTCTGGGAAATATTAAATATATTCCTAGGAAGCCATTAGGTGTAACAGCCACCAATGAGGTTGAGAAGGACGACAATGATGATGTTATTGTTGTTCCCGACAATGATACAACATTGAAGGAATCCACCAACAACACCGCCAATAAATCCAGCCAGAAAGAATCTTCCAAAGAATCTACATGCAGCAGCAGCAGCAGCGAATCATCTGAGGATGATTCTTCAAGTGACGAAGAAGAAGAGGGTGAAATTGTCGACACAAACAAAAATAAGTCTAGAACCAATGACACAGCCGATGATTCGGTGGTCTTTGTTTCCGAAACAAATAACAATAATTTCATACCTTTGAGCGGGAATGGTGGGGGTGAAAACAATCGTGTGGTATGTTTTTTTTTCTTCTAGGAAGTACGATGGAATAATTCTTTAATAAAAAATTATTTTTTATTTTTAGAAATCTGCCCATCCGCCTAAGTCTTCTGCCACCACCAAAGCTCCCATGTATAGCGACTTGTTTACCCGAAATGAAAAGAAACAATTGGAGTCTTACAACAGCAATGCGTATAATCCCAATGCCGGTGAGGGATTTACAGCCAAGAAACGTCCCGTTATTATTGATGGCAGTAATGTGGCTTTCAAGTGAGTATTGATATGATTTAGGATTAATTACCTAATTAATTTATAAAAAACTTTAATTGTTGATGTTGTAACAGTGTTGCTGACTTCCGTATCGTCAGATGTTTTGTAGTTTTTAAACTTCGTCAAAATATTTCAGATGCACACTCACGCGTTGTTCCCAGAAAATGCAACTAAATGCATCAGAAATAGAAATGATACATGTTTGCTTTTAACCTGCGCTAAAAATGCACTATTATGACGTTTTGAAATAAATAGCTTCGCATTTGTTAAGTATTACGGCGTTATGAAACACAATACTTCAGACATTTTCAGTCGTTTGTTTGTATATTCGTTCTTCTGCTTAATCTGGCTATGGCTGTTTCGATGGGATGTAACCACAGATCCACTGGAGTAAGTTAAGTAGGTTTGGTGGGGCAGTTGAAAAGGTGCCCTGTGTTGTGATGGTCTGTGCCGCATGCTGGGCAGATGTTTTGCACAGTGCCGTCGATCCTTGGCCAATAGGAGTTTCGACGGCTGTACTTTGCCGAGCGCAGTTGAGCCAAAACTACTCTGATTTGTCGTGGCAGCTTGGAGATGTGTTCCGAGGACTGCATTCAAACTATAGCTGCTTATGGGCATCTGAAACTACGCCCGTATGAATCCTATTCAAACCCGCTTGATATACTTGTTGATCTAGAGGTACTCTCTTGTAACGCTGGACCTCTTCTTCTAGCTGTTTCGATGGGATGCGGGTCCTTAGCAACTACGTCCGTGTGAATGCTTTTAAAACCTGCTTGATAGAATTGGGCAATATAGTTCCCAGTTCACTGTACTAGTTCCAAATCGTATGAGTAACGTCATAAAATCTAACGTGTGATATTACGTATACGCAGATTGTTCATAAAAATTATGTGGGCTATTGGAACTGCGTAGTGAACTGGATAGTTCCATATTAGGGATAGGTAATGGAAAGCAATAATCGATTTTTCGACTTTTCGATTTTGGTCTAAAACTAAAAACGCGATTTTTCGGTCTTGCGATTACTTCAGTTGTCTTAAAACTCGACTTTCGACTTTTTTATAACCGCAGAAAATCGATTATAATCGACTACTATTCGTCGATTTTCGAGTTTTCTTTTGAAACTGTAAAACCACCAAAAGGGTAAAACCGCCAAGTCCACAATCTATGGGCAAACTCGAAAATCGATCACAAGATAATCGATTATGCGATTTTCCCTCCAGACAAAAGTCGACTACGATTTTTAGATTTTTGACTGCAAAAAGTCGATTAATCGATTAACCGAAAGTCGACTTACCTATCCCTGTTCCATATAGATCACTTGGTACAACTCTACTGCTTGATATGCCTGTTGATAAAGGGGTTCGCTCCTGTATTATTGGACCTCTTCCACTAGAAAGTGAATATCCTTCCTTATGTACCTGGGTCTGTCGGGCCTACCCACAAGATGGGGATGGCTCTCACGGTAACACCCGAGCAAGTACTGCATCGAAAGCATCTCATTGTGTTGTTGTACTGGAAGAATCTTTGCTTCCTCATGTAGATGGACTTCTGATGGCATGAAACATGTTGCTGTTCTCAGGGCGGCATTCTGACAGGTTTGAATCTTTCCCCAATTCCTAACACATAATCTCGGGGACAAAACTGGAGCCACATAGCTTACCACAGATCGGCGTATCGCGTTATATGTATGTATGTATGTTATATGCCTATCTCCAGTTCCAGAAAAATGGCTGCTTCGATGGGATGTAGCCACAGATCCACTTGGTTTAGATGGGTAGGTTTGGCGGGGCAGTTAAAAAGGTGTTGTGTGTCGTGCGGGCCCATGCCGCATACTGGGCATATGTCTTGCACGGCGCGATCTATTTCCGCCCAATACGAATTTAGGCGACTGCAATATCCCGAGCGTAGTTGAGCCAAAACTACTCTGGTTTGTCGTGGCAGCTGACACTCCTCAGCTGCGATAGATGGAGGATGTACTCCGAGTACTTTATTCACACTATAATTGCTTAAGGCCTTGGCAACTGCGTCCGTGTGAATGCTATTCAATCCTGCTTGATATGCTTGTTGATCTAGGACCTCTCCTTCTAGAGCATGGATATCCTCTTCCTGATCTCCCTGAATGGGCCGGGCTTACCCACAAGATGGTGATTGGGATGGCTCACACGATAACATCCAAGCAGGTACTGCAACGAAAGCATCTCATTGTGTTTCTTTACAGGAAGAATTTTTGCCTCCTCATGTAGATGGTCCACTGAAGATTTGAGGAGGCACCCTGTCGCTGTTCTCAGGGCGGCATTCTGGCAAGTTTGAATCTTTTTCCAGTTCGTATCACACAATCTCGGGGACCAGACTGGAGCCGCATAGCTTACCACAGACCGACCTATCGCGTTATACGTGGCCAACAAGGTTTCTTTATCTGCACCCCAAGTGCTGCCGACAAGGGAATTGAGGACCTTGTTCCTACTTTTCAACTTATCGCAGATAGCTGTGGCGTGTGCGCAACACGTGAATGTAGTGTCGAATGTGACCCCTAAAATTTTAGGGCAGTTTGTGGTCGGAATTCTGCTACCGTCGACCACGACATTCAACTCACGTCCAAACTGCGCTGTCCATGTGGTGAATAGAGTGGCTGTAGATTTTGTGGCGGAAATCTGCATATTCCTCGAATGGAAAAAGGTGGTAAGATCGATTAAAAAGTTGTTCAGTCTCTCACAGATGTCATCAGGATAGGTACCCGACGCCAGGATCGTGCAATCATCCGCATACGTCACGATCTCAATGTCGTCTGGAGGGGGTGGAATACAGGAGAGGTAGAGGTTAAACAGTTCCGGAGATATCACCCCACCTTGGGGAACTCCCTGTTTCACTCTACGGGGTTTGGACTTCTTATTCCTGAATTCCACGTACGACTGGCGTCCACACATATAATTGACTATCCAACGTTCCTCGCTTGGCCGGAGGGTTATCTGCTCAATGTCCTCAAACAGCGTGCAGTGCTTTCCAGTATCAAAGGCTTTTGATAAGTCAAGCACCGCCATTACTGTTCTATCACACGGCGGTCTCTGCTTGAGTCCTTGACAAATATATGTGGAAATGGCGTGCAGTGCTGTTGTCGTGCTGTGCTGCTTACGGAATCTATGCTGAAGATCGGCAATTTGATAGCTATTCCTGATACTGGGAGGACTAAAGCCTCAAGGGTCTTTGCTATGGGCGACAACAGCGAAATCGGTCTGTACGATTCACCTTTGCTGGCATCTTTGTCTGGCTTCAGTAGTGAAACCATCCTGCCCATTTTCCAGACTTCGGGAACGATGTGGGTAACTATCGACAGGTTGAGAACTTTACTGAGATACTCGATTCCAGGGACATCCAGCTTTTTATGCATTACCATGGAGATTCCCAACGCTTTGGATGATTTAGCGTTCCTGATGGCATTCGCAAAATCATTCATTGTAAACGGTGGTGGTTCATTCTCGGCAGAAAAACATGCGATGTGACGTAATACTCTTCTCTTCGCCCTGTGATTCCCGGGGTGCTTGACAAACTTCCTGTTAACTTCCAGTGTCAGCTGCCTGACTCTGAAATCATTGTGGTTGGCTCGGCGAAGCTCATCTTTGGGTATTCAACAAGCAAGTATATGGCGAGCGGCTGCAGCAGTGATGATTTCTCGGAATGTCCTTTCCGCAATTCGAATATCAGAAGGATTGGACAGTTCTCTGAAGCGGTGATTGGTGAACTCTCTGGAACTCGGCCAATTAGCTTTCCCAAAATTGACGTATGTGCGGCGTTCAGAGGTGATGAAAGCGGGTGGTCTGCTAATGGAGACAATTATAGAGTGATCTGATCTAAGAGATCTGAGTCTGATCCAAGGAAATGACGGGTTGCCAGGTGACGTCATTTGACAGACCAGGTGACGCGATGGTTATGTCTGGCGAACTGTGACACTCTCCTCTAATTCTGGTAGGAGCGTCCTCATTGACCGAGCAAAACGTAGAGCTGTCAATCTGCTCAGCCAGCTCTATACCTCTCTGGCCGTTTCCGAGGACCGAATGTCACATCTCATGATGCGAAGTAAAGTCCACCAAGACCAGACGGTTATGACCTTCCAAAAGCGGCTAATGTTGGGCCTATAAAGTGGAGTACAGCTATTAATCGGCGGGATGTATACGTTCAGAAACTCTACCTCGGCAATTCCACACCTGACTGCTGCCCCCATATATTCCATGTACGGGTCATTAGAGCCAGGCTCAAGCGGGATATGTCTGTATTGAACAGACTGATGCAATAGGAAAGTTAATCCCCCACCAACATTTCTGGTGCGATCCTTCGTCAGTACGTTGTAACCATCACAACAATGCTGCAAGTTGCAGTTGTTATACCCTCAGCATTTATGCTAACGGGGGTATATACACTTTCATACGGGCAAAATGTGCCTCATTGAAATAATGGTTTTAGACCCCAAGTATGTTTGGACGAAATGTGTTTCAAACAATTTGGAATCGATTGAGCAATGTCCGTCCGTCTGTCTGGCTGACTGGAGCACACGATAACTCTCGAACGGATAAACCGATTCGGCTCAAATTTTGGCTTTCGTAATATTTTACCCAAACTTAGTTTAAGTTCGAAGATGGGCTATATCGGTCCACTCGTTCCGGTACCTCCCCCACAAAAGTTCGAAAATGTTTGGAAATTTTGTGCGCCCGATAACTCTTGAAGGGAGTAACCGATTTGGTCCTATCGTGAAACGTGTATCAGACTTAGATAAGGTTTCAATATGGACTTATTCGGTACTCTCCTTCGGGTACCTCCCACACAAAATTTCGGAAAAGTTCAGTTTAGGCCCATCCCTCGAATCGCTTTGATTTTTGTTTTAGCAACTTGTATTCACTGCCCTCCATTCGACGGTACAAGTTTCATCAGGGGAAAGTCCATACTTCCTGAGAAAATAGCCTGAACGTTTCAAAAAAACACCTATGACACCGTGTGGGGTGGTTGGAGCGTAAGATAACTCTCGAACGGATCTGCCGATTCGGTCCAAAATTTGGCCTTAGTAATATTTTGTTGAAATATAGTTTAAGTTTGAAGATAAGTCATATCGGTCCACTCCTTCAGGTACCTCCCCCACAAAAGTTCAAAAATGTTCGGAAAAATTGTTCGTACGGTAACCCTTGAAGGGTGTGGCCGAATAGGTCTATACTTTACACATCCTAATATATCTACCAGATAAAGATTAGGTTCAAATATGGACTATATTTGTCCACTCCATCCGGTACCTCCCACACAAAATTTCGGATAAGTTCACTTTAAGACCTGATATCGAATTACTTTGATTTTTGTTGAAGCAACTTGCATTCGCTGCCTCAATTACGATGGTAAAAGTTTTTTTAGGGTCCATACTTCTTGAGCAAACAGCCCGTAGAGTGTAAAAACCCCTTATGGCACCATATGTCGATCCATTCCTTTTAGTATCTCCTCCGCAAAACTTTTAATCTTTAATCCTAATCAACATTTTTATCGGTTCAAACGCCCAAAATTTTAAAACGCCCTAAATACATACCTATTTTGGGACAAATTGTTTCAATATACACAGGCTGAGGGTATATCTCTTTCGGCAAAGCCGACTGATACTTTTTTACTTGTTTTTGAGCTTGGTTTCCTGCACCGCCGCGACCATGGTATTCTTCCGCCTCATAAAATCCACTATTACCTCGATCCTACCATGCAAAAAGGATGCATTTCTAGGGATTGGAAGGCTGATGTTAAGTGCTACGTGTGCGGTTGCTGTTGGGGGAACTGTCGGAAAAGGGACACTTTATCCACGTTTCGGTATAGCCCTGAACATCCCGACTATACTGCGGCATGTAAAGTTATATATTTACGGATATTTTGGTTGTCCCTATGGTGGACGGTATAAATAGTTCGACTCGGTTGAACTTACGGCCTTATTAATTTGTCATAATAATGTGTCCTTCTTCTCTTATTAGACACTCCCTGGACAAAGGATTTTCGGTGAAAGGCCTTAAAATTGCCATTGAATATTTCGAAAGTATGGGCCACGAAGTGAAGGCAGTTATACCACAGTTTCGTATGAATCAAAATAAATCAACAGATCCTGCTGAATTGGATAGACTGCATAAGAGTGGTAAAATCGTGCAAACGCCATGTAAAAATTTACCCGGACTAACCAGTACCAGTTATGATGATCGGTAAGTGTTAACAAAATAATATTTATATTGAAGTAATTAATTTTATTTTCCCACCTCCCTCAAACAGTTTTATATTACAATTGGCCTGTGCCATGGATGCCGCCATTGTCTCAAATGATAACTATCGTGATTTGCTGCACGAAAATCCGGCATTTAAGAAAATCATTGAGACCCGAGTAATTGGTTATACGTGGTGTAATGATATCTTTATTCTACCCAAAGATCCCTATGGTAAATGGGGACCGACACTCGATATGATACTTAATCGTTCGTAAATGGGATTTTTTTGTTATGTTTCTCGTTTTCACTGCCTAATATTACTTTACTACATACATATATAAATAATTATTTAGTTAGTATGGTTACTGCTCAACGCCAAAGGATTAAAAGCTTTTGGATTTTTTGTATTGAGAGTTTTTCGTTTTGTTAATAAGTCATGGTGAAAAAATCGTTGGAGGGGATTTAGAAATATTTACATATTTCTTTGAAATATGTCATTTATTTAACATAAGTTCCTCAATATTCATTACATGATACCAATGATTTTGAGTATATTTCTTAAAAAATATGTATTTGAAAGAAAAAAATGGAAGGTTATGATTAATTTAGTATTAGATTTTTTTAATAAATTTAAATAAGTACCTGAAATTAAGATTACATTAATAAATTGGCAGTAATTTGGAAAATTTATATGAAGCCTCCCCTCTCAACCACCCACCGAAAGTCGTACATGTTAAGGCACTTTACACACATTAAAAATATTAAAAATATGATTAAAGAAAATAATATTCCCTTGTGTGTCAATGTCCCATTGGGCGATTTTATTTGCGGAAATTCTCACTTTATTGACAAACTGAAAATTGCCGCAAGCAAAATTGCCTTATGCAAATTCGGACAAAGTTTTGACATTAACTGTGTCGACAGTATTCTCTCTTTATCTAAGTTAAGAAAAATTAATTTTTCCCTTTTTTTGGTTTTGTACTTATCGGAAAATAATGAAATGACAAATTTATATTTGCTCCCTTGGTTTATTACACATCACTTAATTTTATATAAAATCTTCCTTCATAGTTTTATTTAATACTGCGTTTGTATATTTTTGGTTTCTTTTCACTGCTAACTTATCCTATTAGATTTACATACATACCTATACTATACTAATTTAACAATAAATAAAAATTGTTAACTTTTTTTAAACTGTATTTTTAAATGTTTGTTTCATTTTTGCAATAAATTATCTGTACAGAAGAGGGGCACAGAAAGGGGCGTTTTGGTGTAGCCTCCTGATGCTATTGTATTATCTTAATGGATGTGTGAGTTGATTAGAGCTTCTGCTGAGTTCACATCCTTTGTGTGGATTTATTTGCCTATATGTAATTTAAAATTTAGTTTCGTTAAATCCTGTTCAATGTAAATGAAAGGTTTAATTAGTTTTCAAGCTTCAACGTAGTGGAAAGAATACCTCTCAAAAGTACCGTCTGAGCCACAGCAAAGATAGGTTAGGTTAGGTTGAAAAGAGGGGAGAGTACTCGCCACATGTCCTGGTGGACATACACATAAGCCATGAAGTAGGCCTGTTGTGCGCTCTAGTCTAAGTTTTTTGAAAGAAGGGGACTCTACTATAAATTAATTAAGGAACTCTGTTCCCTTAACAAAATCCCGTAATTGTTTTAGGTCGTCTACAATTACCTGATTAAGATCTGGTGTTGTGTCGTTCCCTAAAAACTGGGATCTGATGTTTGCGAAAGCGGGGCATTGGCAGAGAAAATGCTCCAATGTTTCATCATCCTCTCCGCATGCCCTGCATACGCTGTTATCTGCATAATTAATTTTTTGCAGATGAGCTTGTAAACCCAGGTGACCTGTAAGAACACCTGTAAGTCTACTCAACTCTGCTTTACCTAGCAGTAATAGGTTTTTTGTTTTTTCCTCATTTGGGTCTCACCATAGGATTTTTGTGGTTTTCCCTAATTCCTCTCTATTCCATAGGGATAAGTGGGCATTTTTTGCCCAATTTTTTAACTCTAGCCGAGACGCATTTAGTGGCTTTGCGTTCGCCAAGTTTACGGTTGCTAATTCCCTTCCCTTTTTTGCCAGAGAATTTGCAATCTCATTACCTCTATTCCCCTCATGTCCCGGTACCCATATTATACGCACCGTGCCATGCTGAGTATAGCTGTTGATCGAATTTATACAATCCAAGACTGTTTGTGATTTTACTGTCTTGGATGTTATTGCTTTGATTGCAGTTTTACTGTACGTAAGGACGTTTACAGTAGTTGGCCTCGTGTTGGCATTAAGCCAGTTCAGACACTCTGTGATCGCTCGGATCTCCGCTTGATGGACCGTATTGTGATCCGGCAAACGAAGAGATATTTCGGTCTCTGGTTCTTCAATAAAGAGACCCAGTCCCGTTCTCCCACCTAGCACTGGGCCGTCTGTATAACAACAGTTTCCAGTCGGCATTTGTGCTAGATTTCCGCCGTTCCACGAGTCTCTGTCTGGAATTAATGTCTCGCATGAGGCAGCTACAAATGTTTCAGGTATACGGTCCGATACAATGTTATCCATTGACTCTCCCGTTGTTACCTGTAGAATGTTTTGATGGTATGTTAGGTGGTCCCTACTGATCCACTCGTCCATCGCATTAAGTCGAATAGCTGCGACAGCCGCTTCATACCTTATCTGGATTTCTATTGGGTGTATATATAGAATAGTTTCTAATGCCCTCGTTGATGTTGTCCTCATTGCGCCGCTTACACTTAGACAGCACATTCGTTGGACTTTCTGTAGTATTTTAATATTACACTTTTTATCCATAGCTGTCCACCAGACTACTGAAGCGTATGTTAGAATAGGTCTAACTACGCTTTTGTATAGCCAGTGTGTCATCTTAGGATTAAGACCACACTTGGCGCCTATAGCCCTTCTACAGGTTGACCAACATCTATGAGCTTTATTGGCTCTTTCTTGAATATGGTCTTTCCATTTAAGTTTCCTATCCAGAATTACTCCCAGATATTTGACTTTATTGGAAATATTGATCGTCTTGTTTAGGAAAACTGGTTCTTCAAAGTGTCCCAGTTTTGTTTTCCTAGTAAACAGACATATTTCCGGGTTTACATTAACCCCCAGTTTTTGTAACTTATTTTTGTTCGTTCGTCTATATTCGTAATAATTTAGGCATTCATAGCTTAGCCCCAAGATGACATACACATCTAATGTTTCGTATACCCGTTCCATATATGGTTAAGGATTCCTCATTTAAAAATCAGCGCTCTACATTTGCGCTAAAGCGAGTAAATCGATATACAAAATTTGACAATTCGTGTGAGAAGAATACATTTTTTTACAAAAACTGGGGGTAAGACCTCTTGGTCTAGCCCAGTTGTACGCTAGTTTTAGGGCTGATTCAGCTCTTCTGCATAGCAAGTTTGGATTCTTACCCCTCAGAAGTATTATAACGTCGTCTGCATAACAGACTGGGTCAAATCCCTCATCGGTTAAAGTCCTTAATAGGCTATTTATGGTAGTGACCCATAGGAGTGGGGATAAAATCCCCCCCTGTGGCGTACCCTGACCAACTTTGTCATTTATTTTTACGTCAAGTAGCCCAAGTAGGGTGACGTAGGGGATGGAAGATACCAAGGAACGGTCCTGACCGGTTTTAACATGGCAAAGCCCAGGATTTATCTTGGTCCCTCTTTCATCTCAAGTGGACACTGACCTCCCCGTGGTGTCACCTGGGGAACTGCCTTTAACACCCGTTAAAGGTAGTGAGCTAACATGTGCCGCGCGTTCACCCATAAGAACGTTAAAAACTTGGGTTTGGGCGTCGGGTTAGTAACCCTCCCCTAGAAAAAACAGCCTACTATGAAAAAACGAAAGAAAAGAAAAACAAACCCCTCTAAAGTTGACGAACCCCGCAAACGTTTTAAGGACCATGATCTGCGAATCTGCACCTGGAATGTTCGCACTCTTTATAGAGAAGGTGCAGTCTTCTCATTGGCAGAGGTACTTGAAAAGTACAAGGCCGATATTACTGCCATACAGGAAATACGATGGATTGGGAAAGGCGTCACAACAACACCTAAAGGTGACGCACTGTATTATAGCTGCCATGACGTAAAGCATGAGTTTGGTTGCGGATTCGTAGTTTGTCGGAGACTAAAACATCTGGTATCCAGCTTCACCCCAGTGAATGAAAGACTTGCTGCAATTCGAATAAAAGCCAAATTCTTCAACATCAGCTTTATTTGCGCTCATGCTCCCACTGAAGAAAAGGACGAACAGACCAAAGATATATTTTACGAGCGCTTAGAAGAAACATATGACCGTTGCCCTGCCCATGACATTAAAATCATTCTAGGCGATTTTAATGCCAAAATTGGAAAGGAGAATATCTTTGGCCCAACAGTCGGGAAATTCAGTCTCCACAGTGAAACATCTGACAATGATATGAGGCTGATAGACTTTGCAGCTGCAAAAAACATGGTAGTTAGCAGTACCAGATTTAATCATCTCGATATTCATAAGGGCACCTGGCTGACTCCAGATCAGAAAACAAGAAACCAAATTGATCATGTTGTGATAGATGGAAGACATTCATCCAGCGTGTTGGATGTACGATCGTTCCGAGGCGCAAACATTGATTCGGACCACTATCTTGTTGCAGCAAAGGTACGTAACCGTCTAAACGTTGCAAATAAAGCACGAACAGACACAACGCGGAAGTTGGACATCGATAGGCTGCAAACACAACAGATAGCCACAGCATATTCCACTTATCTAGCCCAATTGCTTAACGCGAGCACTCCTTGTCCCGATAACATAACAACACAATGGCAAAATATTGCCCACTCCATGCAAACAGCCGCAAAATCCATACTTGGATTCCAGAGACCTCCACAAAGGAATTCATGGTATGACCAGGAGTGCCGTGCTGCTACCGATGATAAAAATGCGGCATATAGAGCTACTTTACAATCAGTAGCAACGCGTAGCGCACGAGAGAGATATCGGGAGAAAAGGAGAGAAGAGAAACGTCTTTTCCGCAAGAAAAAGAGAGAAATGGAAAAGCGGGAGTGTGAAAAAATCGAGATGTACAGGAGCCAGAATGAAGTCCGAAAATTCTACCAAAGAGTGAAACATCAAACAGATGGCTTTGGTACAGGCACATCCTCCTGTAGAGACCAGCAAGGTAATCTGGTAACAGATACAGATAGCGTGCTCAGGATATGGAAGGAACATTTCTCCAATCTGCTGGTATCCAATAGTGGCGAAGACGATGATACCGCAGATCCAATCCCAGAATATGGTATATAATGTATACCACCCGGCCAAGATGAGGTAAAAACAGCAATCAACCGGCTGAAGAATAATAAAGCAGCAGGAGCCGATGGCTTACCAGCCGAGCTGTTTAAAACCGGAGGCGACGCGCTGATAAGGTGTAGATAAGGTGCTAGTTAGCACCATCTGGCAGGAAGAACGCGTACCCGACGATTGGAACCTGAGCATCCTATGTCCCGTCCACAAAAAAGGAGATAAGACTGTATGCTCCAACTATAGGGGCATAAGTCTACTCCCTATTGCCTATAAGATAGTGTCAGGGATACTGTGCGAACGAATAAAGCCTATGGTCAACGAGATAATTGCCTATAAGATAGTGTCAGGGATACTGTGCGAACGAATAAAGCCTATGGTCAACGAGATAATTGGACCATACCAATGTGGCTTTAGACCTGGCAAGTCCACCATTGACCAGATATTTACCCTGCGGCAAATCCTAGAGAAGACCCAAGAGATGCAGATCGACACATTTCATCTTTTTGTCGATTATAAAGCTGCATTCGACAGTCCCCTCCGATCAAAGGTATTCCATGCAATGTCTGAATTTGGTATTCCCGCAAAGCTCATCCGGCTGTGTAAGATGACTCTAACTGATACTAGGTCCTCAGTTAAAATTGGAAAGAACCTCTCCGAAGAATTTTGTACCAAAAGAGGTTTCAGACAAGGAGACAGCCTTTCGTGTGACCTATTCAACATTTTGCTGGAAAAGGTAATACGAGATGCAAATGTCAAAAGAAATGGCACAATTTACACCAATAGCCACATGTTACTTGCCTATGCTGATGACATAGACATCATGGGACGATCAGTAAAGGAAGTAACTGATACCTTTAGGAAGGTCGAAGCAGAATCTACGAAAGTGGGTCTGGCGGTAAACGGCGAAAAGACCAAATTGATGGTGTCGACGCGCAAAGCGTCCATAGAGCTCGGACCAACCGTAGAAGTTGGTACCTACAATTTTGAGGTAGTTAAAGACTTCGTCTACCTCGGCACTGCCATAAACACAACAAACAACATCAGTTGTGAAATAAAAAGAAGAATTGTATTGGCCAACAGATGCTACTATGGATTAAGTAAGCAATTTAAAAACAAAGCCACATCTCGTCAAACAAAAATAACACTATACAAAACGCTGATACTACCCGTGCTAATGTATGGCTCCGAAGCATGGGTACTTGCGCAAGCAGATAAGGCAGTGCTTGGTGTGTTTGAGAGGAAAATTCTTCGAAAGATCTACAGGCCGATTTGCGTTGACGGTGAATATCGACGTCGTATGAACCACGAGCTATATAAGCTATACAAAGACATGCATATAGTTAAACGTATCGAGATGCAACGATTGCGTTGGCTAGGCCATATCATGAGAATGAGCGATGATGAACCCGCTAAAAAGGCGTATGAATACATGCCACATGGCGGTGCACGCAGAATCGGCAGGCCTAAGCTTCGATGGAGCACACAAGTGGATGAAGAAATGGAAAGGCGCGGTATTCCAAAAAGTCAAGCGAAAAACAGAGAGGAATGGAGATCTTTTCTTAGTTCGGTCTATGGAACAAATGTTCTGTAATGGGCCAACTAAGTAAGTAAGTAAGCCCGCAGCTTATCCATCTATTCCTTAGCATGTGGCTTATCCAGTCCCTAAGGGCCCGATTCACCTGAAACTTATCTAAGGATTGGATAAGGCTTTCGATGCTGACGTTGTTGAAATCACCCTCGATATCAATGCATACCGCTAGTGTATACATCTTCCTGTCGAAGGTTATCTCGATGTGGTGTACAACCTCATGTAATGCGGTTTCCACTGATCTACCTTTAACGTATGCATGTTGTTTGTATTTAAGCATATCGTTTGGAATCTTGCTCTTAATCATGGTGTCGACTATTCGTTCCACGGTTTTAAGCAGGAAGGATGGTAGGCTTATCGGACGATAAGACTTAGGAATTGCGTAACTTGCCTTCCCAGGTTTGGGGATAAATACTACCCTCGCCTCCTGCCAGGCTTTAGGGGTATACGCAAATTTTAAGCATGCGTTAAAAATTCCAGATAGTTTGGGCGCAATGAAGTCCATCTCTTTCTGGAGTAAGGCCGGAAATATCTCATCCGGCCCCGCTGCTTTGAAGGTTTTAAAGCTCTTGATGGCATCCTTTACCATCGCTTCATCAATTGTTGGTGCTTCCTCTGTAACACATTCCCTCATTACCGGCACCCCTGCGTGCGTCGCAGTGTTCGGCGGGAAATGTGTACTCATCAAAAGCCCCAGCGTGTCCTCGATTGTTTCCATCTTATTTCCCATATCATTCACCATGATCTCGGTTTGTGTATGGGTTTTCGATAGAAACTTTTTTAATTTGGATACATCATTTACGCTGTCTACCTGTTCACAGAAAAGTTTCCAGGAATTGCGCTTTGCTGTTCTAGTCATTTTGTTGTATTCTTTAAGTTTTGTGTGATAGTTGTCCCAGAATACAGCTAATTTCTTTCGTCGAGCTCTGTTGTAAAGCCCTTGGACCTCTTTGCCTTTGTTACGAATTTCTCCTGTCATCCAGGGTTTTTCGTAGGCAGATTTCCTCTCTCGAAGGGGACAACTTTCTTCGAATGACTTTACTAAGACCTCCGTTATAATGTTGACATTTCTGTCTATATCTTCCGTGCTTAGGCATTCATATCTATCGTGCCCTAGCCTGTCTTTTATTAGTTTCCCAAATTTTATCCAATTGGTTTTGGATTTATTTCGGAAACTTATAGGTTTCGGCGATGGCCGTGTTAGTTCAAATCTTATATAACGATGATCCGAGAAGGAGTGCTCTTCCGAGACCCTCCAATTCTGCACCTCGTTCATAAGATTTTCGGAACATATTGTTATATCTAATACCTCCTCCCTAATCTTGTTAACAAAGGTGGCTTTATTACCTATGTTAAGGGTTATTAGGTCGTTAGTATTCAAGAAATCTAAAAGGGCTTGGCCCCTTTTGTTAGTATTAGTACTACCCCACGCAATGTGGTGTGAGTTAGCATCGCTATCTACTAGTACTTCGTTACCTGTTTGTTTTGCTTTCCTCACCAACCGCTGCAGCTCCGACGTAGGTGGTAGTGTCGGCGAGTCGAACGGTAAATATACTGACGCAAGGTACAGTGAGTGTCAAAAATATTCGGTTTTAAATTTCACCAATAGTAACACCTCAGTATTTTAGAAGCCCATACCCAATATTCAAAAAACCAAATACATAAAAAAATGTTGGTCCTGTGGCAATTAAAAAATGTATGTAACATGGATCCATGGCAACCCTATAAGCGAGAATAACAAAGAAGAAGTTGTTAACCCTGTTTTCTATGCGTCAAAAATATTCGGTTTTTGTAACTTTTGTTAAATATTTTGGCAAAAAACCGGTCAATATCGAACTTTTCTCCAATATTAGCATAATTTTCAATAATTGCGAACAGAATCTTTGTTCCTGTGTGCAATAATATCATATTTCATAGCAAATTATCAAAATTTAGGGCTAAGGAAAAACGCTATCCTAGAAAAGAGAAAACTGTTTATATTTTATTATAAAAAGGGCAGAAACAAAGGGAATTTCTGCTCATTTTTGAATAATTAGTCGAATATAGTTAAAATAATGTGCAAAAGTCACGAAAATACAGAAATAATCGATTTCGTGAAACACATAAGCCAGCCAAACCAAGGACTGGGAGGGAAGGTAGAGGAATCTCCTGGAAAATTACGGCTAAACCGCCCTTAATTTTCTTGGAATTGATCACCGAGCCCTAATTGACTTTCAGAAGATAGAAAATATGCACTTACTTTCCAAAAAAATCGTAGGGATAAAGCCTTTCATGGCCTTGTAACACATCACACACGATTGGCTTATTTACATAACCAAAAATCTAGTTCAAATTTCGCCTTGATGTACCTTCAAAACTTGATGTACATCAGAAACTTGGTGAAATGGAGTTAGTTTTGAATGCCTAAGCAGGAAAATCAGTATACCACCAAGTTTCCGGCCTTTCTGTGTACTCCAACACAAAAAGTACGAAGAAGCTTTTAGGAGGCATATATTTATCAATGACTTATGATGTGTTACAAGGCCATGAAAGGCTTTATCCTTACGATTTTTTTGGAAAGTAAGTGTATATTTTCTATCTTCTGAAAGTCATTTAGGGCTCGGTGATCAATTTCAAGAAAATTAAGAGTGGTTTAGCCATAATTTTCCAGGAGATTCCTCTACCTTCCCTCCCAGTCCTTGGTTTAGCTGGCTTATGTGTTTCACGAAATCGATTATTTCCGTATTTCCGTGACTTTTGCAAATTATTTCACCTATATTCGACTAATTATTCAAAAATGAGCAAAAATTCCCTTTGTTTCTGCCCTTTTTATAATAAAATATAAACAGTTTTCTCTTTTCTAGGATAGCGTTTTTCCTTAGCCCTAAATTTTGATAATTTGCTATGAAATATGATATTATTGCACACAGGAACAAAGATTCTGTTCGCAATTATTGAAAATTATGCTAATATTGCAGAAAAGTTCGATATTGACCGGTTTTTTGCCAAAATATTTAACAAAAGTTACAAAAACCGAATATTTTTGACGCATAGAAAACAGGGTTAACAACTTCTTCTTTGTTATTCTCGCTTATAGGGTTGCCATGGATCCATGTTACATACATTTTTTAATTGCCACAGGACCAACATTTTTTTATGTATTTGGTTTTTTGAATATTGGGTATGGGCTTCTAAAATACTGAGGTGTTACTATTGGTGAAATTTAAAACCGAATATTTTTGACACTCACTGTATATATTTCCATTCCCCAGCTTCAGCACAGTTGCGTCCGATGTTGACAACTCTGGAGAGAAAAGAAAACTTAAGTTTTTGTGACATATTATACAGGTTCTCAGTCGAGACCCCGTATTTGCATAAAACAGTTGGTAGTTTATATGGTTTAGTCCAGAGACCTTGTTCTGAATAGTCCAAGGTTCCTGGATCAAGCCAATATGGATTTTACCTGTATTGATTTTCTCCATCAGGGCCATGGTTGCCGTCTCGCTCCGATGGAGGTTTATCTGGATGACCTCAATCATTGGTCCTCCGGCATCGACTCCCTTTTCATTGTTGCTGGGAGGTAAAACCTCTTCGCTATTTTCTTTGGCTTCCTCGCTTTCGCCGATTACCGCCTTTCCTGTTTTGAAGCGGACTGCGTTGGAGATGTAGAAAGTCCTGCCCTTAGTCTTTGTCAGACTAGCCATGGAGAGATGGGCAATTCCGACCACAAGGAGAGTTCCGTCCTCCTGCTCCTCCCTGTGGAAGACCTCCCATCTCTTCACGGCCAAGTCCTTGTTTTGACGACCAAAGACTTCGAGCATGCGTTCCGTCTCGAACTTGCTGCCCCATCCTCTGACGAATACTGAAGTTTTTGTTAGTTGAGGAATTTGGTCTTTCCTCACCAACTTTAGTTTGCCGTTTTCCCATGGAGGTATTATGCTGCTGATAATATCCTTGAGGGCGGCAACGTTTGCATGCTGGGCAAATTGGAACACCATCACGTCCCCTTTGACCCCGCTGCTGATAATTTGAATTGGATCACCTCCAATCATTATGTGATCCAATATCTTATTGTTGACCATTTCCTCAATTGCTGGAAGATGGTCTTTGGGTAGCTTTCCGGAACCTCTATTGGTATCGATCACTGCATAGCAGAGTTCGTCCCTATAGCGTTTCTTGGCTACCTTGGCGTAAGATGGCGGCTCTCTACCAGTCTCCGCAGCCCTCTTCCTCTTCTGCCGGGTCCGGGATTTCTTCGCAGAATCCCCAGGCACTGCAGTCGATTCCGCGGCTGGGCACACCCTCTTCACGTTCGAGCTGACTTTGTCGCCCTCTGCCAAAGGATTCTCGGAACAGTCTCCTTTGCGTGGTACTTGACGCGGTGCACTCGAAACGTTTGGGGATGTGGAGCTCTTTTTCTTCTTCGTCGGCTTTACAGTGTTCTGCTCTTCGGGGGATCTGATCCTCTTCGCCGCTTCCGAAGAAGTGGAGGGAGTGTTCATGATCCCTGTGGGAGCATCCTGCGATATAGCCTTTTTGCTTGCCCGTTGCTTCCTGCACTTGCGTCGTTGAGCACCAGACCGCTGCTTTTTGTGTGTTGTGAGCTTTGCAATGCTGTCGCTCACTTCGTCTACCATCTTGTGGACCTCCTCCTTTTCTGGGATTTCCATGAGCATGAACTTCCCCTTAGCTTCTCAGTCTCTTCCTCCCTGTATCTGCCCTTAGGCTGTGTGCTTGTCGCATTACCTTCGACCACAGGTGCCAAGGCACCCACACCTGTGGGAGAGATTTGCTCACGATCGCATGATGACGACGGGGTGTGACTCGTGGGCAGATCAACATCACCCGCCGGTACTGGGTTTATTAGGCCCTGCACCGTAACTTTTTCGCTTTGTCCAACTTTCTTCATATTGTGTTTTTTGTTTTAGGGGAACACCCCCATAGTCAGTTTTTTGTCCGCGGGGAAAATAAATTTCCCTGAGGCAGGTGATCGTACTAATCCGTTCCGGAACAGGTTTACTCACAAATGAATTCCCTAGATCTAGAACAAATTAGTACGGTCATCCGCCTCCTCCTATCCGCCGGTGGGGACGCGCCCGGTAGGAGAACTGACAAACACCCTCGGGACAGCAAAGATAACATTCCATGTAGTTTCTTTATATGTAGGTATTTCTTTATTAAACACATTATGGAATTGGAAGAATTGTGAAACGTTTTTTTTTTTTCAAAACTCCCGATGTTCCTTTGTCAGATCAATAACATCAATTTTTGGTTCAATCAAAATACAATCATTGCTTTCATTGTTAGCAAGAAGTTTTAATTTGCCACTTGATTCCACCTGCTTCGCGTTCACCTCCCCCTCTGGTGTTGTTTCATTTGATATGGATGCAAGGGATTCCGATGATTTCCATGAAGTGGATAAAGATTTTGACGATTTTGGTGAATAAATATTAAATGAACTGCTGCGAGCATTGCTTGTTATGGAATCCTTAGAAATATTTTTTGTCTCATCCAAGGATGTTCTGCTATTCGAATTTTTCTCGGACATGCTGATATTTTAGAATTGGTAAATGTTGTAATAAAAAAATATGAAGAAATAATTTGTATTTATGACACAATAGATAATTTTTGATAACAAATTTAAATTTTAAATTTACAAAATAAACGTATTCAATAAACGTGGATTTTTTTTAACTTCTTAAGAGGTCCTAAAGGTGGTAATAAATTTGGTTTTTCAAAGATTTTAAGGGCAGAACTTTGAATCATTTTTTGGAGGACCTCATAAGGGCTCAATAAACTTGTTATACCCTCCACCATAATATGGAGGGTATAATAATTAAATTTTTTATTCCGTTTGTAACACATCGAAATATTCATCGGATACCCTATAAAGTATATATATTCTTGATCAGGGTAAAATTCTAAGTCGATATAACCAAGTCCGTCTGTCAGTCCATCTGTCGAAATCAAGATACTGCTCGCAATTTTTAAGATAGAGCTTTGTAATTTGGTATAGAAGTTTCTATTACTGCTAGGATTATTACTGTTTCTATTACTGCTAGGATGGCCTATATCGGTCCACGTTTTGATATAGCCCCCATAGAACGATACTCCCCGATTTTCGGTATTTTGAAGATTTTAGCTTCATTATCACAAGGAAATGGCTGAAATTTAGTACTTAGTCTTCATTGGGGGTATAGAACTTTTCCCCAGAATTTTGTCGGTATAGGCCCGACGCCTTCATATAGCCCCCATAGAACGGTTCCCCCGATTTTCGGTATTTTGAAGGTTTTAGCTTCATTATCACACCGAAATGGCTGAAATTTTGTACTTAGTCTGGGTTGGGGGTATAAAACTTTTCCCCAAAATTTTGTCGGTATAGGCCCACGCCTTCATATAGCCCCCATAGAACGGTACCCCCGATTTTCGGTATTTTGAAGGTTGTGGCCTCAATATTCCACCGATTTGGCTGAAATTTGGTATTTAGTTTTCACTTGGGGAATACAACTTTTCGTATGAAATTTGTTGGTATAGGTCCACGCCTTCATATAGCCCCCATAGAACGGTACCCCCGATTTTCGGTATTTTGAAGGTTGTGGCCTCAATATTTCACCGATTTGGCTGAAATTTGGTATTTAGTTTTCACTTGGGGTATACAACTGTTCGTATGATATTTGCTGGTATAGGTCCACGCCTTCATAAAGCCCCCATAGAACGGTACCCCCCGATTTTCTTTATTTTAAAGGTTGTGGCCTCAATATTCCACCGATTTGGCTGAAATTTGGTATTTACTCTTCACTTGGGGTATAAAACCATTCGTATGAAATTTGTTAGTATATGCCCACGCCTTCATATAGCCCCCATAGAACGGTACCCCCGATTTTCGGTATTTTGAAGGTTGTGGCCTCAATATTCCACCGATTTGGCTGAAATTTGGTATTTAGTTTTCACTTGGGGAATACAACTTTTCGTATGAAATTTGTTGGTATAGGTCCACGCCTTCATATAGCCCCCATAGAACGGTACCCCCGATTTTCGGTATTTTGAAGGTTGTGGCCTCAATATTTCACCGATTTGGCTGAAATTTGGTATTTAGTTTTCACTTGGGGTATACAACTTTTCGTATGAAATTTGTTGGTATAGGTCCACGCCTTCATATAGCCCCCATAGAACGGTACCCCCGATTTTCGGTATTTTGAAGGTTGTGGCCTCAATATTCCACCGATTAGCTGAAATTTGGTATTTAGTTTTCACTTGGGGAATAAAACTTTTCGTTTGAAATTTGTTGGTATAGGTCCACGCCTTCATATAGCCCCCATAGAACGGTACCCCCCCCCCCCCCCCCCCCCGATTTTCTTTATTTAAAGGTTGTGGCCTCAATATTCCACCGATTTGGCTGAAATTTGGTATTTAGTCTTCACTTGGGGTACAAAACTTTTCGTATGAAATTTGTTGGCATATGCCCACGCCTTCATATAGCCCCCATAGAACGGTACCCCCGATTTTCGGTATTTTGAAGGTTGTGGCCTCAATATTCCACAGATTTGGCTGAAATTTGGTATTTAGTTTTCACTTGGGGAAAAAACTTTTGGTATGAAATTTGTTGGTATAGGTCCATGCCTTCATATAGCCCCCATAGAACGGTACCCCCGATTTTCGGTATTTTGAAGGTTGTGGCCTCAATATTTCACCGATTTGGCTGAAATTTGGTATTTAGTCTTCACTTGGGGTATTCAACTTTTCGTATGAAATTTGTTGGTATAGGCCCACGCCTTCATCTTGCCCCCATAGAACGGTACCTCCCGATTTTCGTTATTTTGAAGGTTGTGGCCTCAATATTTCACTGATTTGGCTGAAATTTGGTATTTACTCTTCACTTGGGGTATAAAACTTTTCGTATGAAATTTGTTGGTATAGGCCCACGCCTTCATATAGCCCCCATAGAACGGTACCCCCGATTTTCGGTATTTTGAAGGTTGTGGCCTCAATATTTCACCGATTTGGCTGAAATTTGGTATTTAGTTTTCACTTGGGGTATAAAAACTTTGAAATTTGTTGGTATAGGTCCACGCCTTCATATAGCCCCCATAGAACGGTACCCCCGATTTTCTTTATTTTAAAGGTTGTGGCCTCAATATTCCACCGATTTGGCTGAAATTTGGTATTTACTCTTCACTTGGGGTATAAAACCTTTCGTATGAAATTTGTTGGTATATTTCCACGCCTTCATATAGCCCCCATAGAACGGTACACCCGATTTTCGGTATTTTGAAGGTTGTGGCCTCAATATTTCACCGATTTGGCTGAAATTTGGTATTTAGTTTTCACTTGAGGTATAAAAACTTTGAAATTTGTTGGTATAGGTCCACGCCTTCATATAGCCCCCATAGAACGGTACCCCCGATTTTCGGTATTTTGAAGGTTGTGGCCTCAATATTCCACCGATTTGGCTGAAATTTGGTATTTAGTCTTCACTTGGGGTATAAAACTTTTCGTATGACATTTGTTGGTATAGGTCCACGCCTTCATATAGCCCCCATAAAACAGTACCTCCCGATTTTCGGTATTTTGAAGTTTGTGGCCTCAATATTTCACCGATTTGGCTGAAATTTGGTATTTAGTTTTCACTTGAGGAATAAAACTTTTCGTATGAAATTTGTTGATATAGGTCCACGCCTTCATATAGCCCCCATAGAACGGTACCTCCCCGATTTTCTTTATTTTAAAGGTTGTGGCCTCAATATTTCACCGATTTGGCTGAAATTTGGTATTTACTCTTCACTTGGGGTATAAAACCTTTCGTATGAAATTTGTTGGTATATGCCCACGCCTTCATATAGCCCCCATAGAACGGTACCCCCGATTTTCGGTATTTTGAAGGTTGTGGCCTCAATATTCCACCGATTTGGCTGAAATTTGGTATTTAGTTTTCACTTGGGGAATAAAACTTTTCGTATGAAATTTGTTGATATAGGTCCACGCCTTCATATAGCCCCCATAGAACGGTACCCCCGATTTTCTGTATTTTGAAGGTTGTTGCCTCAATATTCCACCGATTTGGCTGAAATTTGGTATTTAGTTTTCACTTGGGGTATAAAACTTTTCGTATGAAATTTGTTGGTATAGGTCCACGCCTTCATATAGCCCCCATAGAACAGTACCTGCAGATTTTCGGTATTTTGAGGGTTGTGACCTCAATATCCCGCCAAAATGGCTGAATTTCGGTATTAAGTCTTACTTGGGGGGTGAACAACTTTCCACCTAAAATTTGTTGGGTTAGGTTCAGGCCTTCATATAGGCCCCATAAAACGACACCTCCCGATTTTCGGTATTTTGTAGGTTGAGGCTGTGGTTATACATTTCTCTATTTTATTGACTTGCATAATTTTGCATATGTTATATGTTTCGATTGCAATTGAATCAGAAGCCAAAAATATGCCCAGTCCCAACATTTGGCATGAATCGGGCCAAAAATAGGGGTTGCATAAAATTCCGCTGTCTAGATATAATAGATGTCGGTAGTGGGAGCATCTTAGAGATTGTTCTGGACTGGTCATGAGAGCGACTACGACAGGGACTATGTTGCTGCATGATGCGGTGGAACACAGCCCCCAGTGAGTCGTCGTCGTTATCAACATACGTGATTCCCCTGCAGTCCCCCCTGAATACCAGCCGTTGCTGTTCCAATCGCTAAAAATTCATCCTTTTTATTTTAATTGCAATGGTAATTTAATTGCCGAGGTAAGATAGATCATGGTCACAGCGTTGTGATGGTTACAACGTACTGAGGAAAAATCGCACCAGAAGTGGAGGTGGGAGATAAGGGTTTTCCTATTGCACCAGTCTATTCTATCTCGCTTGAGCCTGTCTCTAATGACCCGTACATGGAATGTATGGGGGTAGCAGTCAGGTTTGGAACTGCCGAGATAAAGTTGCTGAACGTATACATCCCGCCGAGAAATAGCTGTATCTCAGTTTACGAGACTGACATTAGCCCGCTCTTGGAAGGTCATAACCGTCTGTTCTTAGGGTACATTAATGCGCATCATGAGATGTGGCATTAGATCCTCGGAAACGACCAGAGGTACAGCCCTGGCTGAGCAGGTTGACAGCTCTACATTTTGCTCGGTCAATGAGAACACTCCTACCAGAATTAGAGGAGTGTGTCACAGTTCGCCAGACATAACCATCGCGTCACCTGGTCTGACATATGACGTCACCTCGCAAACCGTCATTTTCCTTGGATCAGACCATCTCTTCTCAATTGTCTACATCAGCAGACCGCTCGATTTCATTACCTCTGAACGCTGCACTTTCATCAGTCATGGAAATGATAACTGGCCGAGTTTCAGAGAGTTCAATAATCACCGTTTCAGTGATCTTCCCAACTCTTGTGATGTTCGGGTAGCGGAAAGGACGTTCCGAGACGTCATCACTGCTGCAGCCGCTCGCCATATACCTGTCGAATACCCGAAGTAAGACAAAACTTCCCAGCAGATGCGACGGAATTTGCAAATGAGCGTAATGAGCTTCGTCGAGCTAACCCCAATGACCCCAGAGTCAGGGAAGTTAACAGGTAAGCATAAGTGGAACAAGTGGCTAAATCATCTGAAGAGTTGCAACATTGGGGCCGGAGCAAGTGAATTTTGGGCAACGGTTAAATCACTCTCGAACCCTGGAAGGAGGGAAGATATTTCAATCGACAGTTTGTCGAGCACCCCGAAAGTGACAGGGCTAAGAGAAGAGTACTACATCGCATTAGATATCTTCCTACCGAGAAGGAACCACCAAAATTTACAATGGATGATGTTGTGAATGTCATCAGAAACACTAAAGCACTCAAACCGTTGGCCCAGATGGAATCTCCATGGTAATGCTGCAACAGCTGAATAAGGCTCGACTCTCGACTCCACTATGTCACTAAAGTTCACAACGTATCACTAGCCACCCACATCGTTCGCGAAGTCTGGAAAATTGGCAGGCTACTAAAGCCAGGTAATGATGCCAGCAAAAGTGAATCGTCGCCTGTAGCAAGACCCTTGAGGCTTTCGTCTTCACCAGTGTCAGAAATAGCAATCCAGTTGCCGATCATCATCATGGGTTCGTAAGCAGCACAGCACGACAATTGCGCTGCACGCCATCTCCATACATATTTGTCGAGGACTCAACCAGAGCAAGCGTGATGGTGGTGCCCGACTTATCAAAAGCCTTTGATGCTGTCAAGCACAACACGCTGTTTGATGACATCGAGCAGAATACCCTTCGGCCAAGTTTGAAACGTTGAATATTCAATTATATTTGTGGACGCCTGTCGTACGTGGAATTCAGGAATAAGAATACCAAACCGCGTAGAGAAAAACAGGGAGTTCCCCAAGGTGGGGTGATATCTCCGAAACTGTTTAACCTCTACCACTCCCTTATTTGGCGTCAGGTACCTTCCCTGATGACACCTGTGAAAGACTGAACTCTTATTTAACCGATCTTACCATCTTTTTCTACGCCAGGAATATGCAGATATCCGCCACTAAATCTACGGCCACTCTGTTCACCGCATGGACGGCTCCGGTGAGAAGAGAGTAGAATGTCGTGATCGATGATAGCAGAATTCCCGACATCAAACTACTCCAAAATTCTAGGGGTCACATTCGACACTACGTTCACGTCGTCCGCGAATGCCGCATCTATCAGCGATGAACTGAAAAGTAGGAACAAGGTCATCAAGTCCCTAGCCGGCCGACCAAGTCCCTAGGTCGGTCTGTGGTAAGCTATGAGGCGCTAGTTTGGTTCCCGACTTTATGTGATTCGCAATGGAATAAAATTCAAACTTGTCAGAATGCCGCCCTGAGAACAGCAACAGATTGCCTCCTCATGTCTTCAGTGAACCATCTACATGAGGAGGCAAAGATGCTTCCACTAAAGCAACAGAAAGAGATGCTTTCGTTACAGTATATGCTCGGGTGTTACCGTGAGAGTCATCCCAATCACCATTTGGGCGTAGGCCCGACCCACTCAGGCACATCAAGAAGGATCTTCAAGTTCTAGGGGAAGAGGCCCGACAATACAGGAGATAACTTCTAGTTCAACAGGCATATCAAGCACGTTTAAATAGCATTCACACGGACGCAGTTGCTAAGGCCATAATCAAATATAGTGAGCAGCTGCCACGACAAACCAGAGTAGTTTTGACTCAACTACGCTCGGGATATTGCAGTCGCCTAAATTTTTATAGGGCAAAGATTATTGGCACCGTGCAAAACATCTGTCCAGTATGCGGCATGTCCCGCACACCGCACTGCACCTTTTCAATTGACCTGCCAAACCTACTCATCTAACTCCAGTGGAGCTGTGGTTACATCCCATCGAAGCAGCCACTTTCCTGGAACTAGAGATAGACTCAGATCCAGATTACAGAACATACAATAATAAACACAACAACTATTTTTTCTATAACAATCAGTTTATTTAAATGGCGCCCGATATTTATTGGTTAACTAAAAGTTAATTTATAGTTTTAGTAATTAATTTAAATAATAAAAATAAAAGAAGGCGTTAAGCTAATGTTACAAACAGTCATGCAGCTTCGTTTTTGCCTTCCTCATAATATCGATCACCGTTAATGCTGTTGGTGCGTCGCCATCGACTCCAATTGAAGCAAGGTCGGCAACTAACTCATGGTTGTATTGCCACTGATGTTCTCTTCAATGTTAATTGTTGCAATTCCATTAGTTTTTGCTTCAATACGACCTGTTTTACTTTTCTCTTTCTGTAAATCTCCTGGTTGCGTTGCAACATCTTTATAAGCCGGAGAACAATCTGTGGTGGTCATATTGTTAGCTACATTACAGCCAGCTTCTTTGGGAAAATAAGGAGTTGAAACGGTCTCCATTCTGGCATTTGGAACATTTTCAGGAGCTGAAAAAAAAAACAAATGGTTGTTGTATGTTTAACATCAGGTTAGTTACATGTTACGCATACTAGCGTAAAATAATTTCGTCTGATAAATGAAATCGTAAGTCATAAGTTGAGTCATAAAAATGTCCACACATTATATTCCTACACAAGTGCCGAACGTATAATTATCGCTGGTTACGAAGTTTTTCGGGAAATCACACTCACAAGACCCGAACGAAAAGAAAGAGCGTACGAAATAGAACAGACAGTCTATAGAAGCGCCCCTTTCTTTCAGAAAGGTTCTAAAGCAGTCACCTTTCTTTTAGAAAGGGGTATAGAAGCACCCTTTCTTTTAGAAAGGGGTATAGAAGCACCCTTTCTTTTAGAAAGGGGTATAGAAACACCCTTTCTTTTAGAAAGGGGTATAGAAGCACCCTTTCTTTTATAAAGGGGTATAGAAGCACTCTTTCTTTTAGAAAGGGGTATAGAAGCACCCTTTCTTTTAGAAAGGGGTATAGAAGCACCCTTTCTTTTAGAAAGGGGTATAGAAACACCCTTTCTTTTAGAAAGGGGTATAGAAACACCCTTTCTTTTAAAAAAGGGTATATAAGCACCCCTTCTTTTAGAAGGGGGTATAGAAGCACTCTTTCTTTTAGAAAGGGGTATAGAAGCACCCTTTCTTTGAGAAAGTGTATATAGAAGCACACTTTCTTTGAGAAAGTGTATATAGAAGCACCCCTTCTTTCAGAAAAGGGTCTATCGAAACACCCTTTCTTTCTTTCTTTCTTTCTTTCTTTCAGAAACACCCTTTCTTTCAGAAAATGGATATAGAAGCACACTTTCTTTCAGAAAGGGTCTATAGAAGCAACCTTTCTTTCAGAATAGGTCTATAGAAGCACCCTTTCTTTCAGAAAGAGTCTATAGAAACAACCTTTCTTTAAGAAAGTGTCTATAGAAACAAGCTTTCTTCCGGAAAGGGTCTATAAAAGTAACCTTTCTTTTAGAAAGGGTCTATAGAAACAAACTTTCATTCAGAAAGGGTCTATAGAAACAGACTTGCTTTCAGAAAGGGTCTATAGAAGCAACCTTTCTTTCAGAAAGGGTCTAAAGATCAACCTTTCTTTCAGAAAGTGTCTAAAGATCAACCTTTCTTTTAGAAAGTTTCTATAGAAGCACTCTTTCTTTCAGAAAGGGTCCAGAGAAGCACCTTTTCGTTCAGAAAGGGTCTATAGAAGCAACCTTTCTTTCAGAAAGTTTCTATAGAAGCACTCCTACTTTCAGAAAGGGTCTATAGAAGCAACTTTTCTTTGGGAAAGTGTCTATAGAAGCACCCTTTCTTTGAGAAAGTGTCTATAGAAGCACCCTTTCTTTGAGAAAGTGTCTATAGAAGCACCCTTTCTTTGAGAAAGTGTCTATAGAAGCACCCTTTCTTTGAGAAAGTGTCTATAGACGCACCCTTTCATTGAGAAAGTGTCTATAGAAGCAACCTTTCTTTCAGAAAATTTCTACAGAAGCACCCTTTCTTTTAGAAGGACACTATAGAAGCACCCTTTCTTTGAGGAAGGCTCTATAGAAGCACCTTTTCTTTGAGGAAGGCTCTATAGAAGCACCCCTTTCTTTTGGGAAAGCTCTATAGAAGCACCCTTTCTTTGAGAAAGTGTCTATAGAAACACCCTTTCTTGTCTTTATAGAACGTAAACGTGATTGCAATTAAGAAATTTCTAGTTGAAACTTACCAGCGATAGTGGACTTGGTCGTATCCTTAGCCGAACGACGTTTAATATACTCCGCAATAGCTATACATGCCATACTTATCCAGAATATACATAAAAGAACTTCAAGAAATAGAAGAAAATACATTTTTTGCTCGTTTTCGAATTAATGAGGAAAGAATCGGCGAAATGGTCTTGTCGAAGTCGTATATCGTACTATTGAAATCACAACCACTGAACTAAACGAAATTTTTGCAGATATCTATCAATTCAGTTAACACATACAAACAAATAATTGTTTATATTGAAATGCATTAACAAATTTCCACTTATCGTTGTATGTAGAAATGACTTAAATATGGAAATTAGAAAATAGTATGTAATATGAAAAATCATTTAAATTTCAATATTTATTACTTCAAATTAGTTTCAGAATCCACATACTAATTGGCCACCATCCATTGATGTACTGGCACTTTCAGATGTCGCCAGAAACACAGCATGTGTTCATTTGAAAATTCGGAAAATGTAAGCACATTTAGTAAACTTTAAAAATCAATACCGAACAAAGCGGAGGATGTAATATTTAACTTTATATCATAATTAATTCCATTTGCATTCCAATTTCAAATCCTATTACAAACGATAAGATAAACAATAGTTTGTTGCTAATTTTGTTCTTAGAAAAAATTCAGGAGTTGACAAAGCGGATCAAGAAAACTTATAGTGGTAATGGGTTATTTTTAATGACTCAGGGAAAGACGAAGATTTGCACTGGCAAATCAATTGGCTCGGGAGTGTTTTAATGACTTTCACTAACTTACATATGTATACAAACATCCCGGAAGTTTCAAGAGAGACTTCTAACATATCAATAAGTGCTGGGGGCCACAAGTCCCGGCACCGTTTATTTTGTCTGACTGACAGCATCCTGAATAATTTGCAAGGCACTTTTTTGGAACGTTTGAAGGATTCTCCATGATGTGTGTCCAGAATAATTTTTCAAACATCCATTAAACAATGTGGATTTTTTAACGAATATGTATGTATTTTTTTACAAAAGTGGATTTTTTAAACTAATATTTTTTCAAGTCATCTGGATCTGGGTCTATCTCCAGTTCTAGAAATGTGGTCGATGGGTCGTATCCACAATGCTACTGTAGTTAGTTGAGTAGGTTTGGCAGGGCAATTGAAAAGTCGCATGCTGGACAGATGTTTTGGACGGTGTCATCGATTCGTGCCCTATAGGACTTCAGACGGCTGCACCACCCAAGAGTGGTTGAGCCAAAACTACTATGGTCGTGACAGCCGACACTCCTCAGCTGCTATAGATGGGGGATGTTCTCCGAGAACCGCAATCACAAGATAGTTTTTTATGGCATCTGCGATTGCATCTGTGTGAATGCTATTTAAACCTGCTTGATAGCCTCGTTCTCTCTTGTAAAGCAAATGGTGCAGATGCAGTTCTCAGCGCTCGGACAGTTTTGAATAATTTTTCCGCTATTGCGCTGCATAGCTTACCAGCCTAGGGACTTGAGCACCCTGTTCCTAAATCTCAGCTTATCGCAGATAGCAGTGGCGTACGCGGACGACATGAACATGCTGTCGAATGGGACCCCTAGAATTTTGGGGTAGTTTGTGGTCGGAATTCTGCTGTCAAGAGCCACACGTTTCTATCACACGGCTTCCTCTGGTTGATTCATCGACTAATACCCAGCAAAATAATTTGGAAGTAGTGCAATGTGGACTAGTTCTGTCACGGCATGTTTTGATGCAGTTCAAACGGAGTCGTGAAAAAGGCACTCCAGTCATCACATTTTAACTGCATTTGGATGCAATCCAAAGAATCACATCCACTTGTCACATTTTAACAACATCCGGATGCAGTTCAGCGGAGTCGTGAAAAAGGCACTCCGTTCGCTACATTTTATTAGCAGTTGTTAGAGATCCCTACATGTACATAAATCAGTTTGTACATCTCTATAGGCAGCGGTATACATTTTACAAAAAGAGATAAGCGTGTTAACATTTCCAAACATTTGTTAATACAAACTAAATAATATTTAATTTGTGAACATTTTTCCGGTAACTCACGAGAAGAAAATTTCCGAATGGAGTGCTGTTAGAGTACATTTCGAAAACTTAACTGGTGATGGGAAGACAACCCATTTAGCACATGAAACAGAAACAGTTCAGCTTGGATTAAATGGAGAGCGGAGGAAACACGCATGTTTGCGATTGAATTCAATGGAGAATTTTCATAATTTGTGTTAATGTAATAAAGTTCTTAATATTTTTGTTTTACACAAATAATAAATGCATTTTTTTTGTTCTGGGATATTTTGTAATGGCTTGCACAATTTCCGCAGAATGCCTGTATCAAACACGTGCTTTGGACTGCCTCCTATTCTACCCCAAAGGGTTAGTTAAAATGCTATGCCAAAGGGTCAGTTAAAATGCAGTGCCAGAGGGTCAGTTAAAATGCAGTGCCAGAGAGTCACTTAAAATGCAGTGCCAAAGGGTCAGTTAAAATGCAGTGCCAGAGAGTCACTTAAAATGCAGTGCCAAAGGGTCAGTTAAAATGCAGTGCAATGGAGTGCCTCTTTCAGTAGTCACGCTCTTGTAAAAATCATGAGTGAAAATGCATAATTTGATGCACTTCCAGATCACTTGTACATATCATTTAACTGCCTCTTTGGAGGCAAACTTTTTGCTGGGTATGTGTGGAGATGGCGTGCAGTGCTGTTGTCGTGTTGTGCTGCTTACGAAACCCGTGCTGATGATCGGCAACTGGGTAGCTATTTCTGACGCTGGGGAGAATTAAAGCCTCAAGGGTCTTTGCTATGGGCGACACAAGCAAAATCAGTTTGTACGATTCACCTTTGATGGTATCCTTACCTGGCTTCAGTAGCGGGACCACCCTGTCTATTTTCCAGATAGCGGGAACGATGTAGGTGGCTAGCGACAGGTTGAGGAATATAGTGAGATATTTGACTCCCGGCACATCCAGCTGTTTCGGCATTACCATGAAGATTCCACCAGGGCCCAACGCCTTTGATGACTTAGCGTTCTTGTTGACATTCGCAACATAATCCATGGTATATTGTGATGGTTCATCCTGGGCAGAAAGAGATTTGATGCGACGTAATACTCTTCTCTTCACCCTTTCACACTCGGGGAGCTCGACAAACTGTTGATTGAAATAACTTGCGCACCTCTTCGGGTCAGTCAACGTAACGTCGCCAAACGTGACTGAGGTCCTATCTTCCCTCTTTCCAGAGTTCGAGAGTGACTTAACCGTGGCCAAAAATTTACTTATACCGGCTTCAATGTTGCAACTCTTCAGATGATTTAACCACTTGTTCCGCTTACGCTCGCCGATCAGCCTGTTAACTTCCGGTATCAGCTTCCTGACTCTGGGGTAGTTGAGGTTTTCTCGAAGCTCATCAGGTTCACTTGCTAATTCCGTCGCCTCTACTGGGAAGTTTGGTCTTATTTCGGGTATTCAACCAGCAGGTATATGGCGAGCGGCTGCAGTAGTGATGATGTCTCGGAACGTCCTTTCCGCTACCCGAACATCACAAGGGTTGGGAAGATCTCTGAAGCGGTGAAGAAGTGATGAAATCGGGTGGTCTGCTAATGGAGACAATTATGGGGAGATGGTATGATCCAAGAGAAACAATGTGTTGCCATGTGATGTCATTTGTCAGACCAGGTGACACAATGGTTATATATGGCGCACTGTGACACTCTCCGCTAGGGGCATTCTCATTGACCTGCAAAACCTGAGGTCAGCCCGCGAAATACCCCTCTGGTCATTTCTGAGGACCGAATGCCACAACTCATGATGAACATTAAAGTCCCCCAAGACCAGACAGTTATAACTTTTCAACAGCGAGCTAATGTTGGCCCTATATGCCACTCTGCCCCGGCAATTGCACACCTGACTGTTACTTCCATACATTCCATGTATGGTCTGTATTGAACAGTGTGGTGCAGTAGGAAAGCTAATCGTCTTGGTCTTGCATTTCCTCCGTCCCGGCACGAACCAAAAGAATCCGGAGCAGGCATTCCGAGATAGGCTGCTTCCAACACAGAAAAACGATACAAATACAAACATGTGTACACTGAGGTATTATTTGGGTCTGTCGGTGGAATAATCAGCCTTACGTCTTACTTACTTAGCTGGCCCATTACCGAACAGAAAGAAAAGATCTCCATTCCTCTCTATTTGTTGCTTCGCACTCTGGAATACCGCGCCTTTTCATCTCATCATCCACTTGTTTGCGCCTATTCCTTGGCCTGCCAATTCTGCGTGCACCGCCAAGCGGTCCGTATTTATACGCCTTTTTAGCGGGTTCATCATCGCTCATTCTTATGATATGGCCTAGCCAAGGCAATCGCTGCATCTCGATACGTTTAACAATATTGATGTCGTTGTATAGCAGATACAGCTCGTGGTTCATGCGACGTCGATATTCACCGTCAACGCAGATTCGAAGAATTTTTCTCTCAAACACACCAAGCACTGTCATGTCTGCTTGCGCAAGTACCCATGCTTCGGAGCCAGTGTTTTGTAGAGCATTATTTTTGTTTGACGAGATGTGGCTTTGTTTTTAAACTGATTATTTTAACCAAAGTAGCATCTGTTGGCCAATACAATTCTTCTTTTTATTTCACAACTGATGTCGTTTGTTGTGTTTACGGAGGTGCCGAGGAAGACGAAGTCTTTTACTACCTCAATATTATAGGAACCAACTTCCACAGTCGGTCCGAGCTCAATGGACGCATTGCGCGTCGACACCATCAACTTGGTCTTCTCACCGTTTACCGCCAGACCCACTTTAGCAGATTCTTCTTCGACCTTTATAAAGGTATCAGTTACTTCTTTTACTGATCGGCCCATGATGTCTATATCATCAGCATAAGCAAGTAACATGTGACTATTGGTGTAGATTGTGCCACTTCTTTTGACGTTTGCCTCTCGTATAACCTTTTCTAGCAGGATGTTGAAGAGGTTACACAAAAGGCTGTCTCCTTGTCTGAAACCTCTTTTGGTACCAAACTCTTCGGAGAGGTTCTTTCCTATTTTAACTGAGGACCTCGTATCAGTTAAAGTCATTTTACAAAGGCGGATGAGCTTTGCGGGGATACCAAATTCAGACATGGCTTGGAATACCTTTGAACGCAGCGGGCTGTCGAAGGCTGCTTTATAATCGACAAAAAGGTGGTAGGTGTCGATCTGCATCTCTTGGGTCTTCTCCAGGATTTGCCGCAGGGTAAATATCTGGTCAATGGTGGACTTGCCAGGTCTAAAGCAGCATTGGTATGGTCCAATTATCTCGTTGACCATAGGCTTTAGTCGTTGGCACAATATCCCTGACACGATCTTGTAGGCAATAGGGAGTAGACTTATGCCCCTATAGTTAGAGCATACAGTCTTATCTCCCTTCTTGTGGACGGGGCACAGGATACTCAGGTTCCAATCGTCGGGTACTCGTTTTTCCTGCCAGATGGTGCTAACTAGCTGATGAATACACCTTATCAGCGTGTCGCCTCCGGTTTTGAACAGCTCGGCTGGTAAGCCATCGGCCCCTGTTGCCTTATTATTCTTCAGCCGATTTATTGCTGTCTTTACCTCATCTTGGCTGGGCGGTATACATTCAATACCATCTTCTGGGATTGAGACTGTGGTATCTTCGTCGTCTTCGCTGCTATTGGATACCAACAGATTTGAAAAATGTTCTTTCTATATCCTGAGTACACTATCTGTATCAGTTACCAAATTACCTTGCTGGTCTCTACAGGAGGATGTGTCTGTACCAAAGCCATCAGTTTGATGCTTGACTCTTTGGTAGAATTTTCGGACTTCATTCTGGCTCCTGTACATCTCGATTTTTTCATACTCCCGCTTTTCCATCTCTCTCTTTTTTCTGCGGAAAAGACGTTTCTCCTCTCTCCTTTTCTCCCTGTATCTCTCTCGTGCGCTACGCGTTGCTACTGATTGTAAAGTAGCCCTATAAGCCGCATTTTTCTCTTTGGTGGCAGCACGACACTCCTGATCATACCATGGATTCCTTGGTGGAGGTCTCTGGTATCCAAGTATGGATTTTGCGGCTGTTTGCATGGAGTGGGCAATGCTTTGCCATTGCGCTGATATGTTATCGGGATGAGGAGTGCTTTGATTAAGCAGTTGGGCCAGTTGAGTGGAATATGCTGTGGTTATCTGTTGTGATTGCAGCTTACCGATGTCTAACTTTCGTGTTGTGTCTGTTCGTACTTTGTTTGCTACGTTTAAGCGGGTGCGTACCTTTGCTGCAAAAAGGTAGTGGTTCGAATCAATGTTTGCGCCTCGGAACGATCGTACATCCAACACGCTCGATGAATGTCTTCCATCTACCACAACATGATCAATTTGATTTCTTGTTTTCTGATCTGAAGACAGTCAGGTGCCCTTATGAATATCGAGATGATTAAATCTGGTACTGGTAACTACCATGTTTTTTGCAGCTGCAAAGTCTATCAGCCTCATACCATTGTCAGATGTTTCACTGTGGAGACAGAATTTCCCGACTGTTGGGCCATATTCTCCTTTCCAATTTTGGCATTAAAATCGCCTAGAATGATTTTAATGTCATGGGCAGGGCAACGGTCATATGTTTCTTCTAAGCGCTCGTAAAATATATGTATCTTTGGTCTGTTCGTCCTTTTCTTCAGTGGGAGCTTGAGCGCAAATAAAGCTGATGTTGAAGAATTTAGCTTTTATTCGAATTGCAGCAAGTCTTTCATTCACTTGGGTGAAGCTGGATACCAGATGTTTTAGTCTCCGACTAACTACGAATCCGCAACCAAACTCATGCTTTACGTCATGGCAGCTATAATACAGTGCGTCACCTTTAGGTGTTGTTGTGACGCCTTTCCCAATCCATCGTATTTCCTGTATGGCAGTAATATCGGCCTTGTACTTTTCAAGTACGTCTGCCAATGCGAAGACAGCACCTTCTCTATAAAGAGTGCGAACATTCCTGGTGCAGATTCGCAGCTCATGGTCCTTAAAACGTTTGCGGGGTTCGTCAACTTTAGAGGGGTTTGTTTTTCTTTTCTTTCGTTTTTTCATAGTAGGATGTTTTTTCTAGGGGAGGGTTACTAACCCGACACACATACGAGTAATATAGGCCAAAAGTTGATCAAAACTCAACATATAAAAATCGCGTTTTTAAAAACAAACTATTGGTAAACAGTCACCTGACCCTTTTCTCCATTCGCTATGACCATCCGCAACTATCTGCGGTTAACCAATCCAAAGCAGCAGCCGATTGAACTCAGCTATAATGAAAGCAAAAAAGTACATTCTCAAATATTATAAAATGATGTGAACATTGAAATAAAAATATTTTCGCGAAAATTTATAATTTTCAAGGTTTTTTGTTTTTGTATATTCTCCGTACCAGAAAAGCTTATAAAAGTTCCAATTTGTTTTTGCAGTTTCACTCTTTAATAATGGTGGTACGTCTCTTCCTTCATGCATATTTTTTATGAAAATTTTTAAGATACCTCAAATTTCAAAAGTGAAAAAGTGCATGATGCGAACTTTTGCGGACCTAATTACTTTTGGTGATTTATGCACTGAAGTCTCCTACATTAGATCCAACCATAATATATTGCGCATATTTGCGCCATTCTGAAAAATATCTCATTTTTATCAACTAAAACCATTGAATTATTTAAATATTGAAGTATTTAAGAAAAACATTTACAAAATAGAAATATATTTTGGTTCCAGCGTTCGCCAAATCTACTTATTTTATTTGTACTCATGTGTATTAGAGCTCATAAAAATCGCTAAAGATAATTGTTTTTGCATCTTCACTATTAGTTTATTGTGATACATCCCGTCATTCATAGATATGTTTTATGATAACTCAAATTTCAATGGTGAAATACTACATGATGCGAACGTTTGCGGACCATAGTTACTTTTGATGTTTTATGCAAGTTTCTGCAGATTATGGTGATTCAAAGATAATACGCTACGCATAGTTGCGCCAATCTGAAATAATCATATTTTTCTCCACTGCAATCAAAAACCTTTAAATTTGTTTCTGCAGTTAAATAGGAAAAATTTATGTAAAACAATTGTAAAAAAAAATTACAAAAATATTTTGGCAACGTTTGCCAACACTAATTTTTGATCTGTCTTATAGCCGGGGCTCTTATTTATCAGACTAAATCAAAACTTTTGATAAATGTTTGCGCCATTCGGAAAAATCACTGGTTTTTCTGAAGTAAAATTTAAATAATTTATGTAAAACAATTTTAAAAAAAAATTCCAAAATATTTTGGCAACGTTTGCCAACACTAATTTTTGATCTGTCTTATAGCCGGGGCTCTTATTTATCAGACTAAATCAAAACTTTTGATAAATGTTTGCGCCATTCGGAAAAATCACGGGTTTTTCTGAAGTAAAATAGGGGTAAGACAACAAGTGCGCACAAGGGTTATAACTTTTTGCACTTTTTTGCAAATATCAAAAATACCACCACATAGCCATGTAGAAATAAGGTAGGTAGGTTTGTACCAATTTTCAGCTTGATCGGACCTGTACTACGCCTTTAGTGCATTATTTACCTCATATCCGATGCTAATATATATGGGAGCTATATCCAAATCTGGACCGATTTTCATTATTTTCTACAAAAATAGTCCTTGGACCAAAGATATGATTTGTGCAAAATATTATATCAATCGGATTATAAATGAGGTTTTTAGGAGTTTTAATCAACTTTTAACATACATTACTCCTATGTGCGACGCCCAAACCCAAGTTTTTAACGTTCTTATGGGTGAACGCGCGGCACATGTTAGCTCACTACCTTTAACGGGTGTTAAAGGCAGTTCCCCAGGTGACACCACGGGGAGGTCAGTGTCCACTTGGGATGAAAGAGGGACCAAGATAAATCCTGGGCTTTGCCACGTTAAAACCGGTCAGGACCGTTGCTTGGCATCTTCCATCCCCTACGTCACACGGTTAATAATACATACCTCTCAAATTAGAGTACATTTAGGCCAGCGTCGCCCAACAGAATACCATCAAACTGAAGCAAGTGTTTATGTATAGGTGAAAAAATAACAAACACATGATGTTTATCAGTCGTGTTTTGCTCACGCACACTGTGAATGAGGGAGAATGGCAAAACCAAAACAACTGAGTGGGCGCCCGCAGTATAAAGATGGGCGACCCTGATTTAGGTCCACCACGCCTGTTATTGTATTTTCGTGCAGCCATAGGATAGGTCGGAAAGTTGGTTACGCGTATAAAAGTAGTATTCATAAGTTTTAAAACGATACCCATATTACCCATGTAAGGATAGTAACATGTCAAGGCCATTGACTTGGCCTAGACTTACGCTCGGAAAACTATAAATCGTTTCGATCATGATAAGAAGTATATTTCAAACCGATCCGAAGGAACCCCTAAACAACATTATGGTGCTAAAGTAACACATTCACAATAATCCAATATGCACATTTGGTAAAGTATGAACCTGCAATTTCAAACCGATCTGATGGGTGCTTCAAAACAACACCTAAACCAAAAAATATGTTTCTGGATAGGTGGGCCAAAGAAGACATTCAATGTTAAATTTTTGTTGGCACTTTTAATTTTGAAAGCTCTTAAAGTGGACTCTCAATTTATTTCAGTTGCATACTTACTTCTTTCGTTCCTTTACCAAAACATTAAAAGACATACGATGGACATAAAAATATAATTTTGTATTCAAGTAATTGAGCCATTTTTTATTGTCGTTATTTTTTAGAATTAACGTTTTTGTTTAAAATATTCTGAAATCTATTGCCTTTTTGGGGGACAAAACTAAAACAAAAAATATATATAACTCATATATAAAACAAAAAATAATATAATAATAATATAGGGAGTGGAATTGGATCCATACTAGAGTTGTATAGTTCACGAACGAACTAGTTCAATAGAACGATTCATTGAAAAGAGCGTACGAACTAGATCAGTCGATATAGTTCATTATAGTTCAGTAGCTCATTGAGCACTGACCCAAAGATAAAAGAACGATGAAATCAAACGATTCGATTCAGCACGTCATTCACGTATCATAATGTGACGCCGTCGTCAGAGTTAACTGTTGCCTTTGTAAAGGTAATAGTTTTGTTTACCTTTTGAATTTTACACAGATACCCACACACATCTTTATTCATCGTAATTTTATAATTTTAATAATATTTTCATTTATTTTTAACTTAATTACAAATTCAAAGTTTAATTAGGTTCTTTAAAATATTCTTCTGTTGTTTGTTCTTTATCGGTATACATAAGTATTTGTGTTTGTACACAAATGAACAAACTTGCAAGCGAACGAGTCAGAGCCGGTGAACGATAGAACGAAAAGACAGCTGACGACAGAGCTTTTCGACGAACGATTGAACTACTGAACTAAAAGAACGACCTAGTTCGTTGAAAAGAGCTGAACTAAAAAGAGCGATCAGCTAAAAGAGCTAAAAAGTACAACTCTAATCCATACATAGTAAATGCCGTATAGGAGACCCACTATCCACCCACATAGTCATTTAGGTGTTTAAAAGAAAGAAAAAATGTGGTTTTTTAGCAAATGTTATACAGAGTTGGTATTTTGATTTGTTTTTTCGTTGGTCACAATATCGATAACAGTTGGGGATGGTACAACTGTTTCAGTGGTGCCAGAAGCAGCAGCAGCTGGACTTGTTGTGGCATTGCAAGCGCTGGCATTTTCAATGGTAATTGTGGCAATGCCACTGTTATTTGCTCCAGTTGCACTTGTTGTAGCTCCACTTGGCTGTATTACATCATCATAAGCCGGTGGACAGTCCGGGCTCTTGATACTGTTGTTGCAGCTAGTCTCTTCATGAATGTTCAAGGTGGAATTGGTGTTCATGTAAGCACTTTGGGCATTTTGACGAGCTGAAAGTAGATAAATAAGAAAAAAAATAGATTAGAAAATTTTGCATTGAAATATTAGAGGATACTATATCCAGATTTTTAAAAATATTTGTTTTTTTTTTTTTAATAACGTGGATCTTTTTAAAGTTTTGAACATAATTTAACATAACAGCCATCTGTTATATTCAATAGCTGTGTCTGGTTACCCTAAAATTTGTAACAATAGCTGTGTCTGGTTACCCTAAAATTTGTAACAATTTGTACCAATTGTTGCTGGAAGTCGTCTGTTAACACAAAAAACCAGCAAAAGAGAGCGATTCGAGAGAGACATTTTGACAGTTCTTTCACTGAGAGCTTGCAAATTCTTGCTGGAAAAATTTCTTCTAGCAAGCACTTGCAAGGTCTTCTTCTTCCTGAAAACAATCAATCAGCCGTTTTTAGTTTTTTTGTTGATTTATGTTTGTGAACATTAAAAACAATTTTATTGTGGAAATAACATAGTCTAATTGTATTGTTTTATGGAGAACAAATTTGTAAAGTGGAAAAATACCTTTTTGTTTCATTTTCTTTTTTATTTTTAATAAAATACAACGTGTTTGCTTCCTTTGTTGGCGGACAAATTGTTCTGTTTTGGCAAGTCAGCTGGTTGCTTGCTGGTTTTTGCTGGGAAGGTGTCTGTTTACTTTTTACAATTTTCTAGCAAAAGAGAATAAAAACCCCTTACTCTCTGAGAAAGTTCTTGCTGGACAATTCTTGCTGGGAAAGTAACCAGACAGACTTAATTTGTACCAATTGGTGCTGGAAGTCGTCTGTTAACAAAAAAACCAGCAAAAGAGAGCGATTCGAGAGAGACATTTTGACAGTTCTTTCACTGAGAGCTTGCAAATTCTTGCTGGACAAATTTCTTCTAGCAAGCACTTGCAAGCTCTTCTTCTTCCTGAAAACAATCAATCAGCTGTTTTTAGTTTTTTGTTGATTTATGTTTGTGAACATTAAAAACAATTTTATTGTGGAAATAACGTAGTCTAATTTTATTGTTTTATGGAGAACAAATTTGTAATGTGGAAAAATACTTTTTTTTTCTTTTTTATTTTTAATAAAATACAACGTGTTTGCTTCCTTTGTTGGCGGACAAATTGTTCTGTTTTGGCAAGTCAGCTGATTGCTTGCTGGTTTTTGCTGGGAAGGTGTCTGTTTACTTTTTAAAATTTTCTAGCAAAAGAGAATAAAAACCCCTTACTCTCTGAGAAAGTTCTTGCTGGGAAAGTAACCAGACAGACTTAATATATGCTGTTGCAACATGTTTATCGATCTCTCTCTCTATCTCTCTTTAATTTAGTTGCCTACATACAGTCAACACTGTATAATTGATTTTTTACTTCAACTTTTATTAGATAACCTCAAATTAATGGACATCAAATTTATGTACAAATACCACCAAAAGTGATAGCTGGCAGTAGATTGTCATTTGCCTTAATCTCTCCAATACGAATTTAATATTTTTCCTTCTTTTTTAGCTTATTATTTTAATAGATTTTATTAATTTAAGCTTGTCACAATTATGTGGTGTTGACTGTATGTGATTTCCATAAATATTTTGTTTTGTGGGGTCTTGCGCAGTAGTTAATTTTAGCTCAGCGCCAAACACAATCAGTTTATCTCTGGTCGGTGGGGCACAACGTTTGCCGAATTAGTGAACGAACGAGCGGCGACGGAATTCGTTTGTGTCGTTGACAACAAAACAATAACTTAAAAATAAATGCAATAAATTAAAAATGTTTTTATAATAAAATTTCTTAACATAAAATACCTACTCCTACTTCATCCAAAACACCTTGTAAATAGTTGCAATTTTTCCTCAAAGGTAATGGCAAAAATCCACGAAATTCTTTTTGTTAAAATGCATTTATGTAATGTTTATTATGACAAAACACGTCATTGATGAATTGTGTGTGGAGCATTCTCGCATTTGGCCAATTAATTGGCTGGCTCATTCATTTCAACAATGGACTTTAACAATTTCATCATTCATTCATTTGATTCATAATTTCTCCGTTCAAATAGCGGTGTTAAAGTGTGTAGTTTCATTGATATGCGTAGAGGCGCGTTAGTTAATTAGTCAAAGTATTTAACAACGTTTTGTCTCTCTGCCAACAGTGAAAGTTTTAGTGCAAATATCAAATTGTATATGACGATTACAAAGTGTAATACAAAAACAACAACATTAAAATATGTAAACAATAACAAGGTCGGTCGGTCTCTGTTAAAACGTGTTGCTGCTTGAAGATGAAATGTGTGTGAGATAATAGTGAGAGACAGAGAGCGGTGTTGTAAATTGTAAACAGTGATGCCAATTTTAAACGTAAAAAAATCGTTGAAATTTGGTTACACAGCTAAATTGATCATAGAAACCATTGAGAATGGTAGGAAGGACTTTTTATATAGTAAGGAGGGTACCCGAGGACGAGTATCATCATACATTTTCATGTAAAATATCCAAATAATCTTTTGTGACCCTAAAAAGTATATATCGTCAACTGTATTGAAATTCTGTAACTCATTTTTCGAGTTACCGACAAAAATAGATAACATTAAAATGCTTATAATTTCGACAATTAACGAAAATTGTTGGTAAGATAATAACCAAAATAAAGTCGTCGCTAAGTGCTACCAATAGCAACAGTGTTGTCAACATTTATTGATACTTTTTATTCATAATTTTGCGTTTTAATTGTACCGATTTTTTTCGAAAACTCAGAAAATGAGTTACAGAATTCCATTACTGAAATCATGGTAGAACAATAAAAGGTAACAGCAATACACAGCTGACTGAAGTGGGTTGTAGCGTTAGTGTCAAATTCCATACGACATTTTATATATATATTTTTATTTCGATGTACATTAGGGATATATATTTGCAACCTCTTCCAAGTCCGAACGACTAGCCGCACAATAAAACGCCGCTTATAGAGGCGGTACAACGGTATTTTGTTAAATTTGAAAAAAAAAATAAAACCCTAACAAACATGTGCTTCTTTGATTTCAAAAACAAAAGATTAAACCAACTTCTCTTTTTCAATAAATTTCCAGCGACCCCAAACATTTTTGAAAGAATTCTACTTTCTGCGAGAAACTATGCATTTAGTGGAATGATGTGGAAACATTCAAATTGAAAATTTAAAGAATTTTCATTCATATTTTTCAAAATATTCAAATGTGAAAAATTATTAGTTTTTTAAATTCAAATAATTTATAGACATTTCCTTGGTTTATTTACATATACTTTTGACACTAACATTACAAACAAAACAAATTTCTATGTGGTTGTTGTTGAGTTGTATTTGTTGTAGTATTTACTTTACCTTATATTCGTTATACCATGTACTGAAATGCTCAAATACGTAACGCAAAAAATTAAAATTTGTGTTCATATCCTCAGCCTTTAGGCTTCTTTGATACGACCAAAAATGTGCCTAATCGAAATAATGTATTTAGACACCAAGTATGTTTGGACGAAATCTGTGTCAGGCAATTTGGATTCGATTGAGTGATGTCCGTTCGTGTGACTGGTGCGCACGATAACTCTCAAAAGAAAGCAACCGATAGGGTCCAAAATTTGACATTCGTAATATTTTGTCCAAACTTAGTTTATGTTCGAAGATGGGCTATATCGGTCCACTCCTTCCGGTACATCCCCCACAAAAGTTCAAATTTTTTTGCTAAAATGGTGCGCACGAAACCGAATTGATTATATCTTTGCGTATCGCAATACTACTTCCAGACATAGATCGGGTTCAAATATGCATCGGGCCACTCCTTCGGGTACCGGCCCTCTTTACGATACAATTACGGTATAATTTTTTTCGGATGCTAGTCCATATTTCCAGAGATAATGGCCTAAAAGCTCCAAGAAACCTTGACGGCACCAACTAATATGGTAAATCCGGAAGATAACTCTCGCAGAAAGTTTCTGATTGCTCCAAACTTTGCACATCGTATTATTTAATTTATTCATGGAATATGGACTAAATCGGTCCCGTCCTTCGGTTACCTCCCACACAAAATTTGGGAAAAGTGCAGTTTAACATAACAGCTCGTCTCGGATCGTTTTGATTTTTTTCCCAAAAAGTTATTTTTGCCGGCCTTATTGCTTGCCGGTAAGATAACTCTCGAATATTGATTACATCGGACCACTTTTTCGGGTACCTCCCACACAAAATTTGGAAAGAGTGCAGTTTAAGAACACGTCTGGAATCGTTTTTAAAAGTTTTGGCAACATGTTGTGTATTCGACCCTAGTTAACACAGTACAATTTTTTCTTACATACGGCTGTAAATCATCGAAAGAAGGTTAACGCGGTAAAATATTCGAATGCAAATGGCGTTTAAGATTCCCGAATGTCAGTAATTTCTAAAGCCAGATATGAGGGGTCTAGAAAAATATAAAAGTCTAAGAAATTCTAAACGTAAAGGAAATAAACGAAAGATCAATACCGCGAATCAGCTTTAAATGGCACAACATTAGCAGAAAATCTTATACTGAAAGCTAGAAGAGGGAGAAAGGGAGCTCCTTTACCTCCGCTCTCTCCTAAAAGCTAAAATATTTTCATGTGTTATTTTCAGTGTCTGGCACAAGCAGCGTACGTAAAAATACTTTAAATAACATTTCCAATCGTTTCGTATTTTCCATAGGAACAATACAAAACGAAACATAACCCACGTTGGCCGAGCTCGCTGTTTAGTTTTGTTTTGTATACATTCGTGAGTGCGAACAAAACGAAAAGCGAAAAGTACTCAACTCCTCAAGAGCAGATAGAAAACGGAATAGTACTAAACACATGTGAATAAATCAAAAACGTTTGGTTGTAGATAAAATTCACTGTGGTATGCTGATTGGTGGTTGATAAAATTCACTGTGGTATGATGATGCTAACTTATAGGATTCCCTGTAGGGACTGTGGCCAATTTAAAGCTCACTTAAGGTTGGCTTTTTTTTAAACATAAGTGGCATTTTATCGATCATTTTGCCTTATGCCAACTGACTAATTTTACAAGGCGATGAGCGCCTGAGTGGTCAGTATTGTCCAACGCCAGATAAGTTTTCGACTGATAATAAACTAACTTTTTTTTGCCTATTTTTAGTCAGTATAAAACATAATGTGAAAAAAAAACATTTTTTGTTTCTGTGTATTTTTTATTTTTGACTTTTCATATTCTCTCTCTCCCTCTCATTGTCTCTCTCTCTCTTTTTGTTAGAGAGAAGAAGGGGCAAATTTGTATATTTCCTTTGTGTTCCTTTTTAATTCCAGAATAATACGAGTAATATGTACGAATATGTTCAGTCCATCAACACTGTATTCTATAACTGGATGCTGCATTTGTACGAAGAATATTAAGAAAAAGCAAGTGCGAATTATTTATACATTTGTGCCTAATTTCTTCGACAAACACAAATACTTTGCAGACGGTACATGTTTCTGTTTTCAGAGTGGTTAATCTCTAGATAACTTTTCGACTAACTTTTTATTGGTCGAAAAGTTATCTAGACATGGACAATTGCCGAAAATTTTTTCTGTTCAAAGTGGTTCATCTCTAGATAACTTTTCAGCCAGTTTTTAGTCAGTTTAAAAATTATCGATCTATTATCAATCATTTGATCAACTGGTTAATAAAAGTCCGACAGGGTTGTTAAGCAATCACATGTGTGTGTGTGTGTCTGAGTGTGTCATTGACAATACGCACGGGAAACGTTTCCCAAAAATACTTTTTAGTTCGGTGGTGAATGAAACAACTCGTCAAAGCATAGCCGAAGTTACATTTCAGCAATCGTACAGTTTCCATCTTTTTACATTGAAAAGTTTGTGTTTTTGTTTTGGTTGTGAGAATGAAACGATTCAGAGAAGCTGAAAAGTTTGTGGCTTTGTGTGATTGGTACGGGAATCGTTTTGTTTCTTTCCGTTCATTGGGCACAAGAGTATGGCTAGGTAGAACAACTATCGTTTAAGGGCTAAAATTAGTTCAGTTCAATTTTTTATTTAAATTTTCGAAGACCGTACTTTTCTAGATATGGGGTTTGAAAGTGAACTCGTGGTCTTTAACCGATAAAATGCAATTTTAACTTAGTTCAGGCAATCTCTACTTATTTTAAGCTTTCCTTCCGACACGAACTGGATATATGAAACTACGATCCAATTTTTTTGGGTTTCAATTTACTGTGATTCCATTCTCGAACCTTTATTTTTTATATAGTTCAAATTAAAGAACAAATCAACCACGCTTTCACATATCACCAAAGTTTACGGCATCTTTTTTAGTTATCTTATTAAGAGTAGACTGAAATGACATAATAACAAATCTACAAATATTAGCTCTGTTCCTTTACGTGCAATCTTCAAGTTTTACCACTTTTTACTCGAAAATCGTTCCTTTACTTCTGACACCACACAATTCATATGGGAGCAGTTCACAATTTTTGCTACTTTTGCCCGTTTTACCGTTTTCAAAAGTAAAGGAACAGACCAATTATATAATGATTATGTTAAAGAATTGCAATGATTATTAAAAATAAGATTTTGATCTATTTAGCCGTATTAGCTTTTAAACATAATCCATTGCTTACCTTGACTTCTAACATCTGTTTGATTGTGAATATTTTTTGAATTTTTGATACAACAGAAAATATGAGAAGCAAGCCAAAATAATGCAATTGAACAGCCAATAATACAACAAATGACAATTATAGCAATTAAATAGGGCGGCATATTACAATTAAATAACTTAACACGCTAATAAATTTTTATTGTAACACTGTTTATGTCTGCAATGAAACTAACTTTTCAATTGAAAGTGAAAAGTAATAATCACATTGAATAATGATAGACAAAATTGCTCACACTATGAAAGTGTACTAGACAGCAAACGATAAGATTAAATCGGGGCTCAAAAATGGAGAACATTCATACGTATGGGAGATATTCTCTTTCCAAATATAAATTCTCTATGCGACCCAGGATTATATAAAGATAAGAAATCTTGATTGTGATACATACTAAAAAATTTTTGACTTTTATTTATGGTTTTGAAAATCAATGAATTTAATTCGATGATAACTTCCTTCATAACAAGGAACTATGTTTAATGAGTCATATTATGAAAAGAATTGGAGCCAAATGTTGCAAAACTCTAATTTCTGCATACCTATTTTTTCTGAGAAGATAAAGACCCGAAAGTCATGACTAATATAAAATATAAATGGAATAATAATAATTTCTTTTGTGATTGTTTGAGATTCTCATGCCTTAGTAAAATCGTAACAACGATCTGATGAGTGTTTCGGGTTTCGAGGATTTTATTATAATTAATCCGCCAACTTGAGTCATATTCGTTTGAATAGCGCAATCTTGTTTATGTTTAAGACGTTTTTCTACTTATTTATGCGTTTTTTATCGGTTCTGACGTTTTCCATAATTGCATCTCTGACACACAGTGGTTCAAATCGATTTTCCTGGCCAAAACCCCAAGTTTTTGTCGTCATCGATTGTTAGTTTCTATATGTAATTCGATACTAAACATATTGAAAACAAAAGAAACCAAAAAATTAGATCAAAATATTAGAAGTGTTGGGCGTGTCGTGCTCCTAAAGACGAATTTTTTTTTCCTTAATTTTGGAAAATAAGTAATTTTTGCTAATTTCTGGATAAAGTAAAACTATTTCCGAAACTATAACAGATATTTTGTTAGATAGGTAGGAATGTTGCCTTTAAGAAACGTTTCAATAAATTACCGTAGCTTTTACATGTAGCGAGTTATTTTTGGTCCGTTCCAGAATTGCAAGAATCTACTAATTCTTACTATTTTTCGATAACATAAAGGAAAAATTGTTATCGTAGTAAAAAATAGTAGCTTCTTGCAGATTCTGGAACAGAGCATTTATGTTTCCTCAGGTACTAAATTTTACTGAAATTCCAACATAAGTGGAGCAGAACTTTTAGGGAACAATGTAGAACAAGGTTTGGTATTCGCAGGAAGATGCCCGAGAGTGTCCACTTCCAGCTCATATGTACTTTTGTACACTTTCAGTTCCGTCCGTTTAACACTTTTTTAAATTTATTGAAATTACATGCGTAAAAATGTGTGTTTTTATACCCTCAGCATTTATGCTAACGAGGGTATATACAATTTCATACGGGCAAAATGTGCCTCATGAAAATAATGGTATTAGACCCCAATTACGAAATCCGTTTCAGACAATTTGGAGCCGATTTAGCAATGTTCGCCTGTCTGTCTGGCTGGAGAGCATAATAACTCTCGAATGGATAAACCGATTTGGTACAAAATTTGGCGTTAGTAATATTTTATCCAAACTTAGTTTAAGTTCGAAGAGGAGCCATATTGGTCCACTCCTTCAGACACCTCCCCCACAAAAGTTCGGAAAAATTGTGCGCCGGATAAATCTTGAAGCAAGTAACCGATTTGGTCCTTACTTTGCACAGCGTGATATTTTTACCAGGCATAGGTAAGATTCCAATATGGACTCTACGGTCCACTCTTTTTGGAAAAGTTCAGTCCACGACCTGCTTTCAAATAGCTTTGATTTTTGTTGTAACAACTTGTATTCGCTGCCCCCATTACGACTGTACAAGTTTTATCAGGGGCTAATCCATACTTCCTGAGAAAATAGACCGAAAGGTTAAAAAAACCCTATGGCATCATGTGTAGTGGTTGGAGCGCACGATAACTCTCGAACGGATCAGCCGATTCGGTCTAAAATTTGGAAACGTAACATTTTGCCCAAAGTTAAATCAAATTCTAATATGGTCCTTATTGGTCCACTCATTTGGGTACCTCCCCCCAAAAGTTCAAAACCTTTCACTAAAATGGTGCGCACGACAACTCTCGAAGTCAGTAACTGATTTGGGCCATACTTTGGACATCGTAAAATTTCTACGAGACATAAATCAGCTTAGAATACGGACTATATATGTTAACTCCATCGGATACCTCCCACACATACATTTCTGAAAAGTGCAGGTTATGATCTCCTCTCGAATCGTTTTGATTTTTCTTTGCAACAGGTTGCACTCAAGGCCCCTATTACGATGGTACAAGTTTTTTTCAGTGGCAAGTCTATACTAGGGATAATGGAAAGCAATAACAGATTTTTCGAGTTTGGTCTAAAACTTGCGCTTATTTCAGTTGTTTTAAAACTCGACTTTTGATTATATTCGTCAATTTTCGAGTGTAAAACCGCCAAGTCAAGAATATATGATAGAGCTGGCAAACTATCGATATTCCCAACATTAGATATTTTCGATATTTCATTTCAAAAAATCGATTGTTATCGATATTATCGTTGATTTGTCATCACCAGGAATTTCGAAATAAAAATGGCGGAAATGTCTATACTTTCGTTGATAGTTTGCACAAGTACTTCACAGAAATATAAAGAAAAAACAAATACTTTTATTCAATAAAAATACACAAAAATAAATTTTACTTTTCCGAAAAATTTTTACGTGTGACTACGGACTTAATTTCTCACATCCACAAAAAACCGCAAAATTTTTATTTATTTCAATTAATTTTAGGTTAGGGTTTTTAATCCGATAATATTGATAGCAAAAATATCTGTCGATATTGAATTTTTAAAAAATATTCGATATTATCGATATTGCCATCGAATTTGTGCCAGCTCTAATCTATGGGCAAACTCGATAATCGATTATGCGATTTTCCCTCCAGACAAAAGTCAGCTCTAAAGCTGAGTACACATTGCCAGTTTTGAATGACAGCTTTGTTGGCGCTTGCTAGTGTGGCCGTTCATTTTTGTCATTCATCATGCAACCACAAAATGTTTCGTGGTTGCTGGACGGTTGGACAGTTATCGATAACTTCGAAATATCGACATTCAAAACTGACAATGTGTACTGCTCTTAATCTATGGGCAAACTCGATAATCGATAATGCGATTTTCCCTCCAGACAAAAGTCAACTACGATTTTTAGATTTTTGACTGCAAAAAGTCGATAATCGTTTAACCAAAAGTAAAAAACTCCTACGGCAGGCATGTGTAGTGGCTGGAAATATAAAGTAAAAACAAGTACTTTTATTCAATAAAAATACACAAAAATAAATTTTACTTTTCCGAAAAATTTATACGTGTGACTACGGACTTAATTTCTCACATATACAAAAAACCGCGAAATTTTTATTTATTTCAATTAATTTTAGGTTAGGGTTTTTAATCCGATAATATCGATAGCAAAAAATATCTTTCGATATTGAATTTTTGAAAAATAATCGATATTACCGATAGTGCCATCGAATTTTTACCAGCTCTAATCTATGGGCAAACTCGAAAATCGATCACAAGATAATCGATTATACGATTTTAACTCCAGACAAAAGTCAACTACGATTTTTAGATTTTTGACTGCAAAAATCGAAAGTAAAAAAGCCCATACGGCAGGCATGTGTAGTGGCTGGTGCGCACCTCAACTCCCGAACCGAATACTGCGTTGGACCACACTTTGCTTATCGTAATATTTCTTCGAATATTAGATGAAGTCCGAAGATGGTGTTTATAGGTCCACTCCTCCACAAAAGTTTGAAAATGTTCGCTAAAATGGTAAGCGGAATACCTTATAAACGCAGCAACCGATTTGGCCCAAACTTTGGATCTAGTTATAAGTTTGATCAAAAAACATAGTTTATGTTCAAAAGTGGGCCCTATCGGTCGATTCCTTAGGGTATCATCCACACAAATGATGAACATTTTTGTTTAAGTGCGGTTAAGTGTCTGTGCGAGAATCATTTGGAAATTTTTACCGAAGGTGCCTCCTAGTAGCCCTGTTTACAGCGATATGATCGAGAGGAATGACTCCCAAAATAAGAAACACTTCCAAAATGGACTATGTCGGTCCATTCCTTTATTAATTAATTAGAGTTTTTTACACAAATCAATTTTTTTAGGTATGTATATGAGTTTTTATATGAGTTTTATGAAAACCCAAGGAATATTTTTTAATTTTTGAACAAATTTTAAATTTTTTGACCGAATTTGACCGTTCTTTATTCACCGAAAAGCTGAATATGTTTTCTGTCGAACAAAAAATTATGAAAATATCTTTATCCGTTCAAAAGATACAGAATTTTGACCAGGAAAAAACGATTCTGAACCACTGTGAGCCATGAAATAATAAACAAACATATAATGCTCATATAATATAAAAATACTACCTGACCCGAGTCCGTGTTGCTGGCCCGTTTTTTTGTTCTCCATGTAAACAATAATTAATCTATCCTTTTTTATAACCCACCACTATATGGAGGGTATAGTTTTTTATCATTGTATATAACACATCACCGAAATAGATGACATTTTGTATTTAGTCTTCATAAGGGATATGAAACATTCCCAAGGTCCACATTTTGATGTAGTACGGTACCTCATGGTGTTCGGTGTTTTGAAGCTTTTAGCCGTTTTGATATAGCCCCTAGAGAGTACCGCCCTAGAGATAAAAACAATATTCCAGCATAGAATGCTCTAACCTGGACCTGCAGGTTTTGATATAGCCTCCTCCGAACGGTGCATCCCAATTTTTGGGTATTTTTAAGGTTTTAGACATATTATTTATCAAATTTGGTTATAAATTGGTTGTTGGTCTACGTTGGGTGTCGTTAATGTTCCTGCAGAGAATTGTCGGTATAGGCCCACGCTTCCTATAGAGCGGTACCTCCCTATTTTCGATAGTTTGGAAGTTTTAGCGTTATTATCCCTTAGAAATTGCTCAAATTTGGTAACAATTCCTGCAGAGAATTTTCGGTACAGGTCCAAGTTTTGATATAGCTCCCAGAGAACAGTATCTACCGATTTTCGATGTTTCGGAGGCCTTATTATCCCACCGAAATGGCTTAAGCTTACGACATACGTATTTATACACCTAACTAACCTACACATAAAATTTCACCATATTCTGTCCAGCCGTTTCGGAGGAGTTTAATTTCGAAAATCATGACAGCCCTGAAGAATTTTATAATATGAATATAGATAAACTGCATTGCTGGCCCATCGTTTTAGCGACCAATGTACAGCTTTTGAGACGTTCTAGATATTTAACCTTCTTTAAAATTCGGTTTTGCATTGGTATACTACTATTTTAAACATTTTGAATAATTTGTTTGATTTCCCAATCAAATTTTCTGGAATATCGGTCAAGTAACATTTCAAGATATCAGAATTTACTGTATTCCAAAATGTGTGTTTGATCGCGCTATACCACTCATTAAGGCCAGTTTTACAGCGTTTTTGTAATCACGCTTATTAAAATTATGGCTAATATCTTTATTTATACAATTTTTAAAAATTGTTCTGACCGCGATATTTTACTTCCGAGACGATTATTTCGGATGCAATCGCGGTATTCTACTTCTAAAACACCTATGAATGATAGAGGCTTCAATTGCTATTGTATTAATTACCAATACGTCTAATAATCCCTGAGAGTTCGCGATTTGTTAAAATCCGTTGTGGGGAGGTCCACCGTCCCCTCCATTTTTCCGTATTCTCACACCTACTCGTAATGAACCTACACACAAAATTCGGCCGTTTAATTTAGAACATCATGTTGCAGTGACTAATGCACAATTTTTAGACGTTATGGTTATTTAACCATCTATGAAAGTAGGTTTTGCCTGATTGCTCAATGGGTTTTTTGGGAACTTCGGTCAAGCGACATTTACATTATCGGGTTTGTACTGTATTCCAAAATGTGGGGTTGATCGCGCTTTCCCACTTTTTGAAGCCAGTGTTTATAGCATATTTGTAGTCACGCTTACTAAAGTAAAGGATATTATCTATAATTACACATTTTTGAAAAATTGGACTGACCGCTATATTCTACTTCCGATGACCATTCAGGAACAAAACAGTTATTGCCGTAGTATTGCAATAAATTTTTTAAACAATATGTTGAAAAATATCATGGATTTCGCGTTTTCTTAAAATTTTTTGTGGGGGAGATACCCCGGGCCCTCCACTTAACCCTATAAAAATAACTTACGGCCTTTTCTCAGATCTAAAAACTCCACATACAAAATTTCAAAAATAGTAGACTCTTACAGGCTCTGGAATAGAGCAATTTACAAAGCTTGTTTTGCTAAAAAACGCAGCATTTAGCTTTAATTTTACACCACATTGACAACATTGTTTACGCAATGTCTTCTCTGAGAGCACGGAAACAACTTGTTGGCATTGAGAGATATTTAACATGCCAAAGAAATTTTATTTTCCAAAAACCAAATATGGAGAGTTACAGAATACTGAAATCGAAAATCTGTTAAAATCATTCAATATTTAAAATTAAAAAACAAAAATATTTTTAACTAACGAACTTAAAACGTATTGGTATATGAATTATTTATTAATATGATTTGATGGATTGCAAAAATATATCTTATCATTTTGCATTAATTATAAAATTGGGAAAATACTTTGTTTCTTACAGTGACTCAAGTAATTTCGACAGATTAATAAATTTATTCATTGTTTATCATTCATTCATTTATTTATTCGTTTATAAGACATTTTGTTGTAATTGATGGTATTGAAGACAGGACTTGGGTAAATATAGGTATTAAACCATCAACTAGACTACAAACGTTTGGATGTCTTTGGTGTGTAGAATTATGAACTCATTCCCAAAGTTCGAATGGTTTATGTCCAGTCCAATAAGGTTTGATTGGGGTCAAATCGAATGACCCAACAGATCAGTTTTATTTTTATACCCTCAGCCTTTAGGCTAAAGAGGGTATTTACACTTTGATACGACCAAAAATGTGCCTCATCGAAATAATGGTTTTAGACCCCAAGTATGTTTGTACGATATCCGTTTCAGACAATTTTGAGTAGATCTAGCAATGTCCGTCTGTCTGTCTTTCTGTCCGTCCGTCTGTCTGGCTGGCTGGTGCGCACGATAACTCTCGAACGGATCAATGGATTCGGTTCAAATTTTGGGTATCGAAATATTTTGCCCAGATTCGATTTAAGTTCGAAGATGGGCCATATAGGTCCACTCCTTCAGGTACCTCCCCCACAAATGTTCAAAAATTGTCGCAAAACTTGTGCGCACGATAACTCTTGTAGGGAATAACCGCTTTGGTCCATACTTTGCACATCGTGTAATTTCTACCAAACATAGATGAGGTTCCAATATGGACTCAATCGGTCCACTCCTTCGGGTATCTCCCACACAAAATTTCGGAAAAGTTTAGTTTAGGACCAGGTCTCGAATCGCTTTGATTTTTGTTACGCAAGTTGTATTCGCTGTCCTCTACACGACGCTGTAAGTTTCATTAGGGGCAAGTCCATACTTCCTGAGAAAATAGCCTGAAAGTTACAAAAAAGAGCGCAAGATAACTCTCGAACGGATCTGCCGATTTGGTCCAAAATTTGGCTTTCGTAATATTTTGTCCAAACTTAGTTCAAGTTCAAAGATGAATTATATCGGTCCATTCCTTCCGGTACCTCCCCCACAAAAGTTCGAAAATGTTCGGAAAATTTGTGCGTACGATAACTCTTGAAGGAAGTAACCGATTTGGTACATACTTTGCACATTATGAAATTTCTACCAGACTTAGATGAGGTTCCAATATGGACTCAATCGGTAAACTCCTTCGAGTACCTCCCACACAAAATTTCGGAAAAATTCAGTTCAGGACCTGCTCTCGAATCGCCTTGGTTTTTGTTGTAACATCTTGTATTAACTGTCTCCTATACGAAGGTACAAGTTTCTTCAGGGGCAAGTCCATACTTCCTGAAAAAATAGCCCGAAAGTTGAAAAACAAACCCCACTAGCAAATGCCCGCTACTTCGTATGCGGAAAGGAAAAAATATATATAAACAATATTTAATATTTTTTACCAATATTTTTTCGATTGTAGTCAGAATTTACAAAAAAAAAAAAAAAGTCTGCCGTATCGCATCCTTATTTCGAATTTCCTACGTATCATATTGCAAATTTCAGATTTGACTCCTGGTTTTAACCCTTCGCTAATACAGCATTCCCTTCCAGTACGAATTTCCAAACACTAAACTTTATTTCACCCCTTCACAACAACAATCCCGCACATTTACAATGCAAGGTTCTAGCTTTAGCGGTTTCGCCCAGAACCCGAATAGGTCCGCTAAACTTTCTGCATTCAAAATGGTCATGAAAATCCACGTTTTCGTATATCCCCATATATCGGTACCTCTCGACTTAGTGTATTTTAAAAGAAGAACAAATCTATATTTTCCAATTTTCTTTAAATTTCGACCTTGAATACTCAGAGGATATAAAAGTTTAATTTAAAAAATGTCCACTTCAATCCACGTTTATTAGAAGAGATATTTTGAAGATTTAGAGTATTTTGAAGATCTTCGGCACATTTTCCAACTGAAATTCGGAATTTTTGGCATGAAAGGTTAGAACCAGGGTTTCGGAGTCGAGGTATTTTCGGCTCGACTCCGACTCCGACTCCAGGCCAGTTTTTTTCCACGACTCCGGCTCCGACTCCGACTCCGGGTCGACTCCGACAGTAAATTCCTATACCACTAAAAATCAATAATATGTGCACAATATTTTTATTTTTTTCCTAAATTCTAGCCTATATAGGATAATCTCTTATTTTTTTCTTTTTATGGGCGTTTCTGAGTGAAACCGGACAATTATTCAAGATGAGGTTTTTGATTTCCCTTACTTTTTGCTGTGGAATGGAATGAAACCAGGTAACGTAATTTGGTGACTATGTGGGTTCGAGTCCTTGGCTTTCCTTTTTCACTTGCAAATAATTTCCGATCATCAAGCTTAACTCTAAACGAGAAAATTAATAAAAAATCATTAAAAATGATCTTCGCCTTACAGGCAAATTTTCAAAAAATAGAAAACATCTTTTTTGTATTTTTTGCTGTTTTATCAGCTATCTAATAAAAATATAAAAAATTTTTGCAATGTGAATTTGGATGGAATTTTCGCGATTTAAAATTTAAAATCAATTTTTATCAATGATTGTACTCTTCGATTTTCTTGATTTTTTTGTATTAAACTACGTTCAATTACAAAAATTTTAAGACTAATTTGGTAGTGGGATTCGAATGATTACTATTTTTTCTTATTTTTTTAAAACATGCCAATACAAATTTTCCTTTATACCAGTGTGAAAATGTTGTTATTTTGCAAAAAAAAAGTAAAAAATTAAACTCGGAACGGGTAAAACTTGTGAAGGACAATGAAAATGTGACTATATCGATTTCTTGGATATGGAAAACCTACATACAATTTTCGGTGGAACATTTCCGAAATTTCATCTTTCAAACTTTTTCAGTCCTAGAACAAAAAGGACATGGAAGGCTAGAAGGACAAAATATTCGACAGAAAGATTCCTCATTCTATTTTACTGAGCTTATGTCATCTCAAAATGATGAAACAATATCTCCAAACAGAGATATAAAGCTATTTTCTCAATGATTGTTGGAGGTCAATCAAAAAATTCATTATGTCATAACTCAGAAATTTCAGCTATGGGATCGTTTGGAGTTCTTAACATAATCAATAGCGGCTTTCATTCCGAAAAGGAATTTTACAACCCCAGATCGAGTTACACAGTAAAATGTCCCATAGAGACAACAATGTCTTTAATAGAAGACAAGGATGACTTCTCATAAAAAAAAACAAGTAGACTTCTGACAAAAGAGATAAAATAATAATCTTAATTCGATTATCATTAAACTTATTATAATATACCGTTTGCATAAGTTTTCTTATAGCATTCTTCTAAATTCCTAATGATTTAAAAAAAAAAATAATGTTATATTTCCATAACGTGGAAAAAATTTTGCCCGGAGTCGGAGTCGAGTTATTTTTTTCGACTCCGACTCCAGCAAAATTGCTCGACTCCGACTCGTAGACTCCGACTCCGACTCCGAAACCCTGGTTAGAACAACTTTTTTTACAAAAAATTGTACGGATTTTTTTTTGGTGGCATTTCACCACGTTTTCAAATTAACATACCAAAGCGGTCAGAACAAAAACATTTTTGAAAAAATACTTCACGTTTGATTATTTAATTTCAGTACACTATTTAGAAACGCCTTGGCGTTAACATCAAATCAATGGAACAATATTCAGTACAATTTTTCAAACTCAGAACTTTGTCTCTAATTTTAGAGTGATCTTCATAACAAATAATTTTACATTTCGTATTTTTTGTACAAATAGCATATTTCCAAATTATATAATCCCAGCTTTGTTCCTACAGCCAACACCAAATTTAGTACCTTAACTGTTTACACAATGCCAAAATGGTTTTGGTACCAACATGTTACCCAACTTTTCGTACACATAGGTAAACGTTTCAAAAATTACTTCCTTATATTCAACTTATATCCTAACCACAATTCACTTTTCCAGCTTTATCCGTTCCCCTGAAACCCATTATAGTACTATTTAGTACTTTATGTATAAATAAGTACGAATTTTCAAAACCTCCTCCCTACCTCCACTCTAACCACCAATTGCTAATCTAATACCGCATTTCAAAATTCCAGTTCTACCCTTTACATAATCACAAATTGTGCAAAATTCTATACCATATAGCAAATACCAAAAGGTACCAAATTTTGTATCATTTAGCACTTTTCGTACACGAATTTCCAAAATGTACTTTCATATCTCAGCTCAATCCGTTCACCTTAACCCTATTTATAGCCAATATAGTTCCATTTAGCACTTTTCTATAAGTACGAATTTCCAAAACTACCTCAATCCTGCACTCCAGCAGTAATCTGTTTACGCAAATTCAAATTGTGATTCGTGCACATTAGTACGATTTTCTAAAGCTACCTCCATATCTCAATTCTATATTCCAACAGTAATCTTAATTCCAAATTTCGGGATTCCAGCTCTTCAAATCCAAATCCAAATCATACTAAACTCACTACCATTTAGGACTTTTCGAACTTTGGTACTTCTTTCTTACTCTTCATCAGTGACCCCCATTCCAAATTTCAGGATTCCGGCCCTATTCGTTAAACCATATCCAAATTGTACTATATTTAGTACTATTTAGTACTTTTCGTATACTTTTAATTCGAATTTCCAAAAACCTTTCTTTTTACTCTCCATCAGTGACCTTAATTCCAAATTTCGGGACTCCAGCTCTATTCGTTCATCCAAACCCAAATTGTACTAAATTTAGTACCATTTACTATTTTTCGTAAACTTATAGTTCGAATTCCAAAAACTATCATTTTTACTCTTCATCAGAGATCCTCATTCCAAATTTCAGGATTCCAGCTCTATCCGTTCACCCAAATCCAAATTGTACTAAATTTAGTACCATTTAGTACTTTTCTTGCACTTATAGTTCGAATTTCTAAAAACCTTTCTTTGTTACTCTCCATCAGTGACCCTCATTACAAATTTCAGGATTCCAAGTCAATCCGTTCACCCAAATCCAAATTGTACTAAATTTAGTACCATTTAGTACTTTTCGTGCACCTATAGTTCGAGTTTCCAAAAACCTTTCTTTGTTACTCTCCACCAGTGACCCTAATTTCAAATTTCAGGATTCCAGCTCTATCCGTTCACCCAAATCCAAATTGTACTAAATTTAGTACCATTTAGTTCTTTTCGTACCCTTATAAAACCTTTACAAAAACCTTTCATTGTTACTCTTCATCAGTGACCCTCATTCCAAATGTCTGTATTCCAGCTCAATCCGTTCACCCAAATCAAAATTGTACAAAATTTAGTACCATTTAGTAATTTTGGTACCCTTATAGTTCGAATTTCCAAAAACCTTTCATTGTTACTCTTCATCAGTGACCCTCATTCCAAATGTTTGTATTCCAGTTCTATCCGTTCACCCAAATCCAAATTGTACTAAATTTTGTACTATTTAGTTCTATTCGAGCACTTATAGTTCGAATTTCCAAAAATCTTTCTTTGTTACTCTCCATCAGTGACCTTAATTCCAAATTTCAGGACTCCAGCTCTATTCGTTTACCCAAACCCAAATTGTATTAAATTTAGTACAATTTATTACTTTTCGTACACTTATAGTTCGAATTCCAAAAACTTTCATTTTTACTCTTCATTAGTGATCCTCATTCCAAATTTCAGGATTCCAGCTCTATCCGTTCACCCAAATCCAAATTGTACTAAATTAAGTACCATTTAGTACTTTTCGTGCACTTATAGTTCGAATTTCCAAAAACCTTTCTTTGTTACTCTCCATCAGTGACCCTCATTACAAATTTCAGGATTCCAGCTCAATCCGTTCACCCAAATTTAAATTGTACTAAATTTAGTACCATTTAGAACTTTTCGTGCACTTATAGTTCGAATTTCCAAAGACCTTTCATTGTTACTCCTTATCAGTGGCCCTCATTCCAAATGTCTGTATTCCAGCTCAATCCATTCACCCAAATCCAAATTGTACTAAATTTAGTACCATTTAGTACTATTCGTGCACTTATAGTTCGATTTTCCAAAAAGTTTTCTTCGTTACTCTCCACAATTGACCGTAATTTCAAATTTCAGAATTCCAGCTCCATCCGTTCACACAAATCCAAATTGTACTAAATTTAGTACCATTTAGTAATTTTCGTACACATAAGTACGAATTTCCAAAATCACCCTCATGTCTCAATCATACACTTTAACAGTAATCTTAATTCCAAATTTCAGGATTCCAGTTCTATCCGTTCACCCAAATATAATTTGTACTAAATTTAGTATCATTTAGTACTTTTCGTACACATTAGTACGATTTTCCAAAAACATTTAATTACATCAACAGCACTTCCCTACCTTGATTTCCATACCAATTTCCATGATTCTAGCTATATCCGTTCAAAATATACAATTGGTACTAAACTTTGTAAATTTTAGTACTTTTCGTACACTTAGAGGTCGATTTTCCAAAAACCCTTTGGTACATCTTTCTAGATCTCCAACAGTTACCCTCAATCCAAATTTCAGAATTCTAGCTCTTACCGTTTTCCTAATACAAAGGGTACCATATTTAGTACCTTTTAGTACTTTTCGTACACTTCTGGGTCGAATTTCCAAAAACCCAGCCTTATCTCACCCCTACACACCAACAGCAACCTACACCCAAAATTTCAACTTTCTAGCTTCAGCGGTTTCGTCTGGGCGGTGATGAATCAGTCAGTCAGTGAATACCTCACCTCACTGCTCTTTTATATATATAGACTAGCAAAGTGCCCGCTACTTCGTATGCGGAAAGGATATAAAAAACAAATAAACAGTATAAAATATGAAAATGGCGAACACTGAAAATTTTATTGCACTAATACCAATTTTAATCAATATTTATTGTTATTTTAGTACTGTTCGAATCCTCTTTAGTTCGATTTGAAAAAGATCAGCAGTATCTCACCCTTACATATTAACAGCGATACCAACTTTGCACACCAATACTCACCCTAAATCCAAAGAATACAGATTTCAGCACTGTCTCTACACCCAACAACAAATTGAGTGCCATTAAGTACTCTTCGTACCCATAAGTACGAATTTCCAAAACTACCTCAATCCTACTCTTCAACAATAATCTCAATTCCAAATTTCAGGATTCCAGATTCCAAATCCCAATTGTACGAAATGTAATACTTTTCGTTCTCATAAGTACGAATTTCCAAAACAACCACAATCCTACACTCCAACAAAAATCTCAATTCCATATTTGAGGATTCCAGTTTTATCCATTCAACCAAATCCCCATTGTACAAAATTTAGTACCATTTAGTACTTTTTGTACTCTAAGTACGAATTTCCAAAACTCCTTAGTTCTACACTGCAACAGTAATGTCAATTCCGAATTTGAGGATTCCAGCTCTATCCGTTCACCCAAATCCAATTTGTACTATATATAGTACCATTTAGCACTGTTCGTACACATAAGTAAAAATTTCCAAGAGTACCTCAATTCTATACTTCAACAATAATCTCAATTACGAATTCAGGATTCGTTCACTCAAATCACCATCGAACCAAATTTTGTACCATTTAGTACTTTGGTCACTTCATCAGCGACACTCAGTCTAAATTTGAGGAATCAAGCTCTATCCGTTCACCCAAATACAAATTGTACTAAATTTACTACCACTTAGTACTGTTCGTACACATAAGTACGAATTTCCAAAACTTCCTCAATCCTACACTCCACCAGTAGTCTCAACTTCAAATTTCGAGATTCCAACTCTATCTGTTCACCCAAATCGTAATTGTACCAAATTTAGTACCACTTAGTACTTTTCGTACCCATAAGTACGAATTTTCAAAACTATTTCCATTCTATTCTCTAACATCAGCATTAATTCAAATTTCAGGATTCCAGCTCTATCCGTTCGCCTAAATCGTAATTGTTCCAAATTTAGTATCATTTAGTACTTTTCGTACCCATAAGTACGAATATTCAAAACTACTTTCGTTCTACTCTCCAAAAATAGCCTTAGTTCAAAATTTCAGGATTCCAGCTCCATCCGTTCGCCCAAATCGTAATTGTACCAAACTTAGTATCATTTAGCTATTCGTACCCATAAATACGAATTTTCAAAACTACTTCCGTTCCACTCTCTAATAGCAGCCTTAATTCAAATTTCAGGATTCCAGCTCTATCCGTTCGCCTAAATCGTAATTGTTCCAAATTTAGTATCATTTAGTACTTTTCGTATCCATAAGTACGAATTTTCAAAACTACTTTCATGCTACTCTCCAACAGTAGCCTTATTTCAAAATTTTAGGATTCCAGCTCTATCTATTCGCCCAAATCGTATTTGTACCAAATGCAGTACCATATAGTAATTTTCGTACCCATAAGTACGAATTTTCAAAACTACTTTCGTTCTACTCTCCAACAGTAGCCTAGGTCAAAATTTCAGGATTCCAGCTCCATCCGTTCGCCCAAATCGTAATTGTACCAAATTTAGTACTTTTCGTACCCATAAGAACGAATTTTAAAAACTACTTCCATTCTACCCTCCAACTATATCTTAAATCCAAAATTTCAGGATTCCAGCACTATCCGTTCGCTTAAATCATAATTGTACTAAATTTAGTATCATTTAGTACATTGCGTACCCGTAAGTACGAATTTTCCAAACTACTTCCATTCTACTCACCAACAGTAACCTTAGTTCAAAATTTCAGGATTACAGCTCTATCCGTTCGCCCAAATCGTAATTGTACCAAATTTAGTACCATTTAGTACTTTTCATACCCATGAGTACGAATTTTCAAAACTACTTCAATTTAACCCTCCAACTGCAGCCTTAATTCAAAATTTCAGGATTCCAGCTCTATCCGCTCAGCCTAAATCCAAATTGTACAAAATTTAGTACCATTTAGTACTTGTCGTACACATAAGTACGAATTTTCAAAACTGCTTCCATTCTACTCTCTAACAGCAGCCTTAATTCAAATTTCAGGATTCCAACTATATCCGTTCAGCCTATATCCAAATTGTACCAAATTTTGTACCCTTTAGTACTTTTCGTACCCATATGTACGAATTTTCAAAAGTACTTCCTTTCTACTCTCTAACATCAGGATTCCAGCTCTATCCGTTCGCCTAAATCGTAATTGTTCCAAATTTAGTATCATTTAGTACTTTTCGTACCCATAAGTACGAATATTCAAAACTACTTTCGTTCTACTCTCCAAAAATAGCCTTAGTTCAAAATTTCAGGTCAAAATTTCAGGATTCCAGCTCCATCCGTTCGCCCAAATCGTAATTGTACCAAATTTAGTACTTTTCGTACCCATAAGAACGAATTTTAAAAACTACTTCCATTCTACCCTCCAACTATATCTTAAATCCAAAATTTCAGGATTCCAGCACTATCCGTTCGCTTAAATCATAATTGTACTAAATTTAGTATCATTTAGTACATTGCGTACCCATAAGTACGAATTTTCCAAACTACTTCCATTCTACTCACCAACAGTAACCTTAGTTCAAAATTTCAGGATTCCAGCTCTATCCGTTCGCCCAAATCGTAATTGTACCAAATTTAGTACCATTTAGTACTTTTCATACCCATGAGTACGAATTTTCAAAACTACTTCAATTTAACCCTCCAACTGCAGCCTTAATTCAAAATTTCAGGATTCCAGCTCTATCCGCTCAGCCTAAATCCAAATTGTACAAAATTTAGTACCATTTAGTACTTGTCGTACACATAAGTACGAATTTTCAAAACTGCTTCCATTCTACTCTCTAACAGCAGCCTTAATTCAAATTTCAGGATTCCAACTATATCCGTTCAGCCTATATCCAAATTGTACCAAATTTTGTACCCTTTAGTACTTTTCGTACCCATATGTACGAATTTTCAAAAGTACTTCCTTTCTACTCTCTAACATCAGGATTCCAGCTCTATCCGTTCGCCTAAATCGTAATTGTTCCAAATTTAGTATCATTTAGTACTTTTCGTACCCATAAGTACGAATATTCAAAACTACTTTCGTTCTACTCTCCAAAAATAGCCTTAGTTCAAAATTTCAGGTCAAAATTTCAGGATTCCAGCTCCATCCGTTCGCCCAAATCGTAATTGTACCAAATTTAGTACTTTTCGTACCCATAAGAACGAATTTTAAAAACTACTTCCATTCTACCCTCCAACTATATCTTAAATCCAAAATTTCAGGATTCCAGCACTATCCGTTCGCTTAAATCATAATTGTACTAAATTTAGTATCATTTAGTACATTGCGTACCCATAAGTACGAATTTTCCAAACTACTTCCATTCTACTCACCAACAGTAACCTTAGTTCAAAATTTCAGGATTCCAGCTCTATCCGTTCGCCCAAATCGTAATTGTACCAAATTTAGTACCATTTAGTACTTTTCATACCCATGAGTACGAATTTTCAAAACTACTTCAATTTAACCCTCCAACTGCAGCCTTAATTCAAAATTTCAGGATTCCAGCTCTATCCGCTCAGCCTAAATCCAAATTGTACAAAATTTAGTACCATTTAGTACTTGTCGTACACATAAGTACGAATTTTCAAAACTGCTTCCATTCTACTCTCTAACAGCAGCCTTAATTCAAATTTCAGGATTCCAACTATATCCGTTCAGCCTATATCCAAATTGTACCAAATTTTGTACCCTTTAGTACTTTTCGTACCCATATGTACGAATTTTCAAAAGTACTTCCTTTCTACTCTCTAACATCAGGATTCCAGCTCTATCCGTTCGCCTAAATCGTAGTTGTTCCAAATTTAGTATCATTTAGTACTTTTCGTACCCATAAGTACGAATATTCAAAACTACTTTCGTTCTACTCTCCAAAAATAGCCTTAGTTCAAAATTTCAGGATTCCAGCTCCATCCGTTCGCCCAAATCGTAATTGTACCAAACTTAGTATCATTTAGTACTTTTCGTACCCATACATACGAATTTTCAAAACTACTTCCGTTCCACTCTCTAATAGCAGCCTTAATTCAAATTTCAGGATTCCAGCTCTATCCGTTCGCCTAAATCGTAATTGTTCCAAATTTAGTATCATTTAGTACTTTTCGTATCCATAAGTACGAATTTTCAAAACTACTTTCATGCTACTCTCCAACAGTAGCCTTATTTCAAAATTTTAGGATTCCAGCTCTATCTATTCGCCCAAATCGTATTTGTACCAAATGCAGTACCATATAGTAATTTTCGTACCCATAAGTACGAATTTTCAAAACTACTTTCGTTCTACTCTCCAACAGTAGCCTAGGTCAAAATTTCAGGATTCCAGCTCCATCCGTTCGCCCAAATCGTAATTGTACCAAATTTAGTACTTTTCGAACCCATAAGAACGAATTTTAAAAACTACTTCCATTCTACCCTCCAACTATATCTTAAATCCAAAATTTCAGGATTCCAGCACTATCCGTTCGCTTAAATCATAATTGTACTAAATGTAGTATCATTTAGTACATTGCGTACCCATAAGTACGAATTTTCCAAACTACTTCCATTCTACTCACCAACAGTAACCTTAGTTCAAAATTTCAGGATTCCAGCTCTATCCGTTCGCCCAAATCGTAATTGTACCAAATTTAGTACCATTTTGTACTTTTCATACCCATGAGTACGAATTTTCAAAACTACTTCAATTTAACCCTCCAACTGCAGCCTTAATTCAAAATTTCAGGATTCCAGCTCTATCCGCTCAGCCTAAATCCAAATTGTACAAAATTTAGTACCATTTAGTACTTGTCGTACACATAAGTACGAATTTTCAAAACTGCTTCCATTCTACTCTCTAACAGCAGCCTTAATTCAAATTTCAGGATTCCAACTATATCCGTTCAGCCTATATCCAAATTGTACCAAATTTTGTACCCTTTAGTACTTTTCGTACCCATATGTACGAATTTTCAAAAGTACTTCCTTTCTACTCTCTAACATCAGGATTCCAACTCTATCCGTTCGCCTGAATCATAATTGCACCAATTTTGGTATCATTTATTACTTTTCGTACCCATAAGTACGAATTTTCAAAACTACTCCCATGCTACCCTCCAACTGTAGCTTTAATTCAAAAATTTTAGGATTCCAGCTGTATCCGTTCAACCTATATCCAAATTGTACCAAATTTAGTACCATTTAGTACTTTTTGTACCCATAAGTACGAATTTTCAAACTACTTCCATTTTACTCTCGAACAGTAGCCTTAGTTCAAAATTTCAGGATTCCAACTCTATCCGTTCGCCAAAATCATAAGTGTACCAAATTTAGTACCATTTAGTACTTTTCGTGCCCATATGTACGAATTTTCAAAACTACGTCCATTCTACCCTCTAACAGTAGCCTTAGTTAAAAATTTCAGGATTCCACCTCCATCCGTTCGCCCACGTCGTAATTGTACCAAATGTAGTACAATTTAGTACTTTTCGTAACCATAAGTACGAATTTTCAAAACTACTTCCATGCTACCCTCCAACTGTAGCCTTAATTCAAAAATTTCAGGATTCCAGCTCTATCCGTTCAACCTTTATCCAAATTGTACCAAATTTAGTACCCTTTAGTACTTTTCGTACCCATAAGTACGAATGTTCAAAACTACTTCCATTTTACTCTGCAACAGTAACCTTAGTTCAAAATTTCAGGATTCCAACTCTATCCGTTCGCCCAAATCATAAGGGTACCAAATTTAGTACCCTTTAGTACTTTTCGCACCCATAAGTACGAATTTTCAAAACTACGTCCATTCTACTCTCCAACAGTAGCCTTAATTCAAAATTTCAGGATTCCAGCTCTATCCGTTCGCACAAATCATAATTGTACCAAATTTAGTACCATTTAGTACTTTTCGTACACATGTGTACACTTTTCCTAAACCACCTCCTTATGTCAACCGTACCTTTTAACCTTGATTCTCACACCAAATTTCAACCTATAACCTTTATCCGTTCACAAAGTACGAATTGGCACCAAATTTAGTACACTTTAGTACTTTTCGTACACTTATAGTTCGAATTTCTAAAAACCCTTTGGTACACCTTTCTAACTCTCCATCAGTGACCTTCATTCCAAATTTCAAAGTTCTAGCTTTACCGGTTCGCCAAATACAAACGGTACCATATTTAGTACCTTTTAGTACTTTTAGTACCCTTCCAGTTCGAATTTCCAAAAACCAAGCCTTATCTGTCACCTTCGGACCAAGAGTGACCCTCACCCAAAATTTCATGATTCTAGCTTCAGCCGTTTCGTCTGGGCGTTGATGAATCAATCAGTCAATCAGTCAGTCAGTGAATCAGTCACTCTACTCTTTTATTAATATAGATGACACCATGTTTATGGGTGGAAGCGCAAGATAATTCTCGAACGGAAATGCCGATTCCGGCCAAAATTTGTCCTTCGTAATATTGTTTCCAAACTTAGTTTAAGTTCGTAGATAAGCCATATCGGTCCACTCCTTCAGGTACCTAGCCCACAAAAGTTCAAAAATATTCGGAACAATTGTGTGCACGATAACTCTTGATGGGAGCGACCGATTTGGTCCATACTTTACACATTCTCATAATATCTACCAGATATAGATCAGGTTCGAATATGGACTATATTTGTCCACTACATCCCGTACATCCCACACAAAATTTTGGATAAGTTCACTTTGGATAAATCACTTTGATTTTTGTTGAAGCAACTCAATTCGATGGTAAAAGTTGTTTCAGGGGCAAGTCCATACTTCTTGAGAAAACAGCCCGAAGGGTGTAAAAACCACCTATGGCACACCCATGGTCTATGTCGGTCCATTCCTTTAAGTACCTCTTCCGCAAAATTTTTGAACTTTAATCCTAATCAACATTTTTGTCGGTTCATACGACCAAAATTTTGAAACCCCCTAAATACATAAGTTTTTTGTGAAAAAAGTGTTTCAATTTGCACAGGCTGAGGGTATATCTCTGTCGGCAAAGCCGACTGATACTTTTGTACTTGTTTTTCTTTGGAACAGGTTGCACTCAAGGCCCCTATTACGATGGTACAAGTTTTTTTTAGTGGCAAGTCCATACTAGGGATAATGGATAACAATAACCGATTTTCGATTTTGGTCCAAAACTAAAAATGCGATTTTCGATTTTGCGCTTATTTCAGTTGTTTTAAAACTCGACTTTTGATTATATTCGTCGATTTTCGAGTTTTCTGTAAACTGTAAAACCGCCAAGTCAACAATCTTTGATAAAGCTGGCAATATAATATTCCCAACATTAAATATTTTCGATATTTCATTTCAAAAAATCGATATTATCGTTAATTTGTCATTACCAGGAATTTCGAAATAAAAATGGCGAAAATGTCTATGCTTTTGTTGATAGCTTGCATAAGTATTTCACAGAATTATAAAGAAGAAAAAAATTGTTTTTATTTAATAAAAACACACAAAAATGCATTTTACTTTTCCGAATGGTTCAGTCGATTCGGTCTAAAATTTGGAAACGTAACATTTTGCCCAAAGTTAAATCAAGTTCGAAGATGTTCCTTATTGGTCCACTCATTTGGGTACCTCCCCCCAAAAGATCAAAAATTCTCACTAAAATGGTGCACACGATAACTCTCGAAGACAGTAACCGATTTGGGCCATATTTTGGACATCGTAAAATTTCTACGAGACATAGATCAGGTTACAATATGGACTATATACATATGTTAACTCCTTCGGATACCTCCCACACACAAATTTCTGAAAAGTGCATGTTAGGACCTCCTCCCAAAAACGTTTTGATTTTTCTTTGCAACAGGTTGCACTCAACGCCCCTATTACGACGGTACAAGTTTTTTCAGTGGCAAGACCATACTAGGGATAATGGAAAGCAATAATCGATTTTCACATAATTTCTCACATACACAAAACCGAAAAATCGCGAAATTTCTATTTATTTCAATTAATTTTAGGTTAGGGTTTTTAATCCGATAATATCGATAGCAAAAATATCTGTCGATATCGAATTTTTAAAAAATAATCGATATTATCGATAGTCCCATCCAATTTTTGCCAGCTCTAATCTATGGGCAAACTCGAAAATCTATCACAAGATAATCGATTATGCGATTTTCTCTCCAGACAAAAGTCGACTACGATTTTTAGATTTTTGACTACAAAAAGTCGATTAATCGATTAACCGAAAGTAAAAAACACCTAGTGGCTGGTGCGCACGACAACTCCCGAACCAACGCAGTGACCACACTTTGCTTATCGTAGTATTTCTTCGAATATTAGATGAAATCCGAAGATGGTGTTTATAGGTCCACTCCTCCACAAAAGTTTGAAAATGTTCGCTAAAATGGTAAGCGGAATACCTCATAAACGCAGCAACCGATTTGGTCCAAACTTTGGATCTAGTTATGTTTTGTCCAAACTTAGTTTATGTTTAAAAGTCCATATCGTTCCATTCCTTAGGGTATCACCCACACAAATGATGAACATTTTTTAACCGAATTTGACCGTTCTTTATTCACCGAAAAGCTGAACATGTTCTCTGTCGAACAACAAATTATGAAAATATCTTTATCCGTTCAAAAGATACAGAATTTTGACCAGGAAAAAACGATTCTGAACCACTTTGCGCCGTGAAATAATAAACAAACATATAATGCTCATATAATATAAAAATACTAGCTGACCCGGGTCCGCGTTGCTGGCCCGTTTTCTTGTTCTCCATGTAAACAATAATAATTAATCTATCCTTTTTTATAACCCACCATTATATGGAGGGTATAGTTTTTTATCATTCTGTTTATATAAGGGATATGAAATATTCCCAAGGTCCACATTTTGATGTAGTACGGTACCTCATGGTGTTCGCTGTTTTGAAGCTTTTAGCCGTTTTGATATAGCCCCTAGAGAGTACCGCCCTAGAGATAAAAACAATATTCCAGCATAGAATGCTCTAACCTGGACCTGCAGGTTTTGATATAGCCTCCTCCGAACGGTGCATCCCAATTTTTGGGTATTTTTAAGGTTTTAGACATATTATTTATCAAATTTGGTTATAAATTGGTTGTTGGTCTACGTTGGGTGTCGTTAATGTTCCTGCAGAGAATTGTCGGTATAGGCCCACGCTTCCTATAGAGCGGTACCTCCCTATTTTCGATAGTTTGGAAGTTTTAGCGTCATTATCCCTTAGAAATTGCTCAAATTTGGTAACAATTCCTGCAGAGAATTTTCGGTATAGGTCCAAGTTTTGATATAGCTTCCAGAGAACAGTATCTACCGATTTTCGATGTTTCGGAGGCCTTATTATCCCACCGAAATGGCTTAAGCTTACGACATACGTATTTATACACCTAACTAACCTACACATAAAATTTCACCATATTCTGTCCAGCCGTTTCGGAGGAGTTTAATTTCGAAAATCATGACAGCCCTGAAGAATTTTATAATATGAATATAGATAAACTGCATTGCTGGCCCATCGTTTTAGCGACCAATGTACAGCTTTTGAGACGTTCTAGATATTTAACCTTCTTTAAAATTCGGTTTTGCATTGGTATACTACTATTTTAAACATTTTGAATAATTTGTTTGATTTCCCAATCAAATTTTCTGGAATATCGGTCAAGTAACATTTCAAGATATCAGAATTTACTGTATTCCAAAATGTGTGTTTGATCGCGCTATACCACTCATTAATGCCAGTTTTACAGCGTTTTTGTAATCACGCTTATTAAAATTACGGCTAATATCTTTATTTATACAATTTTTAAAAATTGTTCTGACCGCGATATTTTACTTCCGAGACGATTATTTCGGATGCAATAGCGGTATTCTACTTCTAAAACACCTATGAATGATAGAGGCTTCAATTGCTATTGTATTAATTACCAATACGTCTAATAATCCCTGAGAGTTCGCGATTTGTTAAAATCCGTTGTGGGGAGGTCCACCGTCCCCTCCATTTTTCGGTAATCTCACACCTAATGAATTTACACACAAAATTCGGCCGTTTAATTTAGAACATCATGTTGCAGTGACTAATTCACAATTTTTAGACGTTATGGTTATTTAACCATCTATGAAAGTAGGTTTTGCCTGATTGCTCAATGGGTTTTTTGGGAACTTCGGTCAAGCGACATTTACATTATCGGGTTTGTACTGTATTCCAAAATGTGGGGTTGATCGCGCTTTCCCACTTTTTGAAGCCAGTGTTTATAGCATATTTGTAGTCACGCTTACTAAAGTATAGGATATTATCTATAATTACACATTTTTGAAAAATTGGACTGACCGCTATATTCTACTTCCGATGACCATTCAGGAACAAAACAGTTATTGCCGTAGTATTGCAATAAATTTTTTAAACAATATGTTGAAAAATATCATGGATTTCGCGTTTTCTTAAAATTTTTTGTGGGGGAGATACCCCGGGCCCTCCACTTAACCCTATAAAAATAGCTTACGGCCTTTTCTCAGATCTAAAAACTCCACATACAAAATTTCAAAAATAGTAGACTCTTGCAGGCTCTGGAATAGAGCAATTTACAAAGCTTGTTTTGCTAAAAAACGCAGCATTTAGCTTTAATTTTATACCACATTGACAACATTGTTTACGCACTGTATTCTCAGAGAGCACAGAAACAACTTGTTGGCATTGAGAGATATTTAACATGCCAAAGAAATTTTATTTTCCAAATAACAAATGTGGAGAGTTACAGAATACTGAAATCGAAAATCTGTTAAAATCATTCAATATTTAAAATTAAAAAAACAAAAATATTTTTAACTAACGAACTTAAAACGTATTGGTATATGAATTATTTATTAATATGATTTGATGGATTGCAAAAATATATCTTATCATTTTGCATTAATTATAAAATTGCGAAAATTCTTTTTTTCTTACAGTGACTCAAGTAATTTCGACAGATTAATAAATTTATTCATTGTTTATCATTCATTCATTTATTTATTCGTTTATAAGACATTTTTTTGTAATTGATGGTGTAGAAGAAAGGACTAGGGTAAATATAGGTATTAAGCCATCAACTAGACCATAAAAATGGGATGTCTTTGGAGTGTACACTTATGAACTCATCCCAAAAGTTCGAATAGTTTATGTCCAGTCCAATAAAGTATGATTGGGGTCATAGCAAATGACCCAAAACTGCATGAATTTCAACATGCATGCATTTATTAAATTTGAAAGACCAACAGATCAGTGTCAGATTAAAGTTATTGCATTCTCATTATTTCTCTTTGGGGTTAGTTTTATTTTTTTTTTATTTCACATTAATCACAATCTCACAATCACAAATTTGATTTATTAAAGTTGTGGTAATACCTACATTTAAAAAAGAAACTCTTTCACAAGTTCAAGTTCAAGCTGTTAATTTTTCAAAATGCATAATTTTTGCATAATTATTTTCTTCGCGTTTATTTTGTTTTATTTTCTTTTTTTTGTAAATGTCCATGTGGGTTTTGAGATCAACAGAGGAGATAATTGATTGTGACATAAAGGTGTTTTATGTTATGATTCATTTATTATTTATATGTAGATAATTATCATTATGATAATTATGATGATGGAAGACTAAAAATAACCACTGTGATAGGATAGGAAGATAACAACAAAGATAAATGAATTTGAGTTTTTCAAATGAGTTTTCCGTTAAGAATCACCCAGTCACAAAATGTGTGGGAATAAAGAATTTACAGCTTCCATAATTGTGTTAACACAGGGGTGGGCATAATGATATGCAAAATAATGCATAAAAATAAAAATGCATAGGAAAGTTTGTATAAATCTGAAAAATCTAGGCCACATATAAAGCAATAGTTCGTTTATATATGTATAACCGGATTTCAAATGTCAACTCCTTTACGTATACGTCAAATAAATCCTCTTTAAGAAGGTTAACCCTGCAAAAGGCTATAATATAAACATGACCCAAAATTTATATGATGTTTATCTTCTCGAAGTAAATAGGCGGTAATAATATGCGAAAACAATTCTTAAGGACCATGTCTGTGAATATCCACTAAGAATGTCGGGATTATTTAGAAATAAGGATTTAACACGATCTAAGAAGTACCCACTCGCTATATACCTTCCGGTCGAATACCCGAAATTAGACCACATTTCCCAGCAAATGTGACGGGACTAGCAAATGAGTGACGTGATAAGCTACGTCGTACTAACTCTGAAGTCCCAAGAGTTGGGAAAATTATTCTTGAAGTCTGCAGGGTAGTAGGTGAATATACATCACATTTGAATTAGGTCGAACTTGGTCTTTAGTCATTTACCAGATATGACTTAAGCAAGATTTCCATGCTTCTTATGTGTCGAGGCCTTAACTGAAAGAAAGGGTGCTTCTATTGACCCTTACTGATAGAAAGGGTGCTTCTATAGACCCTTACTAAAAGAAAGGGTGCTTCTATTGACGCTTACTGAAAGAAATGGTGCTTCTATAGACACTCTCTGAAAGAAAGGGTGCTTCTATCTATATCTATCTATACTGTAAGAAATGCTGCCTCTATAGACCCTTACTGAAAGAAAGGGTGTTTCTATAGACACTGATAGAAATGGTGCTCCTATAGACCCGTAATGAAAGAAAGGGTGCTTTTAAATACCCTTACTGTAATAAAGGGTGCTTCTAAATACCCTTACTGTAATAAAGGGTGCTTCTATAGACCCTTACTGAAAGAAAGGGTGTTTCTAAAGACCCTTACTGTAATAGAGGGTGCTTCTAAAGACCCTTACTGTAATAGAGGGTGCTTCTATAGACCTTTTCTCAAAGAAAGGGTGTTGCTATCGGCCTTTCTGAAAGAAAAGGCGTTTCTATAGCCCTTCCCAAAAGAATGAGTGTTTCTATAGACACCTTCTGAAAGAGAGTGTGCTTCTGTAGAACCTTTCTGAAAGAAAGGGTGCTTTTAAATACCCTTACTGAAGAAAGGTGCTTCTATAGACCCTTACTGAAAGAAAGGGTGCTTCTATAGACCCTTACTGAAAGAAAGGGTGCTTCTATAGACCCTTACTGAAAGAAAGGGTGCTTCTATAGACCCTTACTGAAAGAAAGGGTGCTTCTATAGTCCCTTACTGAAAGAAAGGGTGCTTCTATAGACCCTTACTGAAAGAAAGGGTGCTGCTATAGACCCTTACTGAAAGAAAGGGTGCTTCTATAGACCCTTACTGAAAGAAAGGGTGCTTCTATAGACCCTTACTGAAAGAAAAGGTGTTTCTTTAGACCCTTTCTGAAAGAAAGGTTGTTTCTATAAACCTTTTTTGAAAGAAAGGGTGCTTCGATAGAACCTTTTTAAAGAAAGGGTGCTTTTATAGCCCCTTTCCAAAAGAAAGGGTGTTTCTATAGCCACTTTCTGAAAGAAAGGCTGCTTCTATAGCCACTTTCTGAAAGAAAGGCTGCTTCTATAGACCCTTTCTTCTGTAGACCATTTTTGAAAGAAAGGGTGTTTGTATAGAGCCTTTACTGAAAGAAATGGTGCTTCTATAAACCCTGTACTGAAATAAAGGGTGCTTCTATAGAGCCTTTACTGAAAGAAAGGGTGCTTCTATAGACCCTTTATTGAAAAAAGGGTGCTTCTATAGACCCTTTATTGAAAAAAAGGGTGCTTCTATAGACCCTTTCTGAAAGAAAGTGTGCTTCTAAAGACTCTTTCTGAAAGAAAGTGTGCTCCTATAGACCCTTTCTGAAAGAAAGTGTGCTTCTATAGACCCTTTCTGAAAGAAAGTGTGCTTCTATAGACCCTTTATTGAAAGAAAGGGTGCTTCTATATAGGGTGCCTCTGGGGACCCTCTCTGGAAGAAAGGGTACTTCTATAGACCCTTCCTGAAAGAAAGGCTACTTCTATGGACCCTTTCTGAAGGAAAAGCTGCTTCTGTGGCCCTTTCTGGAAGAAAAGGTGCTTCTTTAGACGCTTTCAGAAAGAAAGGGTACTTCTATGGACCCTTTCTGAATGATAGGCTGCTTCTATGGACCTTTTCTGAAAGAAATGTTGCTTCTATGGACCCTTCCTGAAAGAAAGGTAGATTCTATGGACCCTTTCTGAAAGAAAGGTTGCTTCTATAGACCCTTCCTGAAAGAAAAGTAGATTCTATAGACCCTTTATTGAAAGAAAGGGTGCTTCTATATAGGGTGCCTCTGAAAGAAAGGGTGCTTCTATAGACCTTTTCTGAAAGAAAAGGTGCTTCTGTTGACCCTTTCTGGAAAAAGGGTGCTTCTATAGACCCTTTCAGAAAGAAAGGGTGCTTCTGTAGACCCTTTCTGAAAGAAAGGTTGCTTCTATAGACCATTCCTGAAAAAGGGTGCTTATATAGACCTTTTCTGAAGGAAAGGGGACTCCTGTAGTCCCTTTCTAAAGGAAAGGGTGCTTCTGTAGACCCTTTCTAAAGGAAAGGGTGCTTCTATAGACCATTTCTGAAAGAAAGGGTGCTTCTGTAGACCATTTCTGAAAGAAAGGGTGCTTCAATAGATCCTTTCTGCAAGAAAGGGTGCTTCTGTAGATCCTTTCTGAAAGAAAAGGTGCTTCTCTAGACCCTTTCTGAAAGAAAAGGTGCTTCTGTAGGCCCTTTCTGAAAGAAAAGGTGCTTCTGTAGACCCTTTCTGAAAGAAAAGGTGCTTCTGTAGACCCTTTCTGAAAAAAGGGTGCTTCAATAGACCCTTTCTGAAAGGAAGGGTGCTTCTATAGACCTTTTCTGAAGGAAAGGGGACTCCTGTAGACCCTGTCTAAAGGAAAGGGTGCTTCTATAGACCTTTTCTGAAGGAAAGAGGACTCCTGTAGACCTTGTCTGAAGGAAAGGGGACTCCTGTAGACCCTGTCTAAAGGAAAGGGTGCTTCTGTAGACCATTTATGAAAGAAGGGTTGCTTCTATAGAACCATTCTGAAAGAAAGGATGCTTCTTTAGACCATTTCTTAAAGAAAGGGTGCTTCGGTAGAACCTCTTTTTAAAGAAGGGTGCTTCTGTATAACCTCTGTTTAACGAAGGGTGCTTCTGTATAACCTCTGTTTAACGAAGGGTGCTTCTGTAGGACCTCTTTTTAAAGAAGGGTGCTTCTATAGCCTCTTTCCAAAAGAAAGGGTGCTTCTATAGCCCCTTTCCAAAAGAAAGGGTGCTTCTATAGCCCCTTTCCAAAAGAAAGGGCGCTTCTATAGCCCCTTTATAAAAGAAAGGGTGCTTCTATAGCCCCTCTATAAAAGAAAGGGTGCTTCTATACACCCTTTCTGAAGGAAAGGGTGCTTCTGTAGACCCTTTCTAACGGAAAGGGTGCTTCTGTAGACCCTTTCTAACGGAAAGAGTGCTTCTGTAGACCCTTTCTAACGGAAAGGGTGCTTCTGTAGACCATTTCTAACGGAAAGGGTGCTTCTGTAGACGCTTTCTAACGGAAATGGTGCTTCTGTAGACACTTTCTGAGACAAAGGGTGATACTATAGACCCTTTCTGAAAGAAGCGGTGCTTCAATAGACCCTTTCTGAATGAAAGGCTGGTTCTATAGACCGGGAATGGCCAAAACACACACATTTGCAGATTATAACTTGCGCTAGTGTGAGTGGAAACGTAAAAAATGCATCAACCTAACGAATGTGTTTATAGTGTAGGTGTGTTTTGTATGCCCGGGGGCATAGGAAAGTTGTTGTTGGCGGCCATCCCTGCAATGGACCCTTTCTGAAAGAAAGGTTGCTTCTATAGACCCTTTCTGAAGAAAAGGGTTATATTTTAAGCTCATTTTAACCCCTCCTACCTAACTAACAAGTTCAACAATCTCATATCCATCATCAAATAGTTTGTGTTTTCTTCTTCTTCATTCATATCACCACCACACAACCTTTACCCAAAGTGGTGTCAAAAATCATTAAAAACAACTTTGGAAAATAAGCAGGTCGCAGACGCATTTAATTTATGGGCATAACCTAAACCTTCCCCCCTAACCCCTTTATGCAATCTAAACAGCTGACAATTTGTTTATTAATCTTTATATTTTGTTTTTCTTTTAGTGTCTCTACAACCTTTGAACGTGTCACATCTCCCGGCAGCAAACATCAAGACGACGACTAGCCATCTTTCACAGTGGGGAGATGATACGACGCGTTTTAACATACAGTGTTTTGGGCGCCAGTGCCGTTGGTACCGGTTTGAGTTTGCACACCAATGATTACGACATCAATTCGCTGGGTATTGTGCGTTTGAGTCGCTCAGCGGTGGCTGTCATCGATGTGGCCTTGACATATAAACGCGAGCTGTATTATCGTGAATGGGACAAGAACTCTCCCGAATATAAAGCAGAGAAAAGCCGAGTTCACACTTTGGCTGCGGAGAGATTGTTGCAGCTGATATGTGTCAACAAAGGTGTCTACATCAAGGTGGGCCAACACATTGGAGCCCTCGACTATCTGCTGCCCAAAGAATTTGTCCAAACCATGAAGGTATTGCATTCAAATGCCCCACAAAACCCCATTGAAGATTTGCACAAAGTTATCAAACAAGATTTGAAACGCAACGCTGAAGACATATTCGATGATTTTGAACGGGAACCTCTGGGTACGGCATCATTGGCCCAGGTCCATAAAGCCAAACTGAAGACGGGAGAAGTGGTGGCCGTCAAGGTCCAGCATCCCTATGTTAAAGGCAACTCCAGGGTCGACATGGCCACCATGGAGGTGGCTGTCAAGGTTTTGGCTTTTATTTTTCCCGACTTTAAAATCCAATGGCTGGTGGAGGAGTCTAAAAAGAATCTACCCATTGAATTGGATTTCCTCAACGAGGGTAAAAATGCCGAAAAGGTGCAACAACAATTTAAAAAGTACAAATGGCTGAGGATACCACAAATTTATTGGGATTTTTGTTCACCGCGTGTCTTGGTTATGGAATACATTGAGGGTAGCCAGGTCAACGACTTGGAGTACATAAAACGCCATCGCATTGATCCATTTTCAATTGCCAATAAAATTGGTCAACTATATTCGGAAATGATATTCAATACTGGATTTGTACACAGTGATCCACATCCGGGTAATATTTTGGTACGCAAACAACCTGGCAAGGAGGTGGAAATCATTCTACTCGATCATGGTCTATATGCCAATTTAACAGATAAATTCCGTTATGATTATTCCAAATTGTGGCTGAGCATTCTCAATGTGGATCGTGTGGGCATGAGGAAATATGCCCAGAATTTGGGCATTAAAGGTGATCTATATGGTCTGTTTGCTTGTATGGTAACGGGTAGGCCCTGGGAGACCCTAACCAAAGGTGTGAATAAAGTAAAATATTCTAAGGAAGAGGTGAGCGGAAGATGAAATATCTTCATTTTTACCATATAGTAATTTTCTTCTCTTTTTTGTCCTTTACAGAAAGATACCCTGCAACAAAACACCTCACTTGTGCTACCTCACATATCCGATGTCTTGGAACAGGTGGATCGTCAAATGCTGTTGATTTTGAAAACAAATGATTTGATACGTGGCATTGAATCAACTTTACGCACACAAAATCGCATGACCGCCTTTTGGGTAATGTCCAAGTGCTGCCTACGTTCCTCGTTTGGTGAAGAGAAGTCACTCGCAAAAACTAAGTCAAAACGTCTGGGACTCCTTTTACGGGAGAGATGGGAAATATTTAAGTTAAATTTATATTATTTATATTTGGGCCTTATTAATTTTGGTCTTATGGCTGCCATTAAGGAGTTGCTATGACATTGCCGCGACTAGGCGGTCGAACAAATGAAATCCATGTTTTTTTACATAAGTAGATAATTGTTTGTTTCTGTAATTTGTTTTTAATTCAATTTTTTTGTAATATTTACTTAAGTCTAATTTATTTTTGTAAAATAAATTGTAAGCTTTGTAAAGAAAAGAAGAAGAAGGAGGGTATATTTTATGTATAACATGGTCATCTTCTACTCAAATTGCCACCCACTCAATCGCCCGACATTTCTAGAGGTCTTCTATAAACAGAGGATCTCCTGTGGTCTTCAATCGGCAGAAGGAGAACGCTAGAGATCTTCTATACACGAAAGAAGATCTCTTAAGGTGTACTGTTGACAGAAGATGAATCCTTGAGGTCTTTTGTAGACAGACGAATGCTTTTTGAGGGCTTCTGTAAACAGAAGGAGGCCACCTTCGGGTCTTCTGTAGAGAGAAATAGATTTCTTGAGGTCTTCTAAATGCCGAAATAGATCTTTTGAGGTCCTCTATAGACAGAAGACCTCTTGAGGTCTTCTATAGACAGAAGAAGACCTCTTGAGGTCTTCTATAGACAGAAGAAGACCTCTTGAGGTCTTCTATAGACAGAAGAAGACCTCTTGAGGTCTTCTATAGACAGAAGAAGACCTCTTGAGGTCTTCTATCGACAGAAGAAGACCTTTTGAGATCTACTATGGACAGAAGAAGACCTCTTGAGGTCTTTTATAGACAGAAGAAGATCACTTGAGGTTTTCTATAGACAGAAGAAGATCACTTGAGGTTTTCTATAGACAGAAGACCTGTTGAGGTCCTCTATAGACAGAAGACCTCTTGAGGTCTTCTATAGACAGAAGACCTATTGAGATCTTCTATAGACAGAAGGCCTCTTGAGGCCCTCTATATACAGAAGCCCTCTTAAGGTCTTCTATAGACAGAAGAAGACCTCTTGAGGTCTTCTTTAGACAGAAGAAGACCTCTTAAGGTCTTCTATAGATAGAAGAAGACTTCTATAGACAGAAGAAGACCTCTTGAGGTCTTCTATAGACAGAAGAAGACCTCTTGAGATCTACGATGGACAGAAGAAGACCTCTTCAGGTCTTTTATAGACAGAAGAAGATCACTTGAGGTTTTCTATAGACAGAAGAAGATCACTTGAAGTTTTCTATAGACAGAAGACCTGTTGAGGTCCTCTATAGACAGAAGACCTGTTGAGGTCCTCTATAGACAGAAGACCTCTTGAGGTCTTCTATAGACAGAAGACCTATTGAGATCTTCTATAGACAGAAGGCCTCTTGAGGCCCTCTATATACAGAAGCCCTCTTAAGGTCTTCTATAGATAGAAGAAGACTTCTTAAGGTCTTCTATAGACAGAAGAAGACCTCTTGAGTTCTTCTATAGACAGAAGAAGACCTCTTAAGGTCTTCGATAGACAGAAGAAGACCTCTTGAGGACTTCTATAGACAGAAGAAGACCTCTTGAGGTTCTCTATAGACAGAAGAAGACCTCTTAAGGTCTTCTATAGACAGAAGAAGACCTGCTGAGGTCTTTTATAGACAGAAGGTATATTGAGGTCCTCTATAGACAGAAGACCTCTTGAGATCTTCTATAGACAGAAGGCCTCTTGAGGCCCTCTATATACAGAAGACCTCTTGAGGTTTTCTATAGGCAGAAGAAGACCTCTTGAAGTCTTCTATAGACAGAAGAAGAGCTCTTGAGGTCTTCTATAGACAGAATAAGACCTCTTAAGGTCTTCTATAGACAGAAGAAGACCTCTTAAGGTCTTCTATAGACAGAAGAAGACCTCTTAAGGTCTTCTATAGACAGAAAAAGAGCTCTTGAGGTCTTCTATAGACAGAAGAAGAGCTCTTGAGGTCTTCTATAGACAGAAGAATACCTCTTAAGGTCTTCTATAGACAGAAGAAGACCTCTTAAGGTCTTCTAAATACAGAAGCAGATCTTTTGAGGTCTTCTATAGACAGAAGAAGACCTCTTGAGGTCTTCTATAGACAGAAGAAGACCTCTTAAGGTCTTCTTTAGACAGAAGAGGACCTCTTGAGGTCTTATATAGACAGAAGAAGACCTCTTAAGGTCTTCTAAATACAGAAGCAGATCTTTTGAGGTCTTCTATAGACAGAAGAAGACCTCTTGAGGTCCTCTATAGTCAGAAGAAGACCTCTTGAGGTCTTCTATAGACAGAAGAAAACCTCTTGAGGTCTTCTAAATACAAAAGCAGATCTTTTGAGGTCTTCTATAGACAGGAGAAGACCCCTTGAGGTCTTTTATAGACAGAAGAATACCTCTTGAGGTCTTCTATAGACAGAAGAATACCTCTTGAGGTCTTCTATAGACAGAAGAAGACCTCTTGAGGTCTTCTATAAACAGAAGAAGACCTCTTGAGGCCTTCACTAGATAGAAGAAGACTTCTTGAGGTCTTCTATAGACAGAAAAAGAAATCTTGAGGTCTTCTAAATACAGAAGCAGATCTTTTGAGGTCTTCTATAGACAGAAGAATACCTCTTGATGACTTCTATAGACAGAAGAAGAAATCTTGAGGTCTTCTATAGACAGAAGAAGAGGACCTCTTCAGGTCTTATATAGACAGAAGAAGACCTCTTAAGGTCTTCTTTAGACAGAAGAGGACCTCTTGAGGTCTTATATAGACAGAAGAAGAACTCTTAAGGTCTTATATAGACAGAAGAAGACCTCTTAAGGTCTTCGATAGGCAGAAGAAGACCTCTTGAGGTCTTCTATAGACAGAAGGCCTCTTGAGGCCCTCTATATACAGAATACCTCTTGAGGTCATCTATAGGCAGAAGAAGACCTCTTGAAGTCTTCTATAGACAGAAGAAGAGCTCTTGAGGTCTTCTATAGACAGAAGAAGAGCTCTTGAGGTCTTCTATAGACAGAAGAAGACCTCTTGAGGTCTTATATAGACAGAAGAAGACCTCTTAAGGTCTTCGATAGGCAGAAGAAGACCTCTTGAGGTCTTCTATAGACAGAAGAAGACCTCTTGAGGTCCTCTATAGACAGAAGAAGACCTCTTGAGATCTTCTATAGACAGAAGGCCTCTTGAGGCCCTCTATATACAGAAGACCTCTTGAGGTCTTCTATAGGCAGAAGAAGACCTCTTGAAGTCTTCTATAGACAGAAGAAGACCTCTTAAGGTCTTCTATAGACAGAAGAAGACCTCTTAAGGTCTTCTTTAGACAGAAGAGGACCTCTTGAGGTCTTATATAGACAGAAGAAGACCTCTTAAGGTCTTCTTTAGACAGAAGAGGACCTCTTGAGGTCTTATATAGACAGAAGAAGACCTCTTAAGGTCTTCGATAGGCAGAAGAAGACCTCTTGAGGTCTTCTATAGACAGAAGAAGACCTCTTGAGGTCCTCTATAGACAGAAGAAGACCTCTTGAGGTCTTCTATAGACAGAAGAAGACCTCTTGAGGTCTTCTATATACAAAAACAGATCTTTTGAGGTCTTCTATAGACAGGAGAAGACCCCTTGAGGTCTTCTATAGACAGAAGAATACCTCTTGAGGTCTTCTATAGACAGAAGAATACCTCTTGAGGTCTTCTATAGACAGAAGAATACCTCTTGAGGTCTTCTATAGACAGAAGAAGACCTCTTGAGGTCTTCTATAAACAGAAGAAGACCTCTTGAGGCCTTCACTAGATAGAAGAAGACCTCTTGAGGTCTTCTATAGACAGAAAAAGAAATCTTGAGGTCTTCTAAATACAGAAGCAGATCTTTTGAGGTCTTCTATAGACAGAAGAATACCTCTTGAGGTCATCTATAGGCAGAAGAAGACCTCTTGAAGTCTTCAATAGACAGAAGAAGAGCTCTTGAGGTCTTCTATAGACAGAAGAAGACCTCTTAAGGTCTTCTATAGACAGAAGAAGACCTCTTAAGGTCTTCTAAATACAGAAGCAGATCTTTTGAGGTCTTCTATAGACAGAAGAAGACCTCTTGAGGTGTTCTATAAACAGAAGAAGACCTTTTGAGGTCTTCTATAGACAGAAAAAGAAATCTTGAGGCCTTCTTAATACAGAAGCAGATCTTTTGAGGTCTTCTATAGACAGAAGAAGACCTCTTGAGGTCTTCTATAGACAGAAGATCACTTGAGGTTTTCTATAGACAGAAGACCTGTTGAGGTCTTCTATAGACAGAAGGCATCTTGAGGTCCTCTATGGACAGAAGACCTCTTGAGGTCTTCTATAGACAGAAGAAGACTTCTTGAGGTCTTCTATAGACAGCAGAAGACCTCTTGAGAGCTTCTATAGACAGAAGAAGACCTCTTGAGGTCTTTTATAGACAGAAGAAGAGCTCTTGAGGCCTTCTTTAGACAGAAGAAGACCTCTTGAGGCCTTCTATAGACAGAAGAAAAAATCTTGAGGTCTTCTATAGACAGAAGAAATCTTGAGGCCTTCACTAGATGGAAGAAGACTTTTTGAGGTCGTCTACAGACAGAAGAAGGTCTCTTGAGGTATCTGTACAGGTGTTCTGTAGACAGAAGATTGCATCTTGAGGTCGTCTGCAGAAAAACGAATACCTCTTGTGGTCTTCCGTAGATAAAATAAGACCTCTTTAGACAGAAGACAACATCTTTGTGCCTTATGTGGACATAAAAAAGATTTTTTTGGAGTTCTGAAAACAGAAAAAACCTTTTAAAGTCTTCTATAGACAGAAGAAGAAGGGAAGACCTCTTGATGGCCTATATAGACAGAATAAGAAATCTTGAGGTCTTTTATAGGTAGAAGAATACCTATTGAGGTCTTCAACAGACAGAATAACGCCTCTTTGGGTATTCTATAGACAGAAAAAAAGTTCTGTTGTCTTATAAATGCACAAGAAGACCTATTGACATCTTCAGTAGACAGAAAAAATCTTTTATGGACAAGAAAATACCTTTTGAGGTCTTCTATAAATAGAGGAAGGGCTCTTGAGGTCTTCTATATATAGAAAAAGGAGTCTTGGGGTCTTCCATAAACAGAATAATGCCTTTTTAGGTCCTCTACAGACAGAAGAGGACCTAAAGAGGTCTTCAAGAAGGCCTCCTCAGGTCTCCTATAGGCAGAAGAAGACCTAAAGGGGTCTTCTATAGACAGAGGAAGACCTTCTAAGGTCTTCTGTAGAGAGAAGAAGATCTCTTAATGTCTCGCTTTTGATACCACAGCGCGACCAAATATGTTCCAATGACTCAGCTGACGAAAGAATTGAGCAACGGAGGGCATAAATCCAGACTCTTATTCTCCAACACAGGTATTTCAAGTAGCTACAACATCTCAAGAAATAACTGTGCATTTCTAAGCAAGTGTGATCCACAATAAAAAGTCTCTGGTTCAAATAAGAATAAAAATCTAAATGTTATAGTGTTCAATGACATGTCCCATTCAGATGCCAAAAACACGTGTGAAACACATTTTTGCCGGCAATTTTTCCAGACGGCATATCCATGGTAATGTGAACGAATTTGGGAGCTGCGGGTTTGAGCAACTTGACAAAATCCCTGGGATTCAGGGAAGTTCGCAGCACTATAACGCTTTTGCAAGAGATAATTAAAAAGATTTTGAATGGCCTAAACCATTGTGGCAACACTTGATCTTTCCAAGGCGTTCGATATGGACGACCATCCAATGCTGATTTCCTATAATATGATCTTTTCTCTTCCTAATGAAGCCAAACGTTGGATTGCTAACTACCTAAGTCGTAGACAAGCCTTCGCTGACTTCCGAGACCAACAATCCAAATTTCGCAAGTTTAAAATGGAAGTTTAGCAAGGCGGAAGATCCACCATCTATACACATCCGTAAGGACTTCTGATGCGGATAGCATGTACTCCACTTTACACACCTTAAAATTGATTATCTCTAATCAAAATATGTATATAATAATTCGAATCTTAAAAAAATAATTTGAATATAATTTATAATTTTCAGATTACATGTGTAATGTTGCGAATTCTAAATATTTTCAAATTAAATGTGAGAATGATGATTGCAATGATTTTTTTTTTTCAAATAAATTACCTCTCATTTGTTGAAGAGCCAGCTGAGCCTGGACTTGTTTGCGTTTATTCATTGCCAACTTAATAATTGAGGAGAAAGGAAATATAAACAGTTCAATTTTAAGATTTCAATACAAATAATAAGAAATTAGGATTTGTTTGTAATTAGATATCGATACGAAAATGAATTTGTAAGAAAAACGGCAAAACTTGTAAAGTTTAATTAATTCCCTTTTGACCGAAGTCCCACACATCCGACACGTTTCTCCACGAGTGGTTAAGTCCGTTTATCAGGAATATTAGAATGTTATTTGTTAGTGACCAGACGAAGGCTAAGCTTGGTAACTACCATTAATGTTAGTTACTTAATTCCAAACTTTTCCTAAAGTACGACTTTTGTGGTAACCCCATTTTTCAGTATTCACCAAAAATACCATGGTAACTTTTTTCCCACCTTCTTTGTATTTGACGCTGCACACAACGGACCGTATGTACCGAGACCTTAATGATCTAAGAGTTACCGGCGTTGTTAAGTCCAATTATCGGGCATATTAGAATGTTATTTTTTTTTTATTATTTTTTGTCATATCGTTTTGATAGTTTTGTGTTGGGCGCCACTTCTTTATATCTTCCGTAAGTCCATATTTACATTAGGCAATTTTCCTTGCGGCAATTGTCAGTATGAAGGAGAGAGGGGTGAGGCATTTGGTAACCCTTTGCCTCTCAACACCCTCTCTCACCTACAAACTGACAATTGCCGCAAGGAAAATCGCCTAATGTAAATATGGACTAACGAGACAAATACAATCTTCTGAAACTATCAAATCCTGCTGAACCGTTACATGAAGATTGAAACGCAGAGGTTGCCGATGCTCTGAGAGCACACAGTGCCCAATTATGTTGGTACAAGTAGCTAAAATCTCAAAAAAAAATGGGGGGATAAACATTTTTAAGAGAATCCAAGATCGGGCAAGAATTCATAGAATTGTGGAATTCATAAATAAGAAGACCCATAGAGTGAAATAGGGAGTTCCCAAAGGCGGTGTTTGTTATAAATGTTTAGAAGCCTGTTTATGTATGTCCAAACGAAAATGTTTGTGTGTGATACGCACCCAAACTTTAGTTTTCGAAATATTTGCTTATGCTTCAAAACAAACAAAAAAAAAAACTAATTTGAAAAACACACACGATTTTGGTAGCGTTTGGTACGCATTCGTTTTATTTTCGACATACATAAACAGGCTGTAAGTTCAGGCTGTAATTGCACACCCTCCAAACGGCAAAGAGGTCGTTACGTATGTGTGTAATTGTTCGATCTTGGCGTCGGGTTCAATCGTCGATGCAGTTCTTCCATGTGAGGAATATGAAAATATCCGACGCTAAATCACTATCTCGAGCACTAAAATGAAACTCCACTGGAACATAATTTCGAAGATGTCCCAACTCCGACTACTTACTACGTAAAGATATTGGGAGTAACGTTCGATAGCATAATTAAGTTGTCCGAGCAAGCCACTGCTTTTTGTGACAAGATGAGAAATAGGAACAAAGTCCTCAAGTCTCTAGTTGGCAAAACTTGGGTTGCTGACAAAATGCCGCCTTAAGGACTGGAACAAGTTGTATCCTCATGACACCAACCATCTTTATGAGAAGGCGAAAATTTCACCGCTGCAGCAGCACAATAACATGTTGACAAGGCAGTAGCTGCTTTGGTATAATTGCAGTGAGCATCCTTGACATTATCTTGTGCCCAGACTAACCCCCAAGATCGCCATGATCTCTTGAAAAGGGGGAAGGGGGCCTCCAGATCAATGAGCCTATGATGCCGGCTTGGATACCTTTCACACTGATGCAGTTGCACAGGCAGTTCAGTTCCAGCCATACATCTCAGCAGAAGAACGCCAGTTACCAAGACAAACACGGGTGGGATTTTAGCCCAACTAAAGTCGAAAACACAATAAACGTTCGAGTAAAGTTTTGCGGGTGCAATGGTATGCATAGCCGCCTTGAACGCTGAGTGCCCAGGCAAAATTAAATTTTCAACAGTGGCATGTTTTCTGGAAGGAAGGAGTTGTACGACATAGTCCATCTTCGCTCTTGTTTTAAGTTTGGGAGAATTATTACGTTATGGACCAATGTGTATCATTACATTCGATAGTTATCACACCCACGGGTCATAATAGTTGGCCATCATAGGTTGTTAGTTTTTTTTTTTTTGGAACATGGTCGTGCCCACTAGAAACTTTATATCGTTCTAATCAGAATCACAATGATGATCTTCGATAAAAAATACCGAAACGATCCTCCAACAGCTCTTCAACTGCACATAAACGAAATTTTGGACCTTTGCAAAAGCAGTACCCAAAAAGGGATTTTCAGAAATGAACCTTCTTGGAACTTGATGTACAACCTTCAAAATACCGAAAAACAGGAAAACATGGATCTATACTCATAATTCTCTTCTGGAAAGTTTTATACCGCCTACGAAGACTAAACACCAAATTTCAGCCATTTCGGTGGTATCTTTAAGACATAACTTTAAAAATACCCAAAATTGGGGGTATCGTCCCATGGGGGCTATATGAAGATGTGGACCTATACTGACAACATTCACGTGGAAGTTTTTATAATCGCAAAGAAGACTAAATATCAAATTTCGGCCATTTCGGTGCCGTTCTATGGGGGCTATATCAAGACGTGAACCTATACCAAAAAATATCTGGTGGAATATTTAAACCCCCACGAAGACTAAATTTCAGCCATTTCGGTGGGATATTGAGGTCACAGCCTTCAAAATACCGATACTATGGGATCTGTATTATAATACCGAAAGTCGGAAGGTAACGTTATGTGGTGGCTATATGAAGACGTGGACCTGTACTAACAAATATTTGGTGGAATGTTTAAAACACCTAAAGAAGACTAAATACCAACTTTCAGCCATTTCGGTTGGGTATTGAGACCGCAACCTTCAAAATACTGAAGATCAGGTGGTACCATTCGATGGGGACTATATCGTCACCATAAATGCCCGAAGACGTAACCCACAAAACCAAAACTTTACAGGAGAAGTAAAAAACGTTATAAAATTAAAAACTGTTTTACGGAATATTAATCGTATGAAGGTGAGAATATGGGATGTTATCGACCATATACGAAGAGGAATAAATAGTGAAACCTAAACCGTTGAATTGCTTAGTTTTGAGATCTTCCGTTACAACAAAATCTGCAATATTATCCCATTTTCCGAAATGCCATTTTTTGAATTGGATCGTTCTTTTTGAACGTATAAGCTTAAAATTTTGCCAGGGCATGTATTTTAGCTTTATGTATCACATTACGTAAAAAAAAGAATTTCGATTTTCATGTCGGTTACGTCTTCCGGCATTTATGGTGACGATATGAAGACATGAACCTATACCTGAAATTTTCAGATGAAAATTGTTATTTTTATACCCCAAACGATGATTAAATACCAAATTTCAGCAATTTCGGTTGGGTATTGAGGCCGCAACTTTCAAAATGCCGAAAATAGGAAGGTACCGTTCTTTGAGGGCTATATGAAGACGTGGACCTACATATACCGACAAAATTCAGGTGTAAAGTTTTATACCTCCAACGAAGACTAAATACAATTTCGGTTGGGTATTAAGCCCACAACCTTCAAAATATCAAAAATCGGGGGCGCCGTTCTATGGGGGCTATATGAAGACGTGAACCTATACCTAAAAAAATTCTGGTGGAAAGTTTAATACACACAACGAAACTAAATACCAAATTTCAGCCATTTCGGTGGGATATTGAGGTCACAACCTTCAAAATACCGATTATAATCGGAAGGTTCCGTTATATGAGGACGTGAACCTATACCATAAAATTTCTAGTGGAAAGTTTAATACAACCAATGAAGACTAAATATACAAGGTCAGTCATTTCGTTGGGATATTGAGGTTACAACCTTAAAAATTCATTTTTTCCAAGTAGCAGGCTTTTACACAAGGGAATTTCAAAGACCCATATCTCGGAAGTATAGACTTCCCCGAAACGAACTTTATATTTCTGTAATCAGGACAAACAGATCTACCTGTGGTAAATTTTTCAGATTTTCCGCGAGTTGGGAGAGCAAGACCTATTTACCAGGTCACCTAAGTAGCACAACAACAGCTCGATTTTGTTCGAAAATTATTCAAGATGTCAAAATGTTTGTTTACGTTTCCGTATAATTCATTCACATTAACAACAAATTTGACTGATTGAAACCACTATTAATTTCATCATGTTGGAGAGTATTCAATTTATGTCAATATTTCGACGTCAAATCCATAGTGGAATAATAAGGTGTATCGCCAAAAACAGCTGATCTTCATACCAGTCAAGATCTATTTAATTATAATAATTTCATCATGATACCAGTTGTCAAAATGCGTTATTGTGAATAAAATCACATACAAAATGTAAACAAGCAATTCACAGTAATGCATTATTGTGAGCAAATTTGACGTTTGACATGATTTGATGTAATGCTTGGTTTACATTTATGAAATCCACTCGATTTCAACTGTCAATTCCATTGATTAAACGTCAAATAAAATCAAATGGATTTCAGATGAGTTTTAATTTGACGCAATGGAATTGACAGTTGAAATCGAGTGGATTTCGTAAATGTAAACCAAGCATAATGCCAAGTTTACACTTGCGCTCCAAAATCCACTGGATTTCACGAAATCCTGAAATACACCCCGGTGTTTACACTTATTTTTTTGTTGATTTCAAACATATCACAATGATCAAGGTAGATGCATATGCGCAGCTGATCGAACATGAATTTTCAAAACAAGTTGTTGTAAATTGAATTAGTAATCAAAAATAGACGACAATTTAGAACTTTACAACTTTATTTCGAAAGTTATCGTAAAATTATTTATATATCGTATTAATTGTGTATAGTACTAACAAATGAAAAAATAAAAAATGATTTTATCATTGAGACATCATAATAATAAATTTTGATAGATAAAAGTTGTGTTCAGAACATGCAGCAGTTTTCCCGTTTAGTGCTAAAAATGCGTTCCCGTACTCCGAAGTCTAACAAGACTTGCACTTCTCTTTAAAAAAAAAAATAGCGCCGAATAACACCCTATTCTCCTGCTTTCTGCCATACAATTTTGGCATAGTAGAAACCAGCAACATGTTCATTATCATCTAAATACGATAGCTGTTATGTTGATTTGCTGCAGTTTTTGCAATTTCCGTCATTTTTTGGTTTCCGTATTTTTTAACAAATTTGTATGGGGAAGCAATTTTTGACAATTCGCTATTTTTTCCTAACATTACCATTAAAAAAATACTAGAACACAATGAAAAATAGCATTGTAACAAAGTAAGTATATATTTTTTTCACATTGTTTAAAAATTTTGATACTAAAATTTTTTGTGCAGCAATTGACCATCTACCTTGTTTATTATGATACGTGAAACGTGTTGCAACTTTTGGTACTTTTTCAGGGAAAAACAGGGTTGTATATCATGTGTACTGTGATTTCGATGTTGATTTCGCTGAAATCACGAAATGAGATGATTTCATTTTTGTATGCGAAATCATGATTATTTTTGCTTGATTCCGCGCGAAATCACGAAACGCCTTCGAAATCACGAAAAGACTCCGAATGTAAACCAAACATTATTGTGCCATGTACCCTGCAGATTATTATAGAGGGTATAAAAAGGTAATTCAACAATTATTAATTAATTTGTATGTATGGTCTGTTGTTTTAGCTCCAGGATCAGTTAATTGGGGTAGTTTTTCTTCCGCTTTCATTTTCGTATCGACATAAAAATAAGCTATGGAATACTGTTTCACAATGTTGAATCCAAACAACAACATCACTATCGTGACTGAAAAATGTTCCTCCACGCTGTCAAAATGTTTGTTTATGTCTTATTACGATTAATTCACAATTACAATTCATCTGACAGCATTGGTTAAATCTTTTGACTTTTTTATCTTGAATGAACATTTACTCGAATTTTAGACACTCAAGCAGTTTCATTATAGAAAAAATCTCAGTTTTGGGAGAGATTATCAAAAAGGCACTAGGTAGAAATTTTTAATTTTCCTCTTTTCCCATCTTATTGTTTACTTCCTCGAAAATTTTTGAACCATAACCCGATTTTAGATTTCACATTCAACATTGTGAAATAGATTATTCCCGTTTTCATATCCTTTGAAATCTTCACAAACAACAAACCTTGGCAAAAACTAAGCCCACAAACAAGAGCAGCAGAAGGAACACAGCATACAAATAGGCATACGAAAAGTATGGATAGGTATACATAGGAGTCTCTTCTACAACACCACCAGGATAATAGGGTTGCCAAGCGCCGCTAGTCCAGTTCGATGAATAATTTCCATAAATGGAAACATTCCAATATACAGGAGTTGTTTGTGGTGTCCAATTGGACATATTCCAATACGATTGAGTCGATGTAGCGGTCCAGTTGGAGTTTGCTGCCATTGTTGTCAATATGGTTGTATTGTTGTTGATATCCATGGGTGCAATCGTAGTGGAGCTCATATTAAGGGCTTGTTGCATTGTTGTTGAGGATACATTTTGTGTATCCAAATTTAAAAACGACATATCCTTTTTCAAAGAAAGAAAAAACAAAACCGACAACTTGCACAATTCACTTTCACCAACGTAGTAGTTCCACTAAAGGCGGCACGTCGTGTTCATGACCGTTTTATTATTGCAACTAATCGAAGGGAACTTTTGAATTTTTGCAACTCCCTTAATTTTCTTTCTACTTTTGGCATTGCGATTTAACTTTGTTAGAGTAATTACACATTTTTGTAGATAAAAAAAAAACTAAGCAAAACAAGTGGTTAGAATTTTAAGACCAAGCATTATTTTTTTATCAACTACTTTGCTACTGTTCTTTGATTTCTATTTTGTTGTGGAGGGGATTCGATATTATTTATCTATTTTTGTGTTTTGGTAAAGTACACTCGGTTTGTAGGTACACCTAAATGTAAATATGTGTTTGTATTTTTATATCATCAATATTGGAATCGATTTTCATTAATGACCAACGATAAGATAGCATAGATATATCTAAGAATAATTTATTTGTAGGTATGTATATTTTTTCAAGTATTTTTGCAATGTAGACTCGATATAAGTTTAGATAATTTTTGTGTTGTTTTACAATAAAAAAGCAATTACAATAATACGCCAATACTTGAAAATACCAGTCCTCAGAGGATTGAAATCACATGTAAGAAACCTCAGAAAATTCAACTGCAAAATCAACAGACATTAGGTCTGTACGATGACCTGAGGTCCTTGTTCCTACATCTCAATTTGTCGCAGATAGCTGTGGCATGCGTGAACAAAGTGGATGTTACGCCTAGGATCTTGGTGTAGTAAGTGGTCGGAATTCTACTACCATCGACCAGGACATTCAACTCTGTGCTCATATCCACAGTCCATGTTTTGAACAGATTTAGTGGTGGATAATTGAATATTCATTGCGAGGAAAAAGGTGGTAAGATAGAAATTAAATATAACTGGTGCACCTCTTCGGATCGATCAGTGTAGCATCGCCAAACGTGACGCGCTTATACGAAGGTTTAATGCTGCTACAACAACAACTAAGGTCCTATCTTCCTTCTTATCAGGGTTCTAGAGTAATTTAACCATGGCCCACATTACACTTATTCCGCTTCAATATTGCAATTCTTCAGATTATTTAACCACTTGCTCTGTTTATGCTCACCGACCGACCTGTTAACATCCAATGTCAGCTCCCAGACTCTTGGTCGTGCCAATCCGACCAAGCTCATCATGCTCATTTGTCGTCGCCTCTGCTGGGAAGTTTTGTTTTACTTCGGGTATTCGACCAGTAGGTATATGGCCAGCGGCTGCAGCAGTGATGATGTCTGGGAATGTCCTTTCCGCTACCTGAACATCAGAAGTGTTGCACAGATTTCTGAAGCAGTGATTAGTGAACTCTCGGAAACTAGGGCAATTATATTTCCCATGATTGATCCAAGGAGATGAAAGCATGCATTCTGCTGAAGGAGACACTCATTGGGAGATGGTCTGATCCAAGAGAATGCATGTGTTGTCAGGTGACGTCTATAGAAAAAAGTGTCCTCAGGGACCTGAAGAATTCTTTTCTATAGAAAAAAGTGTCCTCAGGGACCTGAGGAATTTTTTTCTGTAGAAAAAAGTGTCCTCATGGACCTGAGGAATTTTTTTCTATAGAAAAAGTGTCCTCTGGGACCTGAGGAATTTTTTTCTATAGAAAAAAGGGTCCTCTGGGACCTGAGGAATTTTTTTCTATAGAAAAAAGTGTCCTCAGGGACCTGAGGAATTTTTTTCTATAGAAAAAAGTGTTCTCAGGGACCTGAGGAATTTTTTTCTATAGAAAAAAGTGTTCTCAGTGACATGAGGACACTTTTTTCTATAGAAAAAAGGGTCCTCAGGGACCGGAGGAATTTTTTTCTATAGAAAAAAGTGTCCTCAGGGACCTGAGGAATTTTTTTCTATAGAAAAAAGTGTCCTCAGGGACCTGAGGAATTTTTTTCTATAGAAAAAAGTGTCCTCAGGGACCTGAGGAATTTTTTTCTATAGAAAAAAGTGTCCTCAGGGACCTGAGGAATTTTTTTCTATAGAAAAAAGTGTCCTCAGGTACGTGAGGAATTTTTTTCTGTAGAAAAAAAGTGTCCTCTGGGACCTGAGGAATTTTTTCTGTAGAGAAGAGTGTCCTCAGGGACCTGAGGAATTTTTTTCTATAGAAAAAAGTGTCCTCAGGGACCTGAGGAATTTTTTTCTATAGAAAAAAGTGTCCTCAGAGACCTGAGGAATTTTTTTCTATAGAAAAAAGTGTCCTCAGCGTCCTGAGGAATTTTTTTCTATAGCAAAAAAGTGTCCTTAGGGACCTGAGGAATTTTTTTCTATAGAAAAAGTGTCCTCAGCGTCCTGAGGAATTTTTTTCTATAGAAAAAAGTGTCCTCAGCGTCCTGAGGAATTTTTTTCTATAGCAAAAAAGTGTCCTTAGGGACCTGAGGAATTTTTTTCTATAGCAAAAAGTGTCCTCATGGACCTGAGGAATTTTTTTCTATTGAAAAAAGTGTCCTCATGGACCAATATCTGAGGAATTTTTTTCTACAGAAAAAAGTGTCCTCATGGACCAGGATCTGAGGAATTTTTTCTATAGAAAAAAGTGTCCTCAGGGACCTGAAGAATTTTTTTCTATAGAAAAAAGTGTCCTCAGTGACCTAAGGAATTTTTTTCTATTAAAAAATTGTCAGTAGGGACCTGAGGAATTTTTTTCTATAGAAAAAAGTGTCCTCTGTGACCTGATGAATTTTTTTTTTAGAAAAAAGTGTCCTCAGGGACCTGAGGAATTTTTTTCTATAGAAAAAAGTGTCCTCAGGAATTTTTTTTCTATAGCAAAAAGTGTCCTCAAGTACCTCAGGAATTTTTTTCTATAGCAAAAAGTGTCCTCAGGAACCTGAGGAATTTTTTTCTATAGACAAAAGTGTCCTCATAGACCTGAGGAATTTTTTCTATAGACAAAAGTGTCCTTAGTAACCTGAGGAATTTTTTTCTATTGAAAAAAGTGTCCTTATGGACCTGAGGAATTTTTTTCTATAGAAAAAAGTGTCCTCAGGGATCTGAGGATTTTTGCTATAGACGTTAGCGGCAGAAACAAAACCACCACCATTGGTTTTAAACACAATTTTACTCACACAAATAAACTTTTTGTGTACGTGAAGATGTGTTAGCCCAAACAGCAAAATGCCTATGTCCGCGGGCATATGAATTGCCTCTGCTGACCATCACTGTTTTAATGGGACTTTTCATTTCATTTTTCACAATTACAATGCAGATGTTGTGTAGCAGAATTTTAATTTTCTTCTTTTCCTACAACATCTTCATTTTACTTGATGGATTTAATGTGTTTTGAAAACGAAAAGTCCGTGTTTTTTGAAATTTATTATTTATTATTGTGCCATATTTTGTCAAAATAATGGGAATTTATAATGTTGGTTGTGATATGAGGTAACTGGCCCCATTTTACCCCAACCGATGACATGTGGCGGATGTTGTTTATGTGCCAAATTTGTAACCGAATAAACTTCTGTGACCTTCAGTAAACCAGCGAACAAAAGAAGAGACGAATCTAAAACTTTGTACGATAAAAATTATGGAGCAAAACAATTTTCTCCAATAGCTGCCTGCAATTAGAATTTATTGCCCTTTGGATAGAAATCTGTCCCAGAATATCTGATAAACAAATCTTATCACAGGTCTATGAACTTTCCAAAAAAAATCAGTTCAAATGGGAGAGTCAATATGAATCACCTTTAAGGCATTTCTTTATAATGTGATGTGATTTAGGTGATAATATATTAGTCCTAATTTAAACAAACCAAATTTATCTTGGGGGTTCATCGCTTTTTGAAGACAAAGGAAGAAGATAGGTAGGTAAATTTTTTTATATTTAAATGTAAACTTTAAACCGAGTTCAGAGTTAAACAACTTACCCGATTGTTGTTCCACCGCCTTCAATTGACGTGACATTAAAAAGTATTTGTATGTTAAAATGGCAATCTGAAAAAGGTATTGAAAAAATATAAATATAATTAATATTAAATAATAAAAAGGATTATATATTAAGTTTTTTTTTCACACAAACTTGGAAAAATTAAAATACGTTAAGTAATTTTAGGAACTACTGTTGGACGAAAGTTATATTTTTTGGATCAAAGATGATAATAAACCTGGATATTTAAAGATTTTTAGGAAGAACCAAAGACCACCGACGTAGCCAGCAGGGAAGTCCGGGTGGTCCGACCAAAGACCACAATAAACGTGGATTTTTTAAAAATTTTAGAATCTACCAAAGACTACAAAAAACGTGGATTTTTAAAGATTTTTTAGAAACAACTTTAATGGAAAAAATATTTTTAAAAAAGCCACGCATAGATCTTTGATGAAAAAAAATATTCTTAAAAAATCCACTCCTAGAGCTTTTATGAAAAAAAAAATCTTAAAAAACCCACGACTAGAGCTTTGATGGAAAAAATGTTCTTTAACAAATCCACGCCTAGAGCTTTGATGGAAACAATATTCCTAAAAAATCCACGACTGGATATTTTATGGAAAAAATGTTCCCCGCCGGGGATAACAATCTTGGCGCGATGCGGGGGCTAGACGTCACAATCCTTCATTTAACTTATTGTAGTGTTGAACTAGGAGGCTGTGATCGACCAAAGGTTATCCACTCTCTGTCACGCACCAACACAGTGCGCTCGAAACTCATAGTGCATCTCTGGACTGAGTGACACAGATTTGGTAGCGATCTCCTACCAAAGTAATGGTGAGATCCCCTAACACCGGGGTGTAATGCGACCTCGTGCCTATCGGTGTTCCAAGGTTTGCAGTTAGGGTACCAACTGTATTCGAACAGAGCCTCGCTTGATACCTGGGCACCACAGCGAGTAGTTAGCGCCCTAGTCATGGTAGTGGAGGGCTATGCCATGGCTGTCCTAAGCTCCCCCATAAACTCATATTCTTTTGGATACTCATTGCTATGCACCCGAACAATGTTGCACCTCGTGCGAATACCCAATCCCTGGACGGGGACGTCAAGAGAACGACACTGGACAGTGTAAGCGACGCCATAAATAAGCAGGGCAGGGAATTGCTCGAGCTCCAGAGGGACAACGAGAGTCTCCGACTAAGTCAGGAGAGCCCCCCTCCATTGGACTGGGAGAGTTGGGAGGATGATGAGATGGATATAACAATTATCACATCTCAATCATCCATCGCTACTCTCTCTTGTGTCCTGGAGAGCTCCAACCTTACGGTCGGGGATCCTGCTCCCTCAGGGGCTGAAGTGTCGGTCGGTTCCGACAAACCTCCCCTAAACAGGCAGGATGCCTTGGTGAAGGATGCTGTGGAGGAGGATACGACGACGGCCTCCCCCATGTCTCCCTCAATCAAAGCTAATAGATCTCGGCTGAAGAAGGATAGATAAAAATACCGAAGAGTTATTTTCTACTGTCAGAGGTTTATTGGCAAAGACCCCTCCGAGGTGACCCAGTCGGAATTTAGGGAAATTGGCCTGAAGATCCGATTTGTGAGGCGTTTCGAACGGAAATATCCTCACATTGAAAAGATCTTCTTGCCAATTGACAAAATTCCGACCCCTGTCGAGGCTGCAGTCTCCAGCCCAGCGGCTGAGACAAGGGCAACCTCTACAGGGAAAAATGCAAATCCGGTCCTGTCAAACTGCTCGAGTCCTTTGCGGACGTATTTGACGACCGCGGTAGGATCGAGCATCCACAAACTAGACAGCCGCCAAAGGTACGGCCTATGTCGACTGTCTCGTCGGTGGCTGCCATCGAACCTGCCGGGGTTAAGAAAGGTGCAGATCTAGTAGGGGCGACTGTGCAGAGGACTGGGCAACAGACCACTGTAAAGCCATCGTCACCTACTAGACCTCACTCTTCCGATGTAAAGGGCGGTGCTGGCACTGTGAAAGGTCATGGGGCGGTGGCGGGAGATGGACCATCGACCTCTAAATAGAGCGGATACTCAAGAACATCTGCGCAGGAATGGGTTAAGAGGGTCAGGTCCTCTGAGGATCCGCATCCTGTTGCCAAGAGGGTGGTGAATCGTCGACCGATTAACCAAATGGACCCGCACTCACAGGGGACCGGTCATATGAAGACAGGGGCTCAACCGGGGAAGGCCAGTAAAGCTGACCCAGGTCTGGTACCCCCACGGTCTTCAAATGACAGGACACCGAAGCCAGCGAGCCTAGAAGGGGTGATCGCCCCGGGAGGGAGGCGCACATCAACGGCCTTGGTGTGAATCCGGCTAAGATAGAGCTGGTGCTCTTTACCCGAAAAAGAAAAACCGCCGAGTTCGTACCGCCAACACAGGATGGAGTGCGGCTAAATCTCTCTATGGAGGCGAAGTACCTGGGATTGATTCTTGACCATCGTCTCAGATGGAAAAGGAACACAGAGGAGCGCTCTAAGAGGGGTCTAGTTGCACTCTACTCCTGTAAGAACTCCATAGGTAAGAGTTGGAGTTTGAGACCGCATGTGATACACTGGTTGTTTATGACAGTGGTCTGCCCAGTTTTGACCTATGGATGTCTTGTTTGGTGGCAGGCCCTGAACAGTAAGCCAAATTTGTCTAGGTTACTGTGCAAAGATCTGCTTCAATTCTAATCACAGGAGCAGTGAAGAGCACCCCTCAGGCAGCACTGAATGCAGTACTGAAATTCCAGCCTCTGGATATTCTTGTTCAGTACCAAGCATCCCGTAGTGCCTTGAGGCTCAAGGAGCTTAACCAGTGGCGCTCTTCAGGGTCTGGACATGCTTGCATTTTACAACAGCTAAACAGTCGGATCGGACTAAGAGGGGGAAGTGTAACCGACTACATTTCGCCTTCACTGGATTTTGATGTAGCGAAGATAACTATCCCTGATAGAAGTGAATGGAAGCATGGCAGACCACTACCCGATAGCCTTTCCATCTTTACTGATGGTTCTAAGATGGATGAAGGTACTGGAGCGGGGGTGTACTGCGAAGAGCTAAACATTAAACGCTCGTTCAAGCTCAATGCAAATTGCAGTGTTTTTCAGGCTGAAGTCTTTGCAGTATAGAAGGCCTTAGAATTAGTCGCAGGAATGACGGACAACGCAGGCAGGACAGTTACAGTCTATGTAGATAGTCAGGCTGCCCTTAAGGCGTTAGGATCTTACAATATTAAATCTAAGATCGTTCAAGATTGTAGGTCCACCTTAAAAACTTGCAATTTAAGCGTCAACCTTTGTTGGGTTCCAAGGCACTGCAATGTTGAAGGGAATGAGATTGTTGATGAACTAGCAATGCGAGGCTCCCAGTCCTCTGACCTTATGGTAGAGGACTATGTCAAGCCATGTAAGTGGGATGATAACAACATTGAGTACTGTAGGTTATGTGAGGATGAGGAGGAAACAGAGACAATCGAGCACCTTTTATGTAGATGTCCTAGACTGATGGTCAAAAGGCATAGACTATTTGGTGTACATGTGATTGACTCTCTATCTTACTTCTCCTCTATTGACCCTACTATCCTGGTGGTTTACTGTAAGAGTCTAAAGTGGCTCCGGGGCGGGTCAGAACAGGCTTAGTACAGTCTAGAAAAATAATCTCTTTCTTCTTAAAACAATCTACTAATCTCCTTTACAATTACTCATTCCTCTTATTCTCGTCTCTTTTGTCTTATCACTTTCCTCCTTCCCATCTTTCCAACTTAATCCAAAATCTCCTCCCACATAGCTCACTATATCATCATAAACAGCCTTGCATCATCATCTGCAGGCTTACAGCACCATTCAGAACACCATCTGCAGTCATGCAACATCATACAGCCTCGCCCGCAGCAAGAAACAAATCACAACATTCAGAATATCATCACCGTATGCACAAATCACCATATACCCATCAGACACATATCACCACAATCTGCAGTCACGCAACATTATACAGCCTCGCCCATAGCAAGAAACACATCACACCTTCCACTACACATCAACACCATTTGCACTCACTCATCACCACATAGCTGCATCCAACATCACCTCATCCATAGTCTACAATGAATCTTCTTTTCAACACCATCCATCATCCATCCATCAAATCCACAACCGGTACACCTCTTCAACAATACACATAGCCACATTCTTCATCTACAAATCAATAACCAACCATACACCTCATCGAATTACGTAACATCATTATCATATCTACAACACATACATTTCAATAGTCAGGATGATCACAATGGACCTCAAGGTCTCCGAGTGGAGTGGCTGCCGGCACGGCAGTTACGCATCCTAAACCTAACCTAACCTTTTTTAAAAAATCCACGCCTAGAGCTTTGATGGAAACAATATTCCTAAAAAATCCACGACTGGATATTTTATTGAAATATATTCTTAAAAAATCCACGCCTAGAGCTTTAATGGAAAAATGTTCTTAGAAAAAACCACGCCTGGAGCGTTAATGGAAAAAAATATTCTTAGAAAAAACCACGCCTGGAGCGTTAATGGAAAAAATATTCTTAAAATAATCCACGCCTAGAGCTTTAATGGAAAAAATATTCATAAAAAATCCACGCCAAGAGCTTTAATGGAAAAAATATTCATAAAAAATCCACGCCAAGAGCTTTAATGGAAAAAATATTCTTAAAAAATCCACGCCTAGAGCTTTAATAGAAAAAATATTCTTAAAAAATCCACGCCTAGAGCTTTAGTGGAAAAAATAATCTTAAAAAATCCACGCTTAGAGCTTTAATGGAAAAAATATTCTTAAAAAATCCGCGACTAGAGCTTTGATGGAAAAAATATTCTTAAAAAATCCACGCCTAGAGCTTTAATGGAAAAATATTCTTAAAAAATCCACGCCTAAAGCTTTAATGGAAAAAATATTCTTAATGGAAAAAATATTCATAAAAAATCCACGCCAAGAGCTTTAATGGAAAAAAATGTTCTTAAAAAATCCACGCCTAGAGCTTTAATAGAAAAAAAATTCTTAAAAAATCCACGCCTAAAGCTTTAATGGAAAAAATATTCTTAATGGAAAAAATATTCATAAAAAATCCACGCCAAGAGCTTTAATGGAAAAAATATTCATAAAAAATCCACGCCCAGAGCTTTAATGGAAAAAATATTCTTAAAAAATCCACGCCTAGAGCTTTAAAGAAAAAATATTCTTAAAAAATCCACGCCTAGAGCTTTAGTGGAAAAAATAATCTTAAAAAATCCACGCTTAGAGCTTTAATGGAAAAAATATTCTTAAAAAATCCACGCCTAGAGCTTTAATGGAAAAAATATTCTTAAAAAATCCGCGACTAGAGCTTTGATGGAAAAAATATTCTTAAAAAATCCACGCCTAGAGCTTTAATGGAAAAATATTCTTAAAAAATCCACGTCTAAAGCTTTAATGGAAAAAATATTCTTAAAAAATCCACGACTAGAGCTTTAATGGAAAAAATATTCTTAAAAAATCCACGCCTAGAGCTTTAATGGAAAAAATATCCTTAAAAAATCCACGCCTAGAGCTTTAATGGAAAAATATTCTTAAAAAATCCACGCCTAGAGCTTTAATGGAAAAATATTCTTAAAAAATCCACGCCAAGAGCTTTGATGGAAAAATATTCTTAAAAAATCCACGCCTAGAGCTTTAATGGAAAAATGTTCTTAAAAAATCCACGCCTAGAGCTTGGATGGAAAAATATTCTTAAAAAATTCATGCTTAGAGCTTTTGAAAGATTTTTAGGAACCACCAAGGCCTCAATAAACGTGGATTTTTTAAAGATTTTTAGGAGCATCCAAAGATGGCAAAAACGTGGATTTTTAAAAGATTTTCGGGAGCAGCCGAAGATGACAATAAACGTGGGTTTTTAAAGATTTTTAGGAGCATCCAAAGATGTCAATTAAAGTTGATTTTTTAAAGATTTTTAGGAGCATCCAAAGATGACGATAGACGCGGATTTTTTCAGATTTTTAGGAGCATCTAAAGATTACAATAGACGTGGTTTTTTTTAAAGATTTTTAGGAGCATCCAAAGATGACAATTAACGTGGTTTTTTAAAGATTTTTAAGAGCATCCAAAAACAACAATAAGCGTGGATATTTTAAAAATTACTGTGCCATGTTGCATATCTAAACAATGGGAGTTTCCAGATTTCTTTTTGATCCTAGACCGATTTTAGTGTTTCCTCGATAAAAATAAAACAAACTAATTTAAAAAAATATGTCACTGGGTGATTCAGAACATAAACATGAATGACATGAGACATTCGGGTTTTTTCTGTTATGTGGTGGCGAATGACAACAATTCAATTCAAAATATTTTTAATGATCTCCAGTTATTGTTATTTTTTTGGTTTTTGGTTTACTAAACAAGGTCATAAACTCTTGAAGAAAAAACATGTTATGCATAAAAACATTTTTTAATAAAAATATTTTTTCAAAAAAATACTTGTACACATAATAAACGTTTTTTTACCCCAATGAAATTTTCATTATCCATTATTGGGAACATAAGAACCAACGAAGAAGAAGCAGTAGAAAATAATGATATTTTCCAGAGCAAAGATTTCATGGCAAATGCAAAAAAAAACGAAAAATGAAAACGTTTTCGCTTGCGTAGGTGGCATATTTGTCAATTTTTTATTTTTAGCTTTATTATGTTTTTATTCTCTTCTTTGCCTCTTCTTGGCGTTTTTTTTTCGTGGATATGTCACAATGCTCTGGCTAGTTGATGGTCCAAATGACTCTTCAACGTGAGTCCGAATAAGTTTTTGTCACACATCGAGCAAAGCAGCTATGGAAAAATGGCATTTCCAAAACGATGAAAAACAAAACATCAACAAAAATACATACATATGTATGGACATGTGTTGTGAAAAATTCAAATATATATGTTCATATGTATGTATTTACATATATACATATGTATGTAGATATATAAAAAATTAAGAATTTTTTTATACATATGTATAATTAACAAGTAAAAAAGCTTTAAGTTCGGCCGGGCCGAACTTTTCATACCCTCCACCATAAAATATTCATTCCTGTCCCCAACTTTAAGTTAGTACGTTAAAATGTCAGATAATGTACATAAAATGCTTCATTCGGGAGGCCCTTTTTTATGGTGCCTATATCGTACTGTTGACAATTTTTGGTGGGCTAGAAATTGGGAGGTACTGTTATATAGGGGTTATAATAAAACATGGGCCTATGTTGACAGTTTTTGATGGGAGCCTTTAATATCAAATAACTCCTAATTCGGTTAAAAATTGTAGCTAGAATCTTCAAAATACCGAAAATCGGTACAAATGTCATTAACAGCTAGTTCGGAGGTATGTGGGCTATACGAAAATATGAACTTAAATGAACAATTTTTGTTGACTTTTAAATTTCAATTTACAGAAAGTTCGTCCAAAAAATAAAGCTAAGGTACGGAAAATCGGGAGGTTTGTTTTGGGGCTATAGAACAACATGGACCTACGTGCGGTTAAACATTTTAAGTAAAATCCTCAAAGTACCGAAAATAGGGAAGTATCGTTATATTGGGGCTACGTTGAAAATTGTTGATGCAGATGTGTGGTGACCACTACAACCTTCAATTGTCAAATTACAGTTAGTTCTGTTAAAAATTGTAGCTAAAATTGCCAAATTACTGAAAATTGGGAGGTACCGTTACATGGGAGCTATATCCGAACATGGACCTATGTTGACAATTTTTGAAAGAGAGGTGTTGTGACCACTAAGAACTTCAAATGTCAAATTACTGCTTGTTCGGTTTAATATTGTAGCTAAAATCATCAAATTACTGAAAATCGGGAGGTACCGTTATATTGGGGCTTTCTTGACAATTTTTGGTGGAGAGGTGTGGTGACCACTAAGAATTTCAAATGTTAAATGTTCAAATTACAGATAATTCGGTTAAAACTTGTTGGTAAAATTCTCAAAATACCTGAAATCGGGCGGTAACGTTATATGGGGGCTATTCCAAAACATGGACCTATGTCCACTAGTTATATAAGTTTATTGACATTTAAGAACCCTAAATGTCAATTGATAGCTAAATCGGTCTGAAAATGTAGATAAAAACGTCAAAATGCCGTAAATCAGGGTACCGTTATATGGGGGCTATACCAAAACTTGGACCTAGGTCTACAACTTTTGTTATATAAGTTAAGTTACACTTAAGAACCCTAAATGTCAAATTATAGCTAAATCGGTCTAAAAATGTAGCTAAACCCGTCAAAATACCGTAAATCGGGGGGTACCGTTATATGGGGGCTATACCAATACGTGGACCTATGTCCACAAGTTTTGTCACATAAGTTTATTGACATTTAAGAACTTCAAATGTCAAATTATAGCTAAATCGGTCTGAAAATGTAGCTAAACCCGTCAAAATACCGTAAATCGGGGGGTACCGTTATATGGGGGCTATACCAATACGTGGACCTATGTCCACAACTTTTGTTATATAAGTTTATTGACCTTTAAGAACCCTAAATGTCAAATTATAGCTAAATCGGTCTAAAAATGTAGCTAAACCCGTCAAAATACCGTAAATCGGGGGGTACCGTTATATGGGGGCTATACCAATACGTGTACCTATGTCCACAACTTTTGTTATATAAGTTTATTGACTTTTAAGAACCCCAAATGTCAAATTATAGCTACATCGGTCTGAAAATGTAGCTAAAAACGTCAACATACCGCAAATCGGGGGGTACCGTTATATGGGGGCTATACCGAAACGTGGACCTATGTCCACAACTTCTAATTTATAACTTTATTAACACTTAAGAAGCCTAAATGTCAAATTATAGCTACATCGGTCTGATAATGTAGCTAAAAACGTCAAAATACCGCAAATCGGGGGGTACCGTTATATGGGGGCTATACCAAAACGTGGACCTATGTCCACAACTTTTGTTATATAAGTTTATTGATACTTAAGAACCCTAAATTTCAAATTATAGCTAAATCGGTCTAAAAATGTAGCTAAAAACGTCAAAATACCGCAAATCGGGGGGTACCGTTATATGGGGGCTATACCAAAACGTGGACCTATGTCCACAAGTTTTGTTATATATGTTTGTTGACACTTAAGAACCCTAAATGTCAAATTATAGCCAAATCGGTCTGAAAATGTAGCTAAAACGTCAAAATACCGCAAATCGGGGGGTACCGTTATATGGGGGCTATACCAAAACGTGGACCGATATAGCCCATCATCGAACTTGACCTGCCTGCAAACAAAAGATGCATTTTCCCAAAATTTCAGCGTCCTATCTCTATTTTTGTGGATGCTAGAGTGATTACCACAGACGGACGGACGGACGGACGGACGGACGGACGGACGGACGGACGTGCTCAGATCGACTTAGAATTTTACCCTGATCAAGAATATATATACTTTATAGGGTCGCAAATGAGTATTTCAATGCGTTACAAACGGAAAAACAAACTTAATATACCCTCCATACTATGGTGGAGGGTATAATAAAAACGTTTTGTCTTTATACCATAGAAGGAGAGGGTGTAATTAAATTGTTTGTCAACTGATTGTTAACGCCTTCACTATACGCGTGCCAACCATTTTTCTATAGGCACTGACCTCGGTATTTTCGGTTTGCTATGGATCACATAAATCATATGTTTTTATAACGTCCGACCCAACTTAACGATATGCTTTGATCATCCTAATGAATGGTCGTATTTTCACACTATTAAAATACACACACATATGTACATACACATGCCTATTTTGAGTTCCTGATTCATGAAAACGCTGTGGGTTTCTTATTCCTGAAATACAATTTCGGTTACCATTTTCATATTTCGCTCAGACCGTCTTCATATCATCGGTCCCTTTTAAGAAACCACCCAACTTCATAGCCTCTGACCGCCGTCTTTTTCTGTAACATGGAAAAGCTGATTGGCAAGGGTTCATAGAAATTACCAATCCTCGGGTAGCTGAGAGAATTTTCCGGGACATCATCAGAACTGCAACAGTTCGCTATAGTGACAGATCGAAGAGGTGCGTGTTATTTCAACCGGGAAAGTTGCAGGTTGCAAATTGCCAAAGGCCTACGCTGCTAGCGTAGATTCTAGAAACATTACTTCTCACCATGATGAGGGGCTGTTTCACAGTTGCGCAACATCGTGAATGGATGGATTCGAAAAATGCTCAGTACATCATTAGAGGCCACATCAACACATGTCAGTCGAAGACTTAGAACAGGTCGTGTGACCGAACAACCATTGTGACCATTAATCCATGCCAAGGTGTTTTATGATATAGAGAAGACTTCCCTGCAGCCGTGTTTCAAACGTTGTGTGGACGTCACTCGTTTGTGGAATTCAGAAATAAGAAGTCGAAGTGGTGTTCCCTAAGGCGGGGTGACTTCTTCGGAACTGTTTAACCTCTATCTTTCTGAAAAATACCCTCATACCGCATATACATACACCGCAAAGTATGCGGATGATTGTATGATCTTGGTGTCGGGTCCAATTGTCGATAGGTTACATAACTAAATAGCTGCCTTAGTAGAGAACTGCCAACTAAGGAATATGAAAAAAATCCGACGCTAAATCTACTGCCACACTATCCATCGCCTGGACGACTTAAATGAGGCTTCACCTGAACATATTCTTCGATAGTGTCCTAAATCCGACCACTAACTACTCCAAGATATTAGGTGTAACGTATGATTGCATCATTTAAGTCGTTCGCGCAAGGCACTGTTTCTTTTACAGCAGGATCAGAAGAAGGAATAAAGTGCTCAAGTCCATAGGTGGCAGCACTTAGAATGGCTGACATATAAACCTTCTTGACCTCTTATAATGCAATAGATGGGTCTGTGCAATTGTTAGTGGAAAAATGTTTGGTCTGATATGACCATTTTAATGAAGTTGCGAACATTTTACCGGTACATCTGTACAACAAGATGTTACCGATGCAGTACCTGCTTGAGTAAACATGCTTCCACCACCCAGACATGTCATGAGAGATTTTCATGAACTGGAGAGTGAGAGAAAAGTCAAAAAATACAAATGGGAACTTCTGGATCAATAATCCTATCAGACAGGCTTAAATAGCGTTCACATTGATGCAGTCGCCCAAATATTTCAAAGGTATAGTGCGAATGCCGTACTTGGAGACCCCTCCCATCCATCTTAGCAGACGAATGTCGATTGCCAAGGCAAACGACAGAAGTGCTTTGAGCTCAATTAAGATTCGGATGGTACAGCCGCCTCAATTCGTATTGGTTTCAAATTTACAGTCCTGCATGTGGACTAGGACCGTAGGATACGCTGCGTTTGTTTAACTGTCCATCTAAACCAAGCATGGCCACTTTTGGCACGGCGGTGCCGATGATTTTCGGCAATTTACACGTACACGACCCGAATGCACAGAAAGAGCGTACAAAAGAGAACAAAGGTTTTGATTTGTTATTGTTTTATAGCTTGCGTGAATACAAACTTACTAACACACTGTCATAAATTGCCAATATTTTGAATACATTCACACTTTCTCCTTTCTCTTGTTGGTCATGCCTGATCTAAACCCTCTCATCTGTCTCTCGTTTCTTTATGGACGCAGACATTCAGATTACAGAATGTTTTAATAGGGACACAGAGGAACCTGAACCAGATATCTTAATTTATCTGGTTCTGCAGGATGCGTTGCTACAACAACCCTAAAATCAGCAGCACAGCGTAACACACTAGAGATATATCCTGAGAAAAGAAGGGAGAAATGCATTTTCGACACAAAAAGAGAGAAATGAAAAATCGGGATCAATATGTACAGTAGCCAGGAGGAAAACCAAAAGTCTAGCAAATAGTGAAACATCAAACTGATGCCTACAACCTCCTACAGAAACAAGCAAGGTAATCTGGTAACAAATGCAGATAGGGTGCTTAGGATATGGGTATGGTATCCAAAACAAGTAAAAAAGTATAAATCGGCTTTGTCGACAGAGGTATACCCTCAGCCTGTGTGAATTAAAACACCCTTTTCCCAAAAAAACGTATGTATTTAGGGTGTCTTCAGAATTATGGGCCAACAGAGATATGGATAAAATCACAATCAATTTGCGAGGGAGGTACCTAAAGGAATGGACCGACATAGGCCATTTTGTAAGTGTGTCTTATTTTGGGAGTCATTCCTCTCGATAGAACCATTATATCAGGAAACAAGAACTTGCCCACGAAAAATATCATATCGCTGTAAACAGGGCTTCTAGGAGTACCTTTGGTAACAATTTCCAAAAGATTCTCGCACAGAAACTTAATCGCACTAAAATAAAAATGTTGATAATTTGTTTGGGTGGTACCCTATGGAGTGGACCGATAGGGTCTATTTTTGAATTTGAATTTTGTTTGGACAAAATTTTTCGAAATCCAAAGTTTGTACCAAATCGGTTGCACCGTTTTGATGAGATATTGCGCTTACGATTTTAAGGAATATTTTCAAACGTTTGTGGGGGAGGTACCGGAAGGAGTGGACCTATAAGCACCTTCTTCGAATTTCATCTAATATTCGAAGAAATATTACGATATTCAAAGTGTGGACCAACGCAATATTCGGTTCGGGAGTTGTCGTACGCATCAGCCACTACACATCATGGCCGTAGGGGTTTTTACAGTTTTCGTGTCAATTTCTCAAGAAGTATGAACTCGCCACTGAAAAAACTTGTACCATCGTAATAGGGGCATTGAGTGCAACCTGTTGCAAGAAAAATCAAAACGATTCGAGAGGAGGTCCTATTCTGCACTTTTTCGCTGTGGGAGGTATCCGAAGGAGTTGACATATAAGTCCATATTCTAACCTGAATTATGTCTCGTATTACGATGTCCAAAGTATGGCCAAATCGGTTACTGCCTTCGAGAGTTATCGTGGGCACCATTTTAGCGAAATGTTTTGAACTTTTGTGGGGGAGGTAACCAAAGGATTGGACCGATAATGCGCATCTTAGAACTTGATTTAACATTGGGCAACATATTACGATTGCCAAATTTTGGATCGCATCGGTTTATCCGTTCGAGAGTTACCGCGCGCTCCATCCACAGCACAAGGTGACATGGCGGGTTTTAACAGCTTTTAGACCATGTTCTCAGGAAGTATGGACTTGCCCCTGAAAAAACTTGCACGTTATAATGGGAGCAGCAAATACAAGTTGTTACAACAAAAATCAAAAGGATTCGAGAGGAGGTCTTAAAATGCACTTTTCCGAAATTTTGTGTGGGACGTGCCCGAAGGAGTGAACCGATATAGTCCATATTCAAACTTTATCTTTATCACCTAGTTACCACCATCTGACAGGAGAAACGCGTACCCGAGGAAGTAAATACGAATTATGATCAAACGATAGGGGCAAACCTCTTCTCCATATTTCCTCTAAGATTTTATCCCGAATAAGAGTATTATGTAAACGTCTAAAGGTAAGGTCACATTAGGCAAATATTTGCTACAGCGACCGGCAATGTACGCTTACTGAGAGCAAGTGAGCGTAAATAATGCATTGAAATGTATGCTCACTTGCTCCCAGTAAGCTCACACTACCGGTCGCTGGAGCAAATATTTGGTTAATGTTATTATATTAATATTATTGTAAACATGACCACAAGTAGTATCTTCGGTAAAAAGGTCCAAAGGATCTTTGTCCAGACCTTGAAATGCTCTTTTAAAAGAAGATAAAATGATATACAAGAAAAAGTCGGTGTATAAAGACGTGGTGAAATATGAATGTTGGCGCGATGGGTGTATGTCCAGGTAGAATTATCATCCGGATGGAACCTGTACTTATCCTAAAAAATTCATAAACCATAACCACGAACACGAAGAAGATGAATATAAAAAACTGTGTGCTCTAAACGAAATCAAGCACGAAAGTGCAAATATTTCCAAAACTTTGGGAGCTCAGCCAAGTGCCATTAGTGGTGTGAGGACCACTTTTAGAAATGTCACTGGGAGGTAAGTACATATCTCAATCTTTAATAAATTTCTATTCAAAAACAAATAATTAATTTTCAGATTACAAAGCGAGACGAAGAATTTAGAATTTGATAGATTGAGCTTCAAAAAATCTTATAACTACTCCCAAAGATGGAAGGGAAATAATCGATGCTTTCACCCTAGAAGCAGTATGAGAGTCATATGGAAAAACCCAAGGCATGGAGAATCCCAAACCATTTTACACTGCGTGTATTGTGGAAAATGACTATACGTTTCTTCACAAAAATCGATCAAATTAATCGTATACCACGTTAGCGACCATCAAGGGAAGTGTTTAATTGATGGAACTTTTAAGATCGTTCCGAGTGGATGTTTCACCCAATTGCTCGTGATATATATCGAGTACTGCAACGAAGTAAGAACAAATAATTAAAATATTTTGTAAACACTAAAATAAATATTTTCAATAGATGTTTCCCATATTCTTCGTGCTAATGGATAAGAAAACTATACAGGCGTATGGTAATATGTTGAAATACATAAAGGAGAATATCTTTGATATGAATCCTGCTGTGGTAGTAACGGATTACGAGCAGGGACTAAGAACTTCCTTAAAAAATATTTTTCCAAACGTGAAATGCATTGGATGTTGGTAAGTTTATAATATAATTAAAATATTATAATAAAAAAGTATTTTATGATATGTTTGAAATCGATTTTTAATTTAATACTTGTGAAGGAATGAAAATGAATCCCTTGGGGGAACCTGTAACCCCTATAGGGCGCGTCCCCAGGTGGCGGATAGGGGAATGCTTCCCAGATATGGGTGGTAGGACGGAAATCAAATACGTCCCGCGGACCAACAGGTTGCTGCGTCTGACTTTAAGTAAAGCGGCAGCAAACAGCGTCTGAACTCCATGCGGAGCGGCTGAAAACTAGATGGAAAACTGTAAACCCTTCAGAAGGCAACGGGAAACCACTGAAGTAATCTCCCTTGAAAATCATACAATATGAACAACACAAACCAAAACACACGGCCCTCAGTCTCCGGCCAAACGAGGGTGCTAAGAATCCCCGGAGGTAAAAACAAGCAAAAACTGAATATTGGAACTTGGAATGTCCGAAGTTTATACGAAGTTGGCAAATTAAACAACACAATTAATGAAATGAATCGGCTTAAGATTGATATACTAGGTGTCAGTGAAACCTGGTGGACAGAATGCGGCCATTTTGAATCCCAAAATGTTGTAGTATACCACTCAGGAAATATGGAAGGGATACACAGGAAGGGTGTAGGCATTATCGTCAAAAAAGACATTGCAGACTGCGTGATTGGTTCTGTCCCAATGTCTGAAAGGACTATGATGATTAAAATCTCAGCAAAGCCCCTGAATTTAAATATTATCCAGGTATATGCCCCTACATGTGATGGAAGTAACGACGAGGTTGAACATTTCTATGAAGAAATAAGTCAATTATTAAACATGACGAAATCACATGAAATAACTATAGTTCAAGGCGACTTTAATGCCAAAGTGGGGAATGATGAAGTAAATGGAGTAACTGGAAGGTATGGACTTGAAGAAAGGAGACAGATTAATTCAATTTTGTCAAGAGTTTAAGATGACCATTACAAACACAACATTCCGATTACATCCCAGGAGACTTTATACATGGAGATCACCAGTAGATAACAGAAGGAATATCGTTCGAAATCAAATTGACTTCATAATGATCAACAGCAGATTTAAATCTTGTGTAACGAAATGCTCAACATACCCAGGAGCTGAAGTACCATCCGACCACAACCTGTTGATGCTCAATATTCGGCTAAAAATTGCACGAATTAAAAAAAGGAAGAAAAAGTCTCACAAGATAAATACTGAGATACTAAATAACCCATATACCAGAAATGAAGTGAAGATGCAAATTAATAACAAACTGGAAGTCATCGATTCAAACGATGTAGAAAATATATGGAACAAAGTCAAGGACACAATGTGCGAAATAACAAAAAATTATCTTAGAAACTGTACAAGAAGAACACAACAAGAATGGATGAACGAAGAAATTATGGAGCTTCATGAGGAACGAAGGAAATACAAAAACGTTGACTATGAACGTTACTGGGAAATCAACAAGGAAATTCGCACTGCTACCCGAGCTGCAAAAAATGATCTACTCAATCAAAAATGTAGAGAAATTGAACATCTGCAAAACATTCATGATGACTATAATCTACATAAAAAACTAAAAGAGTCCGCAGGAGTGTATAGGAAGGCATCACCGGCATTACTAATGGATGACAACAATCAGCCAATTTTCGAGACATTACACATAAAGGATCGATGGAAAAACTATATTGAACAATTATTCACAGACGACCAACGATCAAGAAATGATCAGAACACAATTAATTATATAACGGGAAACCCAATCACTACAGCCGAAGTAGAATATGCGATTCAATCGATAAAAGATAAAAAATCAACAGGACCCGACGAAATTCCTTCCGAAATCTTAAAATTAATTGATGGAAACAACATCTCACTCATTACACGACTTTTTAATCATGTGTATGGTACTGGCCAATATCCAAATGATTGGTTGAAGTCTACTTTTATTGCAATACCAAAAAAATCTAATGCAAAAAAGTGTTGTGACTACAGGCTTATAAGCCTTATGTGTCACATATTAAAAATTTTCCTAAGAATAATTCACAAACGAATTTACTCCAAATGTGAAAGAGTTATGGGAGAGTCCCAATTCGGCTTCAAGGAAGGTATGGGTACCAGAGAAGCCCTACTATCCATCCAATTACTTGTACAGAAATGCAGAGACGTCCACAAAGATGTTTATATATGCTTTATCGATTATGAAAAGGCATTTGATACCGTCCAACACGACAAATTGATTAATATACTGAGGGAAATAGGAATAGAAGAAAACGAAATTAGGTGTATACAGAATCTATATTGGAACCAAACTGCAAGAATCGAAATAAATGGTGAACTGACTGACGACATTCCCATATCAAAAGGAGTCCGACAAGGGTGCATACTATCACCGCTCCTCTTTAATATATATTCCCAAAAAATATTTCATGAGTCAATCGAAGGAGAACGAATTGGAATAAGAGTTCAGGGTAAAATTATAAATAACATACGGTACGCTGATGATACCACAATTATTGCCGGCAGTATATCTGGGCTACAACAGCTCCTAGACAAGCTCACGTACGTAAGTGAAACATATGGCCTCAAAATAAATACAAAAAAGACAAAATACATGATTGTTAGTCGGAAAGATGCAAGTTATGAAACGTCACTGAGTATTAAAGATGAACTTGTCGAACGTGTAAAAACTTTTAAATACCTTGGCGTTTCAATTAACGACCAATGGAATATTTCAAACGAAATAAAGCGCCGAGTGGAGATGGCCAGAAACGCCTTTTTTAAATACAAAAAAACACTTACAAATCACGAATTAAGTCTCGCAACCAAGATACGATTCGTCAAATGTTATATTTGGTCTATACTATTATATGCCGTAGAAACTTGGACCATCAAAAGTGCAGATCAAAAAAGAATTGAAGCATTTGAAATGTGGGTCTATAGAAGAATACTTAAGATACCCTATACATCGCACATTTCAAACCAAGAAGTTCTCAGACGAATGCATGTCGACAGGCAACTCTTACACACGGTCAAATCGAGAAAAATCGCATACCTTGGACACCGGATGAGAAATGACAAATACAGATTTATACAATGCATTATTAAATGCAACATAGAAGGACAACGACCAAGAGGCAGAAGAGAGATATACTGGCTAAGTAACATCCAAGAGTGGACAGGATACAGAGATGAAACAAATCTGCTACATGCTGCTAAAAATCGAGAGCTGTTTATAATTTCATAAAATAAAATAACATAACATGTACATATGATATATATAAATGTAATGTATACTATTGTATGACCGCTTTATATCCGAATAACGGATCCGCAAATAAAGAAGAAGAAGAAGGAATGAATGAATCGCGCGATTTTTAAAACAAACTCACCCATGCTCCTTCACAAGTATTACAATTAGAAATCGATTTCAAACATATCATAAAATATACCTTTATGTAAAATATTTAAGTGGGGAAAAATTTTTATGAGTAACAAATTGAAGAGGCTAATGAGAAAAAAAAATGTTTCCCACTTAAATATTTTACATTAAAAACAGAATTTGTTTGCATTATAAAAATATTTAATTGTATACTTTCTAATTATTTTAATATATTTATGTAGGTTCCATTTCTGTCAAGCAGTGAGAAGAAATGCTGTGAAGAGTAAACATCTTCTAAACTACATTCGAACTTCTAAGCCGGCGTCCATAGCATATCATAAGTTGTTGGTCCTCCCACTTCTTCCACCTTCTATGATAAAAGATGGATTTCGCCAAGTCAGAGTGGATATAAATGTAATGGATGGCAAAAGACACTTTTCAAAAATTTTGCAATATTTTGAAAACCAGTGGTTGAAAAAGGTAGACACATATTGTTATAGAAGAATAATCTAATTTTTAATAATTTTAAGATCGGTTGCGAAAACCTTAGTATTTATAATCAAAGCACACGTACCACTTCGGCCGTCGAAGCCTATAACGGCGTATTGGGAAAATGTATCCCATCAAATGCAATTTTTTTTTAAATTTGTGAAAGCCTTACACAGTGATGAGTATTTTAAGAGTAGAGATTTCTCTATTCTTGCAGAAAGTGGAGTTTCTTTCAAAAAGTACCGAGAGAAAAATAGTGTGATAAAAGACTCCTTGACAGAGGAAACAACAAAATTATTGACTGAAGGCAAAATCACGGTAGCCATCTTTTTCTCACGAATGGTACATAAAAACAATAATATTGTAGCGGAGCAAATTCCCGCAGAAAACATTTTTGAAGAAAATTCAACTGAGGAAGATCTTTCTGGAGAAGAAGAAGCTCCCGCAGAAAATGAAAACAATGATAGAGAATGCGTAGTATGCAGAGACAATTTAGCCAATGTGGTGATGCTTCCGTGCAAACACTTGAAGTGTTGTTCTGCTTGTACATCCACTTTGGCGAAATCTGAACATTTTCTTTGTCCTTATTGTAGAGAACATGTCAAAGATACTATGGTTGTTTTTATATAACTAATAAAAATTAATGATTTTTTGGGATGAAATTTCATTTTTTATTTTGGGCCATTTTTCATTTTATTGTTGGGGTAATGCTTGGTTTACATTTATGAAATCCACTCGTTTTCAACTGTCAAATCCATACGTTAAACGTCAAATGAAATCGAGATGAGATGAGCTATGGAATTGACAGTTGAAATCGAGTGGATTTCGTAAATGTAAACTTAGCATAATATTGCATTATTTTGGGCTAAAATTGTTTGAGCCATATTGGGGTCAAATTTGGGGCCATTTTTCGCGGAGGCATACTAGGTAAGTGTATATACCTCGTTAGCCTAAAGGCTGAGAATATAAATAGTATTGAACAACAGGTGCTACTTTGAACTAATAGTGCATTTACATTAACGAAATCGAGTGGATTTCAGCTGTCAATTCCTTTGTGTATACGTCAAATGAAATCTCATCTGAAATCCATTGGATTTCATTTGACGTTTGAGCAATGGAATTGACAGTTGAAATCGAGTGGATTTCGTAAATGTAAACCAAGCATAGGTCTGGTAGAAATTTCACGATGTGCATAGTATGGACCAAATCGGTTACTTCTTTCAAGAGTTATCGTGCGAGCAAATTTTCCGACAATTTTCGAACTTTTGTGGTGGAGGTACTGGAAGGAGTGTACCGATATAACCCATATTCGAAATTAAACTAAGTTTGGACATAATATCACGAAAGCCAAATTTTAGACCGAATGGGTGGATCCGTTCGCGAGTTATCATGCGCTCCAGCCAGACAGACGGACGGACATTGCTAAATCGACTCCAAATCGTCTGAAACGGATTTCGCCCAAACATACTTGGGGTCAAAAACCATTATTACGGTGAGACACATTTTGCCCGTATAAAAGTGAATATATCCCGTATGAAAGTGAATATAGCATTAATGCTGAGGATATAAAAAATTATGATTTATAGCTGTAACTTTTGAGGGATACTTCCCCAAATAGAATTTAAAATGTGTTCACGAATCAAAAAGAATTGAAGCATTTGAAATGTGGGTCTATAGAAGAATACTTAAGATACCCTATACATCGCACATTTCAAACCAAGAAGTTCTCAGACGAATGCATGTCGACAGGCAACTCTTACACACGGTCAAATCGAGAAAAATCGCATACCTTGGACACCTGATGAGAAATGACAAATACAGATTTATACAATGCATTATTAAATGCAACATAGAAGGACAACGACCAAGAGGCAGAAGAGAGATATACTGGCTAAGTAACATCCAAGAGTGGACAGGATACAGAGATGAAACAAATCTGCTACATGCTGCTAAAAATCGAGAGCTGTTTATAATTTCATAAAATAAAATAACATAACATGTACATATGATATATATAAATGTAATGTATACTATTGTATGACCGCTTTATATCCGAATAACGGATCCGCAAATAAAGAAGAAGAAGAAGGAATGAATGAATCGCGCGATTTTTAAAACAAACTCACCCATGCTCCTTCACAAGTATTACAATTAGAAATCGATTTCAAACATATCATAAAATATACCTTTATGTAAAATATTTAAGTGGGGAAAAATTTTTATGAGTAACAAATTGAAGAGGCTAATGAGAAAAAAAAATGTTTCCCACTTAAATATTTTACATTAAAAACAGAATTTGTTTGCATTATAAAAATATTTAATTGTATACTTTCTAATTATTTTAATATATTTATGTAGGTTCCATTTCTGTCAAGCAGTGAGAAGAAATGCTGTGAAGAGTAAACATCTTCTAAACTACATTCGAACTTCTAAGCCGGCGTCCATAGCATATCATAAGTTGTTGGTCCTCCCACTTCTTCCACCTTCTATGATAAAAGATGGATTTCGCCAAGTCAGAGTGGATATAAATGTAATGGATGGCAAAAGACACTTTTCAAAAATTTTGCAATATTTTGAAAACCAGTGGTTGAAAAAGGTAGACACATTATATTGTTATAGAAGAATAATCTAATTTTTAATAATTTTAAGATCGGTTGCGAAAACCTTAGTATTTATAATCAAAGCACACGTACCACTTCGGCCGTCGAAGCCTATAACGGCGTATTGGGAAAATGTATCCCATCAAATGCAATTTTTTTTTAAATTTGTGAAAGCCTTACACAGTGATGAGTATTTTAAGAGTAGAGATTTCTCTATTCTTGCAGAAAGTGGAGTTTCTTTCAAAAAGTACCGAGAGAAAAATAGTGTGATAAAAGACTCCTTGACAGAGGAAACAACAAAATTATTGACTGAAGGCAAAATCACGGTAGCCATCTTTTTCTCACGAATGGTACATAAAAACAATAATATTGTAGCGGAGCAAATTCCCGCAGAAAACATTTTTGAAGAAAATTCAACTGAGGAAGATCTTTCTGGAGAAGAAGAAGCTCCCGCAGAAAATGAAAACAATGATAGAGAATGCGTAGTATGCAGAGACAATTTAGCCAATGTGGTGATGCTTCCGTGCAAACACTTGAAGTGTTGTTCTGCTTGTACATCCACTTTGGCGAAATCTGAACATTTTCTTTGTCCTTATTGTAGAGAACATGTCAAAGATACTATGGTTGTTTTTATATAACTAATAAAAATTAATGATTTTTTGGGATGAAATTTCATTTTTTATTTTGGGCCATTTTTCATTTTATTGTTGGGGTAATGCTTGGTTTACATTTATGAAATCCACTCGTTTTCAACTGTCAAATCCATACGTTAAACGTCAAATGAAATCGAGATGAGATGAGCTATGGAATTGACAGTTGAAATCGAGTGGATTTCGTAAATGTAAACTTAGCATAATATTGCATTATTTTGGGCTAAAATTGTTTGAGCCATATTGGGGTCAAATTTGGGGCCATTTTTCGCGGAGGCATACTAGGTAAGTGTATATACCTCGTTAGCCTAAAGGCTGAGAATATAAATAGTATTGAACAACAGGTGCTACTTTGAACTAATAGTGCATTTACATTAACGAAATCGAGTGGATTTCAGCTGTCAATTCCTTTGTGTATACGTCAAATGAAATCTCATCTGAAATCCATTGGATTTCATTTGACGTTTGAGCAATGGAATTGACAGTTGAAATCGAGTGGATTTCGTAAATGTAAACCAAGCATAGGTCTGGTAGAAATTTCACGATGTGCATAGTATGGACCAAATCGGTTACTTCTTTCAAGAGTTATCGTGCGAGCAAATTTTCCGACAATTTTCGAACTTTTGTGGTGGAGGTACTGGAAGGAGTGTACCGATATAACCCATATTCGAAATTAAACTAAGTTTGGACATAATATCACGAAAGCCAAATTTTAGACCGAATGGGTGGATCCGTTCGCGAGTTATCATGCGCTCCAGCCAGACAGACGGACGGACATTGCTAAATCGACTCCAAATCGTCTGAAACGGATTTCGCCCAAACATACTTGGGGTCAAAAACCATTATTACGGTGAGACACATTTTGCCCGTATAAAAGTGAATATATCCCGTATGAAAGTGAATATAGCATTAATGCTGAGGATATAAAAAATTATGATTTATAGCTGTAACTTTTGAGGGATACTTCCCCAAATAGAATTTAAAATGTGTTCACGAACGTGGCTCAATCTGTATTTGTGGAGAAGGTACCGATATTACCACAGAGAAGAATAAAGCTAGCTATATTGAATGCCCCATAACACTTGGTTAAAATTGGCTGAGAACTGTTTCCTTAAACTTTGTGAGGATCTAATGGGCCATTTAGATATGACTTTATCAGCCGGATTTAGCGCATTTACAACAACTTCTTTTGACGTTTCAAATTCGATTAGATGGGCTCAAGGCACATTTATGGAAGGTAGAAGTGACAATCAGCTGTATTTTTACTTTTTTTGTAAATTTGGTTTTCAATATGTAATAGGGCTACTCATGAAATTTGAAACTTCGAAATTTGCTACCATAAAATACTTCTTTTCATCATAAACGTGTAATAACAATGACCTATGACAGTTCTTTATGCTTTATATTTACATTTTGATTCAAATTTATTCTATTTTGGAGGATTTTCAAAATGTATTTATGCATTTCCTAAGAAATTTTTGAAAACGACCCCATTAATCAATATTTTTTTGACATTTAATTTTCCATAATAACAATGTTGTTTTTGTAAATTTGTTAGTTGTTGTAATTCATGCATTTACCTTATATAAATTTGCCGGGGATGGACTGATGCATCTACCTTGGGAATTGTGCTATGAACAAAAATCAGCTGACTGCCATTTAAATCCTCCAAAGGTAAATGCAATGAGATTTGTACTGGATTTATTAAACCCAGTTGAGGATTTATGGCTAGTCTAAATGAGCTATAAGATCTTTTGCATTGTTCTGCAAAGTAAAACGCAGTTTACACTTTACATGTTTTATAAAACATGCATCAAACGCCTGTTATAGTATGTTTACATTTACGAAATCCACTCGATTTCAACTGTCAATTCCATTGATTAAACGTCAAACGAAATCCAATGGATTTCAGATGCGTTTTCATTTGACGTATACGCAAAGGAATTAACAGTTGATATCGAGTGGATTTCGTAAATGTAAACCAAACATTAGACTATACACGTATAACATGTTTAAGTGCATTATCTCTATTTATTTGACAGATATTGTATGAAAATGACAAGTTAAATCGACTGGATTTGCTAAATCCACCATAGTCTAAACGTCAATTCTATACAATATCTGTCAAATAAATGACGTAAACTCCAAAAACACCTGTTTTGAGTGCAAGTGTAAAATGCGAAAAACAATCCAGTAACAATTTTACAAATTATTAGGCCTGTTCGTTAACCCAACAATTTTTACAAACTTTTACAACTTTTGTTCAGTAAAAGAGAACTGAGAAGTACTTGCAAACACGTGCAAGTACTTCTTACTTGCGAAGTTACACATATTTGGTCGACCAAGTCTAACTGTACTATAAAGTAAACTCAGATGCAACCTATACTATAGTCTCTTCTTATTGAATATTTATATCAATTTATATTTATGTTCTTAAACGTTACTTACTCTCATTATGAAAAGTATGAAGGGTAGAGACATCAAACAAATCAAAATAATGCTGATGTCGTTCATGTTGAAGCTGTTGAGTTACGCTTGCGTCAGGCGGTGTTACTTTAAAAACTGTAAAAAGTGTATATTTTTGGTAATTTTTGTGTTCTTTTGCGCAAATTTCTCCAAACTGGGAGGCAATATTTGACGTTGTTTGTCACAAAGATACAATTTATTTTTCTTTAAATTTTGTTGTTTTTTTCTTTTTCTTTCAGATTTTCAATAAAAATAAACTTTATCCACTTGTGTTGAGGATCATTGACAATATTTTTGTTGAGATGATTTCTTTTTTTTTTGGGTTTGTTGGTGTGTGCTTTGCCGTTATATTTTCAGAAATTACTTTTTCAGAACATGAACAGAATTCTTTCTATATGTACGGATTATTTTCTTTTTCTTAACTTGTTGATGTTGTTGTTTTGGTTCTTTGGTTTGGTTTTTTTTTGTTTTATTTAGTTTCGCTTTAGATTTACTTTGAAAGAAATATATATTTTTTCTTTAAGGAAAATTATGTTATCACTTTTTTTTGTTATTCGCAACGTTCCGTTCTTTTGTTGTCGTGCGTCGTGATGGCTCTCTACTTGAATACTGTAAAGTTTAATATTAAAATTTAAATATCTATTCCACCAGCTAGCTATCCGTCCATCCATCTATCCACCCGCTCATAATACGCTTATACTTTTGTCGTATATTTACTAGAGATCTCTATATTAACAAACAAACAAAAAAATATATCAAAAATTTTATCAAATACACTCAGCGAAATGGGGATTTTTTGATTTCATGGATGATATTGTGGCAAAGAGATTGGCCCTGCATTCAAAGAGCTAGAGAGTGAGGTGAATTGTTAGAAGAAGAATTATTTTGGAGGCATGTGTCACGGTATAGCTTGTGATTCATATTGTATTTATTAAAGAATTCGATCAGGACCATAAGAAATTTATTTTACATAGAATATACATCTGATTCAAACTATCCTTAACTTATTGAACATATTTTCTATTTTTTTTTTCATTTTCTAATTTAGCACGGTTCCAGATTGTATTTGGTCGTCTTCGGCTGTGAGTGTCCTAAGGGCTCCTTCAATTCAGTTTTGTATTTCCGCCATTTAATTTGAGTGTTGATACTAATATCTACGCCTAGAGTGCTGATGGTCCATGAAAAAATATTCTTAAAAAATCCACGCCTAGAGGGCTGATGGTCAATCAAAAAATACTCTTAAAATTCCACGCCTAGAGGGGTGATGGTCCATGAAAAATATTCTTAAAAAATCCATGCCTAGAGGGCTGATGGTCCATTAAAAATATCCTTAAAAAATCCAAGCCTAGAGGGCTGATGGTCCATAAAAAAATATTCTTAAAAAATCCACGCCTAGAGGGCTGATGGTCCATGAACAAATATTCTTAAAAAATCCACGCCTAGAGTGCTGATGGTCAATCAAAAAATATTCTTAAAAAATCCATCCTAGGGGGCTGATGGTCCATGAAAGAATATTCTTACAAAAACTACGCCTAGAGGCCAAATGTGTACGATAGTGGAGAGCGTTCCTTAAAGGGTCTCAGATCGAGACTTGATGAAACACGTTCCTTTATCTACACCGGACAATAAATGAAAAATTTTCCACAGTCAGCCATTTTATACCCTCAGCCAAGAGGTTTGGCAGACCAGTTGAAAATGTGCAGTGTGTTGTGCGGGACTGTGCCGTATGCTGGACAGGTGTTTTGCACGGTGTCATCGATCCTTGTCCTATAGGAATTCAAGCAACTGCATCATCCCGAGCGTAGTTGAGCGAAAACTAATCCGGTGTGTCGTGTCAGCTGACGCTCCTCAGCTGCGATAGATGGGATGTGTTTTCCGGGGACCGCATTCACACGATATTTGTTTATGGCATCTGCGAATCAGTGTGGGGTTCCCTCTTGTAACGTTGAACCTCTCTTTTCTAGATCATGAGGATCCTACCTGATATGCGTGAGTGGTGATTATGGTGGCTCTCACTGTAACAACGGAGCAACGAGACCTTTGTCACCTCATGTATATGGTTCATTGAAGACATAAGGATGCCGACCTGAGAACGGCACCCTGTTGCAGATCTCAGGTCGGTCTTCTGAGAGGTTTGAATATTTGTACATCGTGTTGCACTTTATTAGTGGACAATACTGGCGCCTTGCCCGGCTTCAGTAGCGGGACCACCCTGTCCATTTTGCAGACTTCGAGAACGACGTGGGAGAGATACTCTACTCTGAGATACTCTATTCCTCGAACATCCAGTTGTTTCAGCATTACCATGGAAATTCTATCATGACCCAACGCCTTTGCGTTCCTGATGACATTCGCAACACCATCCATGGTATATTGTGGTGGTTCATCCTCGACAGGAAGAGATCTAATGCGACTTAGTACTCTTCTCTTCGCCCTGTCACTTCTGGGCTGCTCGACAAACTGCCGACTGAAATAACATGCGCACTTCGTCCGATCAGTCAGCTTAACGTCGCCAAACGTGACTGAGGTCCCATCTTCCTTCTTTCGAGGGTTCGAGAGTGACTTAACCGTTGCCCACAATTCACTTGTTCCGGCTCCAATGTTGCAACTCTTCAGATGATTTAACCACTTGTTACGCTAATGCTCACCGACCAATCTGTTAACTTCCTGTGCCAGCTCCCTGACTCTGAGGTAGCTGGGGTTGGCACGGCGAAGCTCATCACGTTCATTTGTTAATCCCGTCGCCTCTGCTGGGAAGTTTTGGCTCACATCGGGTATTCGACCAGCAGGTATATGGATAGCAGCCGTAATGATGATTCGAAACGTTCTTTTTTGCTAGCCCAACATCAGATGGGTTCTCTGAAGCGGTGATAATGAACACTCTGAAGCTCGGCCAATTAGCTTTCCCATAATTGACGAAAGTGCGGCGTTCAGAGGTGATGAAATAGGGCGGTCTGTTGATGAAGGCAACTATGGGGAGATGGTCTGATCCAAGAGAAATGACGGCGAACGGTGACACAAAACGTAGAGTTATCTATCAGCTCAGTCGTTTCCGAGGACCGAATGCCACAACTCATGCATTAGCATTAAAGTCCCCTAAGACCAGACGGTTATGATCTTCCAAAAGTTACTATTGTTGAGCCTATAAACTGGAGTACAGCCATTTATACCTAGCCAGTTCCACACCTGTCTGCTACCTCAATACATTCCATGTACAGATCTCAAGAGCCAGGCTCAAGCAAGATAGATCTGTATTGAACAGACTGGTGTAATAGCAAAGCCAATCCCCCACCTCCACTTCTGGTTGAGATCCTTCCCCAGTACGTTGTAAGCTGCGGTTATTGCTGAGTTTCCTGCACTGCCGCGGCCTTGATATTCTTCCGATTCATGAAGGGTATTATTTCCTCGATCTTACCTCGGAATCCATTGCAATTTAATTGCAAAAAATATGCATTTTCAGGGATTGGTACAACAAAGGCTGGTGTTAAAGGCAGCGTGTGCGGCTGCTGTTGGGGGGACTGCGGGGGAGTCGCGTAATCTGACAACGACTCAGTGGGGGCTGTGTTCGCGCAGCATACACCAACACAGCTGTACCTGTCGTAGTCCCTCGCAAGGACAAATCCAGAACTTGTATTTGGGTAAAGATGCGAATGTGACACACCGAGCACAAATTCATATACTGATCCTGGATTTTCATCCGCCCCGGCACGGACTAAAAGAATCCGGTGCAGGCAATCCCGACACACAGCAAATAAGCTTCGTCGTTCTAACACCAGTGAGTCAGGGAGCTGAAACTGAAAGTTAACAGGTTGATCGGTGAGCATAAGCGGAACAAGTAGTTAAATTATCTGAAGAGTTGCAACTTTAGAGTCGGAATACATAAGTGAATTGTGGGCAACGGTCAAGTCACTCTCGAACCCTAGAAAGAAGGAAGACAGAACCTCAGTCACGTTTTGCGATGTTACGCTGAATGATCTGTGAAAGGGCGAATAGAATCTCCATGATAATACTGAAACAGCCCGACAACAGCGCTGCACGCCATCCCCACACATACTAGTCGAGGAATCAACCAGAGCAAGCCGTGTGATAGAACTGTGATGTTGGCTCTTGACTTGTCAAATGCCTCTGATACTGTCAAGCACTCCACTCTGTTTGAGGTTATCGAACAGATAACCCTCTGACTAAATTTGAAAAGTTGGATCATCAATTATATGTGTGGAGATGGGGTAATACCTCCAGAACTGTCAAACCTCAATCTCTCCTGTATTCCACCCCTCCTGACGGCATTGAGAACGTATGCGAATGATTGTACGATCTTGGCGTAAGGTAACGTCATTTGTGAAAGGCTGATTCGACTGATTTTACAACTTATTTCACGCGAGGAATGTGCAAATGACCTCCACTAAATCTACGGCAACTATGTTCACCACATGGACTGTAGGCGATTGTAGCAGAATTCCGACCACAAACTACCCCAAAATTTTAGTGGTCACATTCGACACCATGTCTTGCGCGCATACCACAGCTATTTGCGACAATCTTAGTCCCTTGCAGCCGCAAGTCCCTAGCCGGCAGTAGGTGAAGATAAAGGAACCTTGTTGACCACATACTACGCGATAGATTGGTCTGTGGTAAGTTATGCTATAGAAGCCTCCTACGGAGGTCTTCTATTCTATAGGAGCCTCCTACGGAGGTCTTCTGTTCTATAGGAGCTTCCTACGGAGGTCTTCTATTCTATAGAAGCCTCCTACGGAGGTCTTCTATTCTATAGAAGCCTCCTACGGAGGTCTTTTATTCTATAGAAGCCTCCTACGGAGGTCTTCTATTCTATAGGAGCCTCCTACGGAGGTCTTCTATTCTATAGAAGCCTCCTACGGAGGTCTTCTATTCTATAGAAGCCTCCTACGGAGGTCTTCTATTCTATAGAAGCCTCCTACGGAGGTCTTCTATTCTATAGAAGCCTCCTACGGAGGTCTTCTATTCTATAGAAGCCTCCTACGGAGGTCTTCTATTCTATAGAAGCCTCCTACGGAGGTCTTCTATTCTATAGAAGCCTCCTACGGAGGTCTTCTATTCTATAGAAGCCTCCTACGGAGGTCTTCTATTCTATAGAAGCCTCCTACGGAGGTCTTCTATAGAAGCCTCCTACGGAGGTCTTCTATTCTATAGAAGCCTCCTACGGAGGTCTTCTATTCTATAGAAGCCTCCTACGGAGGTCTTCTATTCTATAGAAGCCTCCTACGGAGGTCTTCTATTCTATAGAAGCCCCCTACGGAGGTCTTCTATTCTATAGGAGCCTCCTACGGAGGTCTTCTGTTCTATAGGAGCTTCCTACGGAGGTCTTCTATTCTATAGAAGCCCCCTACGGAGGTCTTCTATTCTATAGAAGCATCCTACGGAGGTCTTCTATTCTATAGAAGCCTCCTACGGAGGTCTGTAAAACGCATTTTACACTTGCATTTAAAACAGATGTTTTGGGAGTTTAAATTTTATACATTTACATTTAACATGTTTTATAAAACATGCACAATTTAAGTTATCAATTCCATACAATATCTGTCAAATAAATGACGTAAACCCAGTGGGTTTGTTAAATCCGGTTATATATAAACGTACTATAATTGGTCTGTTCCCGAACTGCAAGAATCTACTATTTTTTACTATTTTCTCCGATAACATAAAGAAAAAAATGTTATCGTAGTAAAAGATAGTAGCTTCTTGCAGGTTCTGGAACAGAGCAAATGATTGGTTTACATTTACGAAATCCACTCGATTTCAACTGTCAATTCCTTTGCGTATACGTCAAATGAAAACTCATCTGAAATCCATTGGATTTCATTTGACGTTTAAGCAATGGAATTGACAGCTGAAATCGAGTGGATTTCCTTGTTAAATCCGGTTATATATAAACGTACTATAATGCTTGGTTTACATTTACGAAATCCACTCGATTTCAACTGTCAATTCATTTGCGTATACGTCAAATGAAAACTCATCTGAAATCCATTGGATTTCATTTGACGTTTAAGCAATGGAATTGACAGCTGAAATCGAGTGGATTTCGTAAATGTAAACTTACTATAAGTCACTTCGATGTTATTAAAACTTAATTTATCTAATGCTATGTTTACATTTACGAAATCCACCCGATTTCATCTGTCAAATCCATAGGTTAAACTTCAAATGAAATCCAATGGATTTCGGATGAGATTTCATTTGACGTTTGAGCTATGGAATTGACAGATGAAACCGAGTGGATTTCGTAAATGTAAACTTAGCATAAACCACGATTTGGGGCGAATGCGTTATTTATTTGACAGATATTTAATGGAATAGATAACTGAACGCATTTTTTTAAATATCTTTGATGTAAATGCGACTAAATGCTTGGTTTACATTTACGAAATCCACTCGATTTCAACTGTCAATTTCTTTGACGTATACACATTTCATTTGACGTATACACAAAGGAATTGACAGTTGAAATCGAGTGGAGTTCGTAAATATAAACCAAGCATAAGATGTGGAATTGACAGTTGTAATCATGGCACAAAAATACTATTCCACCATGGTTATAATCGAGTGGATTTCGTAAATGTAAAATTACTATATGACGGTTTTCTTGGCGATTTGAAAATTTTATACCGTATAATTTCCCCTTCTCTCTTATCAACCCTCGTGAAGATGGTTAATGATTACTTTATAGAGAAACGGTTACTTTACCAACTAAACAAAAACAGCTGATGTGATTTTTGGCGGTTGCTTTGGATGTAAACAAAAGAAGTTAGAGAGTCAATCTTGGAAAATTTAATTTAAAAGAAATGCGAAATGCATTACCAACTAGCACCAAGTTTTCAACTTATTTGTAGAGTAAGTCTATGGTTAAGTAAGGACAACTGATTGTTCCTTTATTTTCACATAAAATTCTTTTATTTTCAGACCCTTAAAGAGAGAACGGAGAATAACAATCGACGTCAACGTTTTGAAATCCTAGAACTTTTAAAAACGTTAAATGCTACTGAAAAGGTAAAAAGGGTAAATGTGCAAAATTCAGGTCATAGATAGATTTTAAGATTTCCAGTTAATATTGGAAAACATTTGCAAAACAAGATTCATTGCAAATACGAGATTAAATAAAATATACATACAGTTAGTCAACTATATTATTGCAAACGATGAATTTTTAAAAAAATAGATGTTTAATTAGGAATTTCTACAATAAATTCTTTCAATAATGTTGGGCTTTTACTTGTTAATGACAACATCAAGCCAACAAATTCAGAAATAGGTCGGAAATAACAAAAACAACAGGCAAAAAGGATAGGTACCTGGTTTTTGTGGTGTCAACTAAATAATTGCAAAATGAATGAATGTGCAATAAAATCTTTCCCGCGATTTTTTCCAATAAAGGATTTTTATGGTATGTGGACATGTAGATTCATAATGTTTGATCATAAATTAATTTTTGTGTGTGTAACATAGACATTATAATCAGAACAAGAGAATGTCAGGTAAACGGTTTCGGAAAATATGCTACATTTGGCCTATTCCAATTATAATAATGGTAAATCTGAAAGAGAAATTCTTTAAGTCACTCCTCGTAAGCTGAGAAGTGTATACAACATCATATACCGCACCGAGAAAGAAGCCAGGCTCAAACTTAAGGCGTTAAATGCAGGCCCAAGATAGTAAACACACGAATTGACAGGAGAGTGATTAAAGAAATTGACGAAAGAGCCCAAAGTAGCACCAGAAAATTGTTTTTTTTTTTTTTTTTTTTAATTAAAAAATATGTTGGAGTAAGTGTGTCACATGCAATAGTCAGAAAAGTGCTACATAATAACAAGCACTCATCACGAGTGACTAGGTAAAAACCATTGCCCTCCCACAGCACAATATATAGAAACTATTCAGACTTGTTACAGACAACTTTTCACGCCATCTTTATTATCGGCATGACGTTACATTTTCTGATGAGACTAAAATTATGCTGTACTATCACGATGGGTCTCAAAAAATGTTGCGAAAATCCCTTACAGCCATGGAAAAGAAAAAGAATTTAATACATACCGTAAAGTTCAGAAAACTGTCATTTATGGTATGGGGTTGTACACCAAGCAGTGATGTTGGTAACATCCAGATTTTGGAGGAAATAATGACATATTAAGTTTATTTAGATGTTTCAAACCAAAAGCGTCAAGAAATTTAGACCTGTTGGCCCTGAAAATTCAAACATATTGCAATATAAGTACTACCAAGACAACGACCCTAAGAATAAATCTAATTTATGTAGGACTTGGTTGTTATACAACTGTACCAAAGTCATTTACACCCCGTTCCAATGTCTAGATATTAACCCCATCGACAATTCATGGGTACACCTGAAGGAAAAAGTTGGGAATAGGCCGCCCACTAACTTGGGGGACTAAATAAAATGCAATAAAGAAGAATGGCAAAAAATATCATTGGAATATGACATTCCGAAACTTATTTATTAAATTCAGATACGTTTACAAACTGTTCTTGATGTCAAAGTTGGTCATACGAAATAATAGGACCAACTTCTCGAAAAATACCGTGAAAGACTGAAAAGTTGTGAATTTTGCAATTCATTAGTTGGCAGTGAAAATCATGAGTTGTTCTCTATTTTTGTTAATTTTTATAAAATGTTTAGTAAAATTTAGCTACTTTTTATTATTTTAGATTAATAAACATATGTAAGAATTATACTGCTAACAAAAATATTAAAAATTATATTCATTTATACCAATCATGGTACAATAATACAGGTAGCATTATCATGCCAGCTGATGGTAACATAATGTGTCAATTGCATTGAATTGATGTCAAATTTTGACATCTTATGTTGCCGACGATTGCCGATGCGGCTACCTGTGTATTTGTACCATGATACCAATAAAATTACGTTTTATTTTAAATTTTGTGATAATTTTGGTTTTGCAATAATTAAGTTGACTAACTGTATTTTCCAAATTATTCAAAAGTAGCTACTGATTGCCAAGTTCTTTTGTAAATTGCCATGGAATATTGGAAGTCTCCATGTCTTGGGAATGTTGCATGATTTGCGTATATTAACAGCAACGGAATTTATTTTAAGGTAAGTTTCATTTTGTTTTTCATGCGTTTTCTCAATTCAGTTCAGGAATATTTCTTATTTCAGTTATAACAGCAGTGAAGATGTCCAGTTGATATTAAATGATTTTCTCGAATCGGAATATGAATTAATAACTAATCTTTTTATAAATTCCACAATGGGTAAAGGAAACCAGCTTTGTCGTAATTATCTTCAGACCATTAAAAGTATCTTGATCCATTTTTTTCAGACTCTTCGAATGCTATACGTTTAAATGAGATATTGGAAGTGTCACTGGAAAATCTATTCAAAGATTTAATAGCGAAATCCGATTTAAATGACCTAAGTTATACAAAATATCTGCGTAATGTTGTTCCTGCAGGTAAGGATGCGTGAAAAAATTTTAATGATTATTTCTAAGCATTATTTTATTGTCCTCTTTTAAAGGTGAACTGTTATTGAAAATAATACAAAAGCATTTGGATGTTATAGTTAAGCTCCACCAGAGCAGTTTAAACGTTACATTCCAGAATTTTTCTTCTTGGATAAATGAGGGTGTTGATGAACTGAAATTTCCCAAGGATCTGTATGAAAATGTAAGTTAAAAACTTGTTTCCAATGATCATACGAAGAGAAAAATATGAATTTTTTATCTATTTGTTGTGACTGCTTTATAAAGCTGTTGTCTTCCCGTCACATCGTTGATTATCGGTGGAAAATATGCTTTCAGTAATTCTATCTTTCCTTTTAAACGAAATAGATCTACATTGAGTTAAAAGAAAATGTACGTCTTTTGTCTTCTTCGAATGTCCCAATATACAAAACACAACCCAAGACATTTTTGCTTCCATGCCTATTGTCCTTTTTGGATGTATTTAAAAACCTTTAATAATTCCATTGTTATTGTCCTCTTTGGATGCATTTAAACAACTTAAAAAAATCCACGCTTATTTTCCTCTTTGAATGCTTTTAAAAACTTTAAAAAAACCCACGTCTAATGTCCTCTTTGGATGCTATTAAAAATCTTTAAAAAATCCACGCCTATTATAATCTTTGGATGCTATTAAAATCTTTAAAAAATCTTAAAAAAAAATCCACGCCTATTGTACTCTTTGGATGCTATTAAAAATCTTTAAAAAATTCACGCTTATTGTCCTCTTTGGATGCATTTAAAAACCTTCAAAAATCCACGCTTATTGTTCTCTATGGATGCATTTCAAAACCTTTACAAAATCCAAGCTTATTGTCCTCTTTGGATGCATTTAAAAAGCTTTAAAAAATCCACGCCTATTGTCCTCTTTGAATGCTATTAAAAATCTTTAAAAACCCACTACTATTGTCCTCTTTGTATTTTTAAAATTTTTAAGAAATTCAGGCATATTGTATTCTTTGGAGGCTTAAAAAACCTTAAAAATATCCACGCCCATTGTCCTCTTTGGATGCTTTCACAACTCAAAAAAATCCACGACTATTGTCCTCTTTGGATTCTATTAATAATCTTTCAAAAATTCACGATTACTGTCCTCTTTGGATGCTATTAAAATTTTTAAAAAATCCAAGACTTATTGTCGTTAATTATTGTTGCTTTTAAAAATCTACGCCTAATGTCGTCTTTGAATGCTTAAAAAAATCCACAAAGTCTGTCCTCTTTGGATGCTTTTAAAAATCTTTAAAAAAATCCATGCCTATTGTCCTCTTTGGAAGCTTTTAAAAATCTTTAAAAAATCCAAGTCCACTGTTCTCTTTGAATGCTTTTAAAAATCATATAAAATCAATGCCTATTGCCCTCTTTGAATGCTTTTAAAAATCTTTAAAAAATCCACTTCCATTGTCCCCTTTGGACGCTCCAAAAAATCTTTAAAAAATCCTGTTGTCCTCTTTCGGTCCTCCTACAAATATTATTCAATGTTTTGTTTTGTTTCAGTTACTCTTGAATAACATCGAAGATTCTTTGAGCTACATTTTGAAATTGTCCGCCAATGATAATTTCAGAGATTGGAAATTTTATTTAATTATACTACAAACATTGTGTAGTCGTAACAATGAAAAGGCAGGTCCTTTTGTAAGAAGTAAGTCATGTTATCGTTAAAATGCCTTTTAACAATTTTAACATTTGAAATTAATTTGCAGAACATCTAAAAGCCCGCTTGAAACAATGTGCCACAGTACCTTGCAAACGGTCCATGTTGAATTTATTGCTTAAAGCTCGTGCAAGCAATGCTGTAACCATGGATATAACAAAAAATTTAAATCTCTATGCCGATTGGTATAAGAATAATATTGGTGAAATGAAATTTTTCCTAAAGGCTGAAGAATTTCACAATGTTATCAATCTGTTGGATCAGTGTATTGCATATGAATCGGAATTGGATTATTTGGAGGTATATTAATATACAAATATAATTAAAAAATATGTTTATTTAAATGAAAATATCCCATATTACAGATCCATGCCGCCATATCCATATCACCACCTGTATTATGTGGCAAGATTGTCCAATCGTATAAAAGTAAATGTAAACAACGTTTACAACAAATCAAAAAGGGCATTAAGGCAACTGATGTTGATGAAAGTATTTTAATTGAAGATAGCAACTGAGGCATTTTCATCCTCATTTGTCCATGCAATAGTCGGTCTGAATGTTACAAATACCAAATCTCTCAATGGTATATGTTATAGTCAATACAGTTCTACTGTTTTATTTACCTCATTTTCTAATGGTATGTATACAATTATAACGTTCATCCCATAGCGTAACACCATCACAGGCACAAATCTTTTTGAAGTTTTGTAAAATACCCTGAACGAGCAATTACACCGCAGGCAATCTTATAAGAAAGTAAAATTAAATAAAAAGAAAAAAACTTTGCGCAGAACATGGCCACTAACCTTTCTCTGGAATTTCCATCAATACGACTCTGTTCATTTCCACCACGACCCAAGTCATCTGGACCCTGTGTTATAACCATCGAACGTCCCATAATTTCATATACCTCTAAAATATTATCCATAAATCGGAATGTTGCACTGGCATTTGCATCATCTCTGATCAACGAACGGAAAGAAACAAAATGATTCCCGTACCAATCACACAAAGCCACAAACTTTTCAGCTTCTCTGAATCGTTTCATTCTCACAACCAAAACAAAATCACAAACTTTTCAATGTAAAAAGATGGAAACCGTACGATTGCTGAAATGTAACTTCGGCTATGCTTTGCCGAGTTGTTTCATTCGCCACCCAAACAAAAAGAATTTTTGGCAAACATTTTCTGTGCGAAATGATCAACGACACACTCATACACACACACATTTGATTGCTTAACAACCCTCCTATCGCTAACTGAAAATACTACGGTTGATGTGGTTGATGTATTCAACCACCAAACGAATCATTCGTTCATTGAATCGTTCAGGTGTTTTGAACTTTTTTGTTTTCTATCTGTTGTTGTGGAATTGAGAACTTTTCGCTATTCGTTTTGTTCGCACTCACGAATGTAAACAAAACTAAACAGCGAGTTCGGTCAACGTGGCTTATGTTTCGTTTTGTATTGTTCCTATGGAAAATACGAAACGAAACGATTGGAAATGTTATATAAAGTATTTTTACGTACGCTGGCAAAAATATTATACATATTTCATAGCAAATTATGGAACTCCTTTCCTTTACCGACCCAAAGCAGAAAATTATGAAAAACTTACCACAGATAGTGCTTTTTACACCGAATCCAACGATGTAATACTTTTGTTGCGGAAATGTATACTTCCCGAGATATGGGCCTCCAAAGATCCACAAAGGCCCTAACCTGTAACTTTGGCAAAACATCGCAGAAAATGATGAAAAAATTACCACAGATAGTGATTTTTATCCCGATTCCAACGATGTATTGCTTTTGTTGCGGAAATGTATACTTCCCGAGATATGGGCCTCAAAAGATCCACAAAGGCCCTAACTTATTTTTCTCTAAATAGCCGGCCTTCGGACGGGTTTTAAGACTTTCTCCTATGGACAGGTGCAAATCTCGGGAACGGGAACAAAATTTTCTTTTAAATTAAATATTTTTCTCTAAATAGCCGGCCTTCGGCCGTGATTTAAGACTTTCTCCTATGGACAGGTGCAAATCTCGGGAATGGGAACAAAATTTTCTTTTAAATTTAATATTTTTGGAGGCCTATAACCCTTCAACAAAATAATACATCGTTGAAATCTGTATAAACATCACTATTTGCGGTAATTATTAATACTTTTCTGCGGTGTTTTGCCAAAATTTTAGACTAGGGCCTTTGTGGAACTTTTGAGGCCCATATCTTGGGAAGTATACACTTCCGCAACAAAAGCAATACATCGTTTGATTCCGTGTAAAAAGTACTATCTGTGGTAATTTTTTCATAATTTTCTGAGGTGGGTCGGTAAAGGAAAGATAAGCCCAAATTATTAAAATGAGGGCAAAGGAAAACGCTATCCTAGAAAAGAGAAAACTGTTTATATTTCCAGGTTAGGTACATAAGCTACCTCGCCTGGATGCCTTGCTTCCTTCTGATAAAAGAATAAAAAACAAAAGGGCAACCTAGTTCGAAATGGGCTCGGCCTTCTTTATTCTTTTATTTTTGTTATATCAGAAATAAAACAGGAAAGCGAGGCAAGCAGGCGAGGCAGCTTATGTACCCAGGCCTTAAAAGTCCATATTTATATTAGGCAATTTTCCTTGCGGAAGGAAAGGTGAGGCATATGGTAACTCTTTGCCTCTCAACACCCTGTCTCACCGACAAACTGACAATTGCCGCAAGGAAAATTGCCTAATGTAAATATGGACAAAATTTTCATTTCATCATGGTACAATGCATTTTCATAGAAACAGAATTGAGCCCCAGACATAGATCAAGTTTGAATATGAAATAAATCTGTATTCTCCTCCCACAAAATATTTGGAAAAAGTACAATTTAACAGCTAACAGCTCGTCTCGGTTCATTTTGAATTTTTTTGCAACAAGTTCTTCTAGGACGGCGCAATTTTTTTTCGAGGGCAAGTCCATACTTCCTGAGTTAATGGCCCAAAAGCTCCAAACAAAATTCTGCCGGAACCAACTAAAGTGGGTAGAACATAAGATAACGCTCGGAGGCAGGAACTTTTTTGGTCTAAACCTTGTACAGCGTATTATTTCTTTCAGACTAGGATTATGTCCGAATATAGACTATATCGGGCGGACCACTTTTTCGGGTACCACCCACACTATGTTTGAAAAGAGTGCAGTTTAAGAACTCGACTGGGGTCGGTTTTTGACAACATATTGTGTATGCGGGCCTAGTCACAACGGTACAATTATTTTCGGGGCAAGCCCATACTTCCTGAGAATTTGACCCAAAAACTCAAACTTATAGAAGACCCCAAACATGAAATTTTTGTAAAATAAACAATGAGTAATAGCTCATTTAGACTAGCCATAAATCCTCGACTGGATTTAATAAATCCAGTATAAATCTCATTGCATTTAGATATACATTTTGGAGGATTTAAATGGCAGTCAGCTGATTTTTGTTCATAGCAGAATTACCAAGGTAGATGCATCAGCCCATCCGATCGAATTTGAAACTTCAAAAGATTTTTTTGTAAATTGAATTCGTCTCAAAAAACATACGTCAAATTACAAATTTATTGTTTAATACTGAAAATGTTAGCACATTATGCTACTAATGCTAACTAAAGAGCAACTAAAGAGTTATTTTATAGCAATTTTCCCATCTAAAATAAATAAACGAATTATTTTATCGTTTAGACATCGTAAATATTGGTCTTGGTTGATTAAAATCAACTTTGTACACCAAAACAAATTTAACTTTTCTGCCTTGTTTACAAATTTTTACATTTTAAATTATTTTTAGTGTCGCAATTCACCGATGCATCTACCTTGTTTCTGGTACCAGCTTGCAACTTTTTGTATTTTCTAGCAACATGTTGCAAAAAACAGAGTTGTATACGAGGATTTATGCCAGATTTAAAACAAATCCACCCAATACGAGGATTTATTTTTGTATGGGAAATGTGATAGATTTTGGCTGGATTTAGCAACTAAAACCTGATAATGTGCTAAATCCGGCTAATGAAGTCATATCTAAATGGGCTATAAAGTTGTTAAAAAGTTACTGTAGGCCTATTCTGTAATTTTTATCGATAGAATAGTTGTTAAAATTTCTTTTGTTTTTGTAACAACTACAAAACAAACAAATGAAATTGTTGTAAAAATTGGAGTAAAGTTGTTAAAAAGTTACTGATTAGGGGGGCTGGGTACGTATTCTGTAACTTTTTAACAACTTCACTCATTGTTTATTTTACAACAATTTCATTTATTTGTTTTGTAGTTATTACAAAAACAAAAGAAATTTTAACAACTTTTCAATCGATAAAAGTTACAGAATAGACCTACTAAACTCTTTTTCAAGCCTTTACCTAATTAACTGCGTGTTGCGTGTGCGTTCAAAAATACAAAAACAAAATACATGTATTTGTTTTTGTTTTCAATTTGAAATACATGTATTTTGTTTTTGTATTTTTGAACGCACACGCAACACGCAGTTAATTAGGTAAAGGCCTCAAGTAATTTTGTTGTCAATTGGCCTGTTCCCGTACGTTATAAAGTGGTAAAAGTTGTAAAAGACGTAAACGATTTTCATATAAATTTTTGGCCTGTTCCCGTACTTTATAAAGTGGTAAAAGTCGTAAATGTTGTAAAAGTCGTAAACGATTTTCATATAAATTTTGTGTACGGGAACGCAAAATGTGTAAAAGTGGTAAAAATTGTAAAAACTTTTTAGTTCTGGAACAGAGCTTTTGTGTACGGGAACGCAAAATGCGTAAAAGTGGTACAAATTGTAAAAACTTTTTAGTTCTGGAACCATGGTAGAACAAATATAAGGTAAAGTTAATACTACAACAAATACAACTCGAACAACAACCACAAAGGAATTTGTTTTTGTTTGTAACGTTACTGCCAGTTGTATTTGTAAACAAAACAAGGAAATGTCTATAAATTATTGGAATTTAAAAAACTAATAATTTTTCACATTTGGTTGAATATTTTGGAAAACATAAATGAAAATTCGTTACATTTTCAATTTTTATGTTTCCACATCATTCCACTAAATGCATAAATTCTCGCAGAAAGTAGAATTCTTGCAGAAAAGATTGGGGTCGCTGGAAATTCATAGAAAAAGGAGAAGCTGTTTCAATGTTTTGTTTTAGAAATCAAAGAAGCACATGTTTATTAGGGCTGTATTTCTTTAAATTTTAACAAAATACCTCACATATTAACAAACGTTGTATCGCCTCTACAAGCGGGGATTTACTGCGCGGCTTATCGTTCGAACTTGGAGGAGGTTACATATCATTGATATGAAGAAGTCTTTCTGGGAAATGTTTTTTTTCGAATGATATATTTTTTTTTCTCAAAAAAATATATGTCCCCAATGTACATCGAAATAGAAATAAATGTATAAAATGTCATATGAAATTTGACACTAACGTTACAACACAGTTCAGTCAGTAGTGGGATTCTGTAACTCATTTTTGCTGTTACCGACAAAAATCGGTAAAATTAAATCGCAAAATTATGACTAAAAACATAAAGAAAAGTTGGCATCACTGTTTGTGTCGGTAGAGGCTAGCGACTACTTTTTATTCATTGTTAACTTACCGAAAAATTTCGTTAATTATCGAAATTATAAGCATTTTAATTTTACCCCACTACAGTAGTGGGATTCTGTAACTCATTTTTGCTGTTATCGATAATCGTCGGTAAAATGAATATGCTTATAATTTCGATAATTAACGAAATTTTTCGGTAAGTTAACGATGAGTAGAAAGTAGTCGCTAGCCTCTACCGACACAAACAGTGATGCCAAATTTTCTTTATGTTTTTAGTCATAATTTTGCGATATTATTTTACCGATTTTTGTCGGTAACAGCAAAAATGAGTTACAGAATTCCACTACAGAGGTGTGTTTTGCTGCTACCTTTTCTTAGTCTTGTGCCAGACTATGAAAATTTTCATGAAAATGTTTTGAGCTTATGGGTAAGAAGGGAGAAAGGGAGCTCCTTCACCTCCGCTCTCTCCTAAAAGCTAAAACATTTTCATGTGTTATTTTCAGTGTCTGGCACAAGGGTTAAGGCCCCGGCACATACGGTCCGTTGAGTGTCGCGTTACAACAACCACATGAAAAAATCAAGAACAAACTTGGCATCACTTACACATTTTTCATGTGGTTGTTGCTTCCAACGCGCGACGCGACTCACAACGGATCGTATGTGCCGGGGCCATTATTCTACCATGCCCTTCTCTCATAGAATCATTCGTGAAAATGGTTAATGATTACTTTATAGAGAATCGGTTACTTTACCAACTAAGCAAAAACAGCTGATATGATTTTTGGCGGTTGCTTTGGATGTAAACAAAAAAAGTTAGAATGTCAATCTTGGAAAATTGAATTTAAAAGAAATGCGAAATGCATTACCAACTAGCACCAAGTTTTCAACTTATTTGTAGAGTAAGTCTATGGTTAAGTAAAGGGTTGTTTACACCATCTATCAATGTCGTATTAGATGCCAAATCTTCTACCTGCGAATGTTGTACACATAGTGTAACCACTATGAAAATTTTCATCTATCAAAATGATTTGGCAACTCATATGTAAATTTTTCATTTAGGGAGCGCTCTAGTAGTAGTAGTAGTAGTATTTATTGAGTCTTTTAAATTCTTTTACAATGATAATAGAGCGTATAATAATGTACGTATACTTAGAATTGTAATTGTTTTATTCTAAAGATCAGTAAAAAGTAAAAGCTACATGCTAGGGTAGAATCGACAACGAGTTATTTTAATCTCAGGTATAGTTTACAAACTCAAGGCTTGCTCCCGGCCTATGAAAACGTACGAACAGAGCAAAGTCTGTATAATTAACAATAAAACAATAACACTTAAAAACTAAATAACAAAAACGAGCTGTCTATACATTTATGTTGACAGAGAGAACAATGAAATTGCGTGTTTAATGTTTATACGATATTAACGTTTACTATTAAAACCGACAAGAAATTTAATTTTCTATTTTGAGATTATGCTAAATCACAGACTTATTAAAAATTCATATTTTCCTCTATAAATAGTATAGATAATAAATGTTCCACCTACATAAGCCCTTAATATAAACTTAAGGGTACGAATGTGGTGGTGGCGAACCATTATGTTGTTCATCCTCTTCGGCTTCCTGGAGTGGATTTTAAGTAGAAAGGGGGCTTAGAGTAAGCAACTAGGTTTTCCTCTAATGGCTCGTTTAGAATGCCGACAGGTGACAGGTAGTCTACATCAGACCAACTTATGCCTCGTTCAGATTGAAATATTTCTTGCATTAGGCTGTTATCATGCCACTCCAAGTTTGAAACAAAACGCTTTTGTAAATTGAGGGCATACTGGCAAAGAGGCATTATATTCGCTGCTTTATAAACGAATGAGTTAGAATGTCTTTTCGTGGGATTAACGTAATTTTTATTGATACACTTTCGAAGAATATTTCTTTCAAGGACTTCCAAGTCATTTGCTACTGATGGTGAGATGGTGAACCATGATGAGAATCCATATGTTAGGGCCGATCTTATTACCACTTTATATAATAAAAGTTTTGTAGCTTGAGGCAGGTATTTATTATTGAATAAAAACGCGAAAGCTCCCAGCAAACGCTTTGCTTTATCCATTAACCATCTAGCATGCATGTTGAATTTGAACAAATAGTTGAAATGTACTCCCAGATATTTAATTTCATGTGTGAAGGGTATTTCGACACCATCTAGGGTTAATTGTAATAGCTTGCTTTCTGGTACTACGTACCTCGCACATTTTCCAGATGGGTTCCTTATACATATCGCCTGCGATTTTCCAGCATTTATATGTAAACCCCATTTTTTATAAAAATTATTTATGAGGCCAAGGTGTTGCGATGCTATATTCAAAGCTTGAGTTGGCGAGCTATCGTGGGCATAAATAATGCAGTCGTCAGCAAACAGCAAAGCTTTGGAAGATTGTGATAAATGCGGAAAATCATACATAAATATGTTGAAAAGTAGTGGGGCCAGCACACTGCCCTGTGGGACACCGCTTTTAACATCTCCTTGAGAAGACACACAGTTGTCAATTTGAGTTCTAAAAGTTCGATTCTCGAAAAAACTTTTAAAAAGCTTTATTAGAAAAGGATCAACTCCAAGTTCGACCAGTTTATAAAGAATTCCTTTGTTAGATGCGGAGTCAAACGCTTTCCTAATATCTAACGAAATAGCGACTGTGCTTATTTTTTGGCGTAGATTTTCAGTGATGTCGCTGTAAAACTTTAGTAGGGCATGTTGGGTCGAGTGGCCTCTTTTGAATCCAAACTGGTATTCTAATATGGGATCTATTAAAAAAACATTCTCCAATTTCTCCTTTAATATGTGTTCAAACAATTTTCCAGTATTTGAGAGAAGGGAAATTGGTCGGAAATCATCTGGTACTATGCTGCTCATTTTTTTCCTAATTGGAAGTATTTTTGCTGATTTCCATGCACAAGGGAAATAGCCATTATTTATGCAATTGTTAAAAATAACAGTCAATAATTTGATGGACGCATTGGGAAGTTTTTTTAATATAAAATTGGAAACATTATCGAAGCCTGTTGATTTTTTGTTGTTGATCAAATTTATTATCTCCTTTATTTTTAGGCTGTCGATAAAATGGTATCTGTCGGGATTGTTTAACGAGTTAAATTCCTCACTGAAGGTGTATATATTGGAAGGTGTTGGTTCCAGTACCGATGCAACTCTGCTTTCGAGATCTGCTACTGGATTGGTTGGTAGCCGTTCTTGAAAAATTGAAGAATACACGCTACGAAAATGATCACAAATCAACCAGGGATCAGAAACTACCTGGTCATTGATTTGGATTTTGTTGCAAAATGATTGTTTATTTCTCCCGGCTATCTGAAAGACATCCCGAAATGCCTTGGGACCCGGTTTTATCAACTTCAGCTTATCATTGAATGCTTTGGCATACTCCATATTTATAGTTTCTTTTATTATTATTTTCAGCAACTGGATTTGCTTAGATAAAATGTTGTACTCCAAATTTGTCCTGTTCCCGGTGCGGTGAAACAATCTTTTTAGCTGATTTTGCCATCTCCGTTTTATTTTATAAAGATTCTTTGCATGATCCGATAGTAATAGTTGGTTATGTTTAAGCTCAACTTTTTGACAGTGGTTATCATGAGTTGTTGAAAGACTCGATGTAAAATCATTTAATATGGCATCAATTTCACTGTTTGCTAAATTCCTGTCAACTGGAGGCATGATACCTTCCGATGCAAAATCTAGATCCCTTTGGAAATTAGACCAATTTGTATTTTTGTAAGATGTAACAACGCGGGGACTTCTTATCGCTAAGTATAGCGAGTTTATATGTACATCTAATTTAAGTGGGTAATGGTCTGAAAAAGTGGGGAGGCTGGATACACTAAAACTGCTGTTTATTAAACTGGCGCTTATTAGGAAATGGTCCAAGTACGACGATCCTCTGGGGAAAGACGGATTACTATCACATAAGCGAAATACCTCCATGGAATTATCATCCAACCATTTTCTTAGAACTTTTCCATTGCTATTATCCATGTTATCTCCCCAACTGGTATTTTTTGCGTTCAGGTCACCGCCCAATATGAACCCATCAAAGGTAGATATAGCTTGGAGCATATTATTTAAGCTATCAGAGAAAGATGTTGTAGGAGTGTTACATGACACATACAATGATCCAATTAAATATGTTTTCCTTATGTTATCATAGATTGTGCTGATTTCAATGAATGTTTTGTGGAAATCAATATTAATGATGTTGATAAGTTTATATTGAATTGATTTTTTAATTAAAATTCCTACTCCCACAGCAGAGTGATCATAAATAAAATTGTATCCCTGGATATACACTTTCTTTTTGTTCAGGTGGCATTCCTGAATTAATCCAATATCTATTTTGTGCTGAAATAGCATGTGTTGTAGATCAATCTGACGACTCTTGTCAATCAGCGATTGCACGTTGAATGTAATAATTCTTAGGGACCTATGATCCATATTGAGTCCGAACTTTGTTCAAGATACGCAAAAACTCTTTTTTTGCTTCGTTTTTCGACATGGACTTAAATGCACCAAGGAACTGATCTATTTCCTGTTCAAGGGACATTTCTTCTGTATCAAGAAAATATGTTGAGAGCTTCAGAAACTCATCTACAATAGTTGGCTTCCTTTTTGGAGCCGGCTGTTGATCAAAAAGATCTGAAAATGTTTTCCCTGGTAGGCAATACGATGTTTTCAGGGTGGTTTTTACATTGCTTGTAGCTGTTTCTTTGATCTCACGCTCCTTATTTATGCGTTCTCTTCTATTTGCAAGATACTTCTTGTATGCTGCGCACCCTTTATAATTCGCGGGGTGGCCTTTTTCGCCGCAATTTACACAGAAGGGTTCTGATGTTTCAGTTTTAGATTGTTGACATTCACGGGGCCCGTGTTTCTGATCGCACTTGACGCAGTTATACTCGGAACCGCAATTTTTAGCTATATGGCCCCAGCGCTGACAACGATGGCATTGCGTTTCCGTATTCTTTTTATTAGGAAGCTCCCAGGTGATGTCATTTTTTAAAATGGTCTTTACATGTGAAACGTCTTTTAAAGACTTACCAGGTAACAGGGATACTAACACAAGGCCAGTATCTATATTTTTCTTTCTCGAGTATGACGTCGTGAAGTTTGTAACCTTGTCTATACAATTCGGCAACTCTTGATCCAGCGCCTTCTTAATAATATCCAAGTTAATGTGATGATAAAACCCACGTAATATCACCGACACTTGTCTCAACTCCTTAGGAGTAAAGGAGTATGCTCTTACTGGATTCCCATTGGCAGGTCTTTCCCGTAACATTTTCAGCATTTCTGCATGTACTGCTGGGTCCTCGAAATACAGTTTACTTTTGTATCGGTTTACATTTTTTACTTTGAAGTTAATCTTCGGTGTCTTTGATTCTAGTTGTTCTATTATACTTTTTATATTCGCGTCAAATAAAAAAATAGGTGGACATAATTTCTTCCTTCTTGGGGCAGGAGTTTCTTTATCGTTTGGATTTACTTTTTTCTTCCTAATGTCAATAGGATGAGGTACGCCTTCAATCTGCAATCCAGCGAGGGCTGCGAATCTGTTTTGTCCATTTGGATCATATGATAGATTTGATAAGTCAATTTCTGCCCGTGTGGGCGAACACTCAAAACGTTGTCGCTTCGACTTTGCATTAATTTGCATGGCTGCAGCGTGTTTGGATGTGGACGGCTCCCAAATGACATCCGCCTCCATCTTTTGGGAACTACCAGAGCACAACATGCCCTGATATACCCAAAAACAATTGGTTAGCTACTTTCAAAATTTAATTAAATTTTTATAAAAATTGCGCTTAAATTTTGCTACTATACCACTAGGGCTCTATAACTCGAATCCTAGGGAGCGCTCTATTTGATACGGCATTCTCGTATGTAAACATAAATTTATCAGCTGTTTTCTGACATTCTCAAACAAAAAATGAAAAACAAAATCTTTTAAAAAAGAAAATGGAAAGGTATGTATATTTAAATATTCAGTAAAGTAAATAAATGGCGTTTATAATGTTATTTTCAGATCGATTGGTCAAAAGACGCAGTCTTTGAAGTGATTGTTTGGTGGCAAAAACATGAATGCCTCTATAACTCCGAACACCAATTCTACCAATTCAGTTTGCTTCAACCAAAATTAAAATTTGCGCAAAATTGCAACTCAACAATAAATGTAAATAATGACAAAAACAGCTGTTTTTATATTTTTAGGTTATGTCATACGAAAATAACACTTGCAGGTATGAACGCACAAATTGAAAGTTGTATGGATGACGTCAATTTTGACAAACATAGAGAATGTCGAATGGGTGAAAGAAATGGCAGTTCATATGACATTGATAGATGGTGTAAACAGCCCTTAAGGACAACTGATTGTTCCTTTATTTTCATATAAAATTCTTTTATTTTCAGACCCTTAAAGAGAGAACGGAGAATAACAATCGACGTCAACGTTTTGAAATCCTTGAACTTTTAAAAACGTTAAATGCTACTGAAAAGGTAAAAGAGGGTAAATGTACAAGATTCAGGTCATAGATAGATTTTAAGATTTCCAGTTAATATTGGAAAACATTTGCAAAACAAGATTAATTGCAAATTCGAGATTAAATAAAATATGCATATTTTCCAAATTATTCAAAAATAGCTACTGATTGCCAAGTTCTTTTGTAAATTGCCATGGAATATTGGAAGTCTCCATGTCTTGGGAATGTTGCATGATTTGCGTATATTAACAGCAACGGAATTTATCTTAAGGTAAGTTTCAATTTGTTTTTCATTCATTTTCTCAATTCAGGAATGTCTCCTATTTCAGCTATAACAGCAATGAAGATGTCCAGTTGATATTAAATGATTTTCTCGAATCGGAATATGAATTAATAACTAATCTTTTTATAAATTCCACAATGGGTAAAGGAAACCAGCTTTGTCGTAATTATCTTCAGTTCATTAAAAGTAGCTTAATTCATTTTTTTTCAGACTCTTCGAATGCTATACGTTTAAATGAGATATTGGAAGTGTCACTGGAAAATCTATTCAAAGATTTAATAGCGAAATCCGATTTAAATGACCTAAGTTATACAAAATATCTGCGTAATGTTGTTCCTGCAGGTAAGAATGCGTGAAAAAGTTTTAATGATTATTTCTAAGCATTATTTTTTTGTCCTCTTTTAAAGGTGAACTGTTATTGAAAATAATACAAAAGCATTTGGATGTTATAGTTAAGCTCCACCAGAGCAGTTTAAATGTTACATTCCAGAATTTTTCTTCTTGGATAAATGAGGGTGTTGATGAACTGAAATTTCCCAAGAATCTGTATGAAAATGTAAGTTAAAAACTTGTTTCCAATGACCATACCGAGAGAGAAAAATAGTGAACCAACAGTATGTCAACATTGAGAAGCATGGTGTAAGAGGAAAGTTAATTTCACACACGTCACATCCACTCTTTAAAAAATACAAGCTTCCTTTCTCTTTGGATGCTTTTAAAACTCTTTAAAAAATCCACGCTTATTGTCCTCTTTGGATGCTTTTAAACCCCTTTAAAAAATCCACACTTATTGTCCTCTTTTGATGCTTTTAAACCCCTTTAAAAAATCCACGCTTATTGTCCTCTTTGGATGCTTTTAAACCCCTTTAAAAAATCCACACTTATTGTCCTCTTTTGATGCTTTTAAACCCCTTTAAAAAATCCACGCTTATTGCCCTCTTTGGTTTTTAAATACCTTTAAAAAATCCACGCTTATTGCCCTCTTTGGTTTTTAAATACCTTTAAAAAATCCACGCTTATTGCCCTCTTTGGATGCATTTAAAAACCTTTAAAAAATCCACGCTTATTGTCCTCTTTGGATGCATTTGCAAACCTTTAAAAAATCCACGCTTATTGTCCTCTTTGGATGCATTTAAAAACCTTTAAAAAATCCACGCTTATTGTCCTCTTTGGATGCATTTGCAAACCTTTAAAAAATCCACGCTTATTGTCCTCTTTGGATGCATTTAAAAACCTTTAAAAAATCCACGCTTATTGTCCTCTTTGGATGCTTTTAAACCCCTTTAAAAAATCCACGCTTATTGTCCTCTTTGGATGCTTTTAAACCCCTTTAAAAAATCCACACTTATTGTCATCTTTTGATGCTTTTAAACCCCTTTAAAAAATCCACGCTTATTGCCCTCTTTGGATGCATTTAAAAACCTTTAAAAAATCCACGCTTATTGTCCTCTTTGGATGCATTTGCAAACCTTTAAAAAATCCACGCTTATTGTCCTCTTTGGATGCATTTAAAAACCTTTAAAAAATCCACGCTTATTGTCCTCTTTGGATGCTTTTAAACCCCTTTAAAAAATCCACGCTTATTGTCCTCTTTGGATGCTTTTAAACCCCTTTAAAAAATCCACACTTATTGTCCTCTTTTGATGCTTTTAAACCCCTTTAAAAAATCCACGCTTATTGCCCTCTTTGGATGCATTTAAAAACCTTTAAAAAATCCACGCTTATTGTCCTCTTTGGATGCATTTGCAAACCTTTAAAAAATCCACGCTTATTGTCCTCTTTGGATGCATTTAAAAACCTTTAAAAAATCCACGCTTATTGTCCTCTTTGGATGCTTTTAAACCCCTTTAAAAAATCCACGCTTATTGTCCTCTTTGGATGCTTTTAAACCCCTTTAAAAAATCCACACTTATTGTCCTCTTTTGATGCTTTTAAACCCCTTTAAAAAATCCACGCTTATTGCCCTCTTTGGATGCATTTAAAAACCTTTAAAAAATCCACGCTTATTGTCCTCTTTGGATGCATTTGCAAACCTTTAAAAAATCCACGCTTATTGTCCTCTTTGGATGCATTTAAAAACCTTTAAAAAATCCACGCTTATTGTCCTCTTTGGATGCTTTTAAACCCCTTTAAAAAATCCACGCTTATTGTCCTCTTTGGATGCTTTTAAACCCCTTTAAAAAATCCACACTTATTGTCCTCTTTTGATGCTTTTAAACCCCTTTAAAAAATCCACGCTTATTGCCCTCTTTGGATGCATTTAAAAACCTTTAAAAAATCCACGCTTATTGTCCTCTTTGGATGCATTTGCAAACCTTTAAAAAATCCACGCTTATTGTCCTCTTTGGATGCTTTTAAACCCCTTTAAAAAATCCACGCTTATTGTCCTCTTTGGATGCTTTTAAACCCCTTTAAAAAATCCACACTTATTGTCCTCTTTTGATGCTTTAAAACCCCTTTAAAAAATCCACGCTTATTGCCCTCTTTGGTTTTTAAATACCTTTAAAAAATCCACGCTTATTGCCCTCTTTGGATGCATTTGCAAACCTTTAAAAAATCCACGCTTATTGTCCTCTTTGGATGCATTTAAAAACCTTTAAAAAATCCACGCTTATTGTCCTCTTTGGATGCATTTAAAAACCTTTAAAAAATCCACGCTTATTGTTCTCTTTGGATGCATTTCAATACCTTTAAAAAAAATCCACGCTTATTGTCCTCTTTGGATGTATTTAAAAATCTTTAAAAAATCCACGACTATTGTCCTCTTTGTATTTTTAAAATTTTTAAGAAATCCAGGCATATTGTATTCTTTGGAGGCTTTCACAACTCTTTAAAAATCATCTTTGGATGCTATTAAAAATCTTTCAAAAATCCACGACTATTGTCCTCTTTGGATTCTATTAAAAATCTTTCAAAAATTCACGATTACTGTCCTCTTTGGATGCTATTAATTTTTTTTTAAAAAACCAGCGTCTTATTGCCTTCTTTGCATGCTTTTAAAAATATACGCCTAATGTCGTCTTTGAATGCTTTAAAAAATCCACAAACACTGTCCTCTTTGGATGCTTTTAAAAATCTTTAAAAAATCCATGCCTATTGTCCTCTTTGGATGATTTTAAAAATCTTTAAAAAATCCAAGTCCATTGTTCTCTTTGAATGCTTTTAAAAATCATATAAAATCAATGCCTATTGCCCTCTTTGAATGCTTTTAAAAATCTTTAAAAAATCCAGTTCTATTGTCCCCTTTGGACGCTCCAAAAAATCTTTAAAAATCCTATTGTCCTCTTTGGGTCCTCCTAAAAATATTATTCAATGTTTTTTTGTTTCAGTTACTCTTGAATAACATCGAAGATTCTTTGAGCTACATTTTGAAATTGTCCGCCAATGATAATTTCAGAGATTGGAAATTTTATTTAATTATACTACAAATATTGCGTAGTCGTAACAATGAAAAGGCAGGACCTTTTGTAAGAAGTATGTCATGTTATCGTTAAAATGCTTTTAACCGATTCTAACATTCGAAATTAATTGCAGAACATCTAAAAGCCCGCTTGAAACAATGTGCCACAGTACCTTGCAAACGGTCCATGTTGAATTTATTGCTAACAGCTCGTGACTCCAATGCTGTAACCATGGATATAACAAAAAATTTAAATCTCTATGCCGATTGGTATAAGAATAATATTGGTGAAATGAAATTTTTCCTAAAGGCTGAAGAATTTCACAATGTTATCAATCTGTTGGATCAGTGTATTGCATATGAATCGGAATTGGATTATTTGGAGGTATTTTAATATATAAATATAATTAAAAAAATGTTTATTTAAATGAAAATATCTCTTATTACAGATCCATGCCGCTATATCCATATCACCACCTGTACTGTGTGGCAAGATTGTCCAATCGTATAAAAGTAAATGTAAACAACGTTTACAGCAAATCAAAAAGGGCATTAAGGCAACTGATGTTGATGAAAGTATTTTAATTGAAGATAGCAACTGAGACATTCTCATCCTCATTTGCCCATGCAATAGTCGGTATGAAAGTTACAAATACCAAATCTCTGAATGGTATATGTTATAGTCAATACAGTTCTACTGTTTTATTTACCTTCTTTTCTAATGGTATGTATACAATTAAATGCCTTAACCAATTTATAAATCTATTACAAAACACAGATGTACTTATTAATTTATTATTATTCCATTAAAACTACAACTTTTGTGCTCTTGTACCACCTGCTATGGGTTTATAACGTTCATCCCATAGCGTAACACCATCACAGGCACAAATCTTTTTGAAGTTTTGTAAAATGTTTGTTTTGTTTTAGTTGAAGATTCAATCACATGATTGCTAAGTCTGGAGTTTCCCCCATTGGCTTAACTTCATCACTTTCCTCTTTGCAGAGAAAAATGTTTACAAAACGCACTGACAGCTTGCAAAATTTACTGATCGCTACCAATATCATGATTTCATCCCGGCGAAGGGAATTATCAATTGGCTTTTCAGTTTTTGAAATGATGATTTTTTAGTGAAAACCTGAACTCTTTAAGCATCGAGTATTCTCATGTTAATGAGAATGATGCTCACTTTTCGGATTTCCCAAAAAAACACCAGAACAAAATATTTGCAAGCTGACAGCACGATTCAACTAAGAAATCATCGATTTCTGTTAAGTTGAAATAACATCAACACAGTTACCTGTGAGTATGTCGATGGAATTTTATTTACAAAATTCCGTTTTGCGCGTGCCTTCGCTGTTTTTTGTTTGTTTTGTTTTAGTTGAAGATTCAATCACATGATTGCTAAGTCTGGAGTTTCCCCCATTGGCTTAACTTTTTTCTCTGCAAAGAGGAAAGTGATGAAGTTAAGCCAATGGGGGAAACTCCAGACTTAGCAATCAGTTTTGTAAAATACCAGCAGAACGAGCAATTACACCGCAGGCAATCTTACAAGAAAGTAAAATTAAATAAAAAGAAAAAATCTTTGCGCAGAACATGGCCACTAACCTTTCTCTGGAATTTCCATCAATACGACTCTGTTCATTTTCACCACGACCCAAGTCATCTGGACCCTGTGTTATAACCATCGAACGTCCCATAATTTCATATACCTCTAAAATATTATCCATAAATCGGAATGTTGCACTGCCATTTGCATCAGCTCTGATCAATGAATGGAAAGAAACAAAATGATTCCCGTACCAATCACACAAAGCCACAAACTTTTCAGCTTCTCTGAATCTTTTCAATGTAAAAAGATGGAAACCGTACGATTGCTGAAATGTAACTTCGGCTATGCTTTGCCGAGTTGTTTCATTCGCCACCCAAACAAAAAGAATTTTTGGCAAACATTTTCTGTGCGAAATGATCAACGACACACTCATACACACACACATTTGATTGCTTAACAACCCAGCAAACCAAATGTCGGATGTCTGACATATCGGAACAATTTCGGAAGCAAAATCGTTCAGATTTCGTATCGATTTCTATACGATTTTTCGTAGGGGGATTTGTTCAGATTTCGTTCCGATTTCGGAGAAAATGTCGGAAGTAAATTTCCCTTCGAATTTGCTATGTTTTTCTTCCGATTTCGTTACGAATTCGGATCGATATGTCGGAAACAAATTCCCCTTCGCACAACAACCACCTTTTGTATATATCTAACAAGCAACATTTTAGTTTGTTGTCGAAAAACAAAATGGTTGGTTATAAAATTCGCATATACATTTTTTAAATATTTTAAATATAAATGCAACATATAATAATTCAACCTAGTGCTGATAGAATCAACATATTGGTACACTGTTCTAATATAACTACAAAATGATAACAACGGCGAAAATCATTAGATATCTTTGAAATTATAATCTTCCAATAAAAAACATAACAAAGAAAATTTATCAATAAAAAATTGGCATCAGAAAAAAAATTTTTCCTTCGATAATCATACGAAATTATTCCAAAATCGTTCAGAAATCTTTACGAAAGTTCGGAACGAACTTCAGATTTTCAAACGACATTATTCCGAAATCGTTCAGAAATCTGTACGAAAATTCGGAGGAAAAAATTCGAATTCCGAATTTCCCAAGGATTTTCTTCCGATTTCGTTGCGAATTCTGACCGAAATCGATCCGATTTCGCTTCGAAATTTCGTTCCGAAATTATGTCAACCACTCCATACAACTTTCGTTAAGATATCGTTACGATTTCGGATCAGATATCGGACGTAACGTCCGAAATTTGTTCCGATTTCGTTACGATATCGGTACGATTGGTTTGCTGGGAACCCTCCTATCGCTAACATCAAAATACTGAAAATACTACGGTTGATGTGGTTGATGTTTTCAACCACCAAACGAATCATTCGTTCATTGAATCGTTCATGTGTTTTGAACTTTTTTGTTTTCTATCTGTTGTTGTGGAATTGAGAACTTTTCGCTATTCGTTTTGTTCGCACACACGAATGTAAACAAAACAAAACTAAACAGCGAGTTCGGTCAACGTGGGTTATGTTTCGTTTTGTATTCTTCCTATGGAAAATACGAAACGAAACGATTGGAAATGTTATATAAAGTATTTTTACGTACGCTGGCTCTGATATTTCCCAAATCTCCAGCATGCCGGTTATTTGCATCATCTTCAGGTGAGCCATGTGGGGAACCTCGTGGATTATAATGGCCACCAACTGATGCACAACCAGCAGAAATATCACCACTTTTATGGACATCTATGCCGTGTAAACCCGGTGTTAAACCATCCAAAACACCATCAACTACAACTCCAGGTTTATCGTTGCGTATGGCTGTGCAACGTATTACTCCGATCTACTCCGATCGCTATTACAACTATCTACATCGCGGCCTTTACTTACTTTAGCTGGCCCATTACAGAACATTTGTTCCATAGGCCGAACATCTTTTCCTGTAGTTGGTACCAGGGTTCATTGGTATGAATAATTATTCTTCCCTGTTTATTTCCTACTTCCATTTCTCCCATACCTTTTAGGTGAGCTCCTTACACTATTCTCTAATTTCTTGCCCTTCACTTGTACCTCAAACTCAACCTAAAGAAATAAAATGGGAAATTAAATAGCAAACTCTACCTTAATTTCAGCCATATTTCCCGAAAATATGTGTATTCAAATAATTTAAATTGAATTTGCTCCTTTTTTTGAATAATTGGCGAAACGGCACAATTCCAAACTGGAAACCGGACTTTCCAACATCGGCAGCTCGTCCCGCAAACCAAAGTGTCAGTTTAGAGCCAACAATCCCAGTGACGATCACATTAGGATTCATTGGACGCCACCCTGCCGAATAACACAAAACAAGGGTTTGTAGAGTTCAGGCACAGGAAATCTCCCTGTCACAAAATAATGATGGGTGTGCCACAAGGAGGAATACTGTCGCCAGTACGACTCAATTTCTATCTTGAAAGCCTCTGCCACCTTAAGTCCATATGGTAGACTGGTCAGGTGTTCACATCAACGATACCTGTGCCATAGTCAACATTTACTTTGCCTCCATATCGAGCTTCCTAAAGGCAGAACATTAGTTTTGCCATCTACAAAATAAAGGAGCTGAGCGATAAACTTGATGTAAGAGTAGACGACAGAATAATTCCAACCGTTCAGAACTCCAAAAATGTTGGGTGTTATATTTGATCAACCACTTACTTTCACCAAACACGCTACATACGTCAAAAAAGTCCAGGAATAAAGTTTTGAAAACCCTTACAGAATCCACTTGGGCCTAGGAACAATAAATTATCCTTGCTATCTATAAGGCCATAGGCCGTTGCAGACAACCCGTTACATCAACTTCAGAATGATAATTCCTATTGTTTTTTCTCTATTTGGAACATTGATTTATTAAAAAATTTAATTTCCACAATTTGTCCCTGATGATGTGCCTCTATAATCGATATCGATGCATAACTAACAAGTGAGAAAAGGCTATAGTCGGGACGGAACCGACCATGTGATACCCTACACCATTACCTCTCTGCACAATCTTTTCACTGGTAAACATTTCTTTTAGGGAATATAATCCGACTACCACCAAACATAATATGCCTCTTTCTCTCTGGGACCCCCATAAGCAACCTAAATTTCGTGACCATCCAATCGAAATTGCGACATGTAGCGTAATTGCAAAAATGGAAGAATTGTATGCATTACCTACCGACTATTGTGGTATCTCTGTTGTTTGACCACCTATGACAACCTACTTTACATCGTTGTAAAGGTGATATTTTCTACTTTCCGTGCCATGTTTTGCTTTCCATAAACCTCTTAAAGAAACAGAGATATTGGCTTTGAAATAAAACGTTGACCTTTTCTCCAAATAGGTTTTTGCCCATTCCGAGCCCTAAATATTATCCGAGCATAAGCAAAATCAATAGGGACCGGGAACCCCATCAACACCCAAAATTTGGTGACGATCCGACCTGTAGCGTGATTACAAGATTTAGATGGACAGACGGACGGTATGGTATATATGTATGGATCTACGACCATTATTTCGATGCGTTACAAACTTTTTGGCCAAAACCAACTTATAATACCCTCCCCACATAGTGGTATAGGGTAAAAAAATACATCTGTACATATATAGAAGTCATCACTTGGAGTTCCAAATTCTAGACGGCTTTTGTATCCTTCTTCTATATTTGGCATAGGTAAATTGAACGATATTTCCTCGGAGATTCGAATCTAAGTTTTGCTATAAGAATAAAGAACAACGCTTGAAAATAATCGCACTCATGTACTATACACAAATTTTAGGATGACCACATACCCCTACCGCTAATGGACACGACTTTTGTTCCTGTGGTGCATTTTCCCAATATTTAGCCCAGAATTCACTCTCGCATAGAAACACCCTATCTTTCAGAAATGGTCTATAGAAGCGCCCTTTCTTTCAGAAATCGTCTGTAGAGGCGCCCTTTCTTTCAGAAATGGTCTATAGAAGCACCCTTTCTTTCAGAAGGGGTCAATAAAAGCAAACTATCTTTCAGAAAGGGTCTATAGAAGCACCATATCTTTCAGAAAGGGTCTATAGAAGCACCATATCTTTCAGAAACGGTCTATTGAAGCACCCTTTCTTTCAGAAGGGGTCAATAGAAGCACCCTATCTTTCAGAAAGGGTCTATAGAAGCATCCTTTCTTTCAGAAGTGGTCAATAGAAGCAACATTCCTTCCAGAAAGGGTTTTTAGAAGCACCTTTTCTTTCAGAAAGGGTCTATAGAAGCATTTTTCTTCCAGAAAGGGTCTATAGAAGCAACCTTTCATTCAGATAGGGTCTATAGAAGCGCTCTTTCCGAAAGGAAGGGTCTATAGAAGCGCCCTTTCAGAAAGGAAGGGTCTATAGAAGCAACCTTTCATTCAGATAGGGTCTATAGAAGCGCTCTTTCCGAAAGGAAGGGTCTATAGAAGCGCCCTTTCAGAAAGGAAGGGTCTATAGAAGCACCCTTTTTTAGAAAGGGTCTATAGAAGCACCCTTTTTTCAGAAAAGGTCTATAGAAGCACCCTTTTTTCAGAAAGCGTTTAAAATGCACCCTTTTTTTGAAGGGTCTATAGAAGCACTCTTTTTTCTGAAAGGAAGGGTCTATAGAAGCACCCTTTTTACAGAAAGGAAGGGTCTATAGAAGCACCCTTTTTACAGAAAGGAAGGGTCTATAGAAGCACCATTTTTACAGAAAGGAAGGGTCCATAGAAGCACCATTTTTTCAGAAAGGGTCTATAGAAGCGCCCTTTCAGAAAGGAAGGGTCTATAGAAGCGCCCTTTCAGAAAGGAAGGGTCTATAGAAGCACCCTTTTTCAGAAAGGGTCTATAGAGGCACCCTTTTTTCAGAAAGGGTCTATAGAAGCACCCTTTTTCCAGAAAGCGTCTAAAGAAGCACCCTTTTTTCAGAAAGGGTCTATAGAAACACCCTTTTTTCAGAAAGCGTCTAAAAAAGCACTCTTTTTCAGAAAGGGTCTGTAGAAGCACCATTTTTTTCAGAAACGAAGTGTCTATAGAAGCACTCTTTTTCCAGAAAGCGTCTAAAGAGGCACACTTTTTTCAGAAAGCGTCTAAAGAAGCACCCTTTTTTCAGAAAGGGTCTATAGAAACACCCTTTTTTCAGAAAGCGTCTAAAAAAGCACTCTTTTTTCAGACAGGGTCTGTAGAAGCACCTTTTTTTTCAGAAACGAAGTGTCTATAGAAGCACCCTTTTTTCAGAAACGAAGGGTCTATAGAAGCACCCTTTTTTCAGAAACGAAGGGTCTATTGAAGCAACCTTTTTTTCAGAAATTAAGGGTCTATAGAAGCACCCTTTCTTTTAGAAAGGTTCTATAGAAGCACCCTTTCTTTTAGAAAGGTTCTATAGAAGCACCCTTTCTTTTAGAAAGGGTCTATAGAAGCACCCTTTCTTTTAGAAAGGGTCTATAGAAGCACCCTTTCATTTAGAAAGGTTCTATAGAAGCACCCTTTCTTTCAGAAAGGGTCTATTGAAGCACCGTTTTTCAGAATGGGTCTATAGGAGCACCCTTTTTTCAGAAAGGGTCGATAGAAGCACCCTTTCTTTCAAAAAGGGTCGATATGTGAAACAAATCTGTACATGGAAGAAATATCAAGAAGTGCCAAGTTTTGACCAAATCGTTTATTCTCCTCGAAAGTTATAGCGAAAATTTGTGAGCTTTTTGGAGGAATGTCCACTGATATGGTCCATCGTCCAACTTGATTTAAGTATGGACAAAATATTACCATGTACAAAGTTCTTAGCAAATCGGTTGATCCGTTCCAGAGTTATCAAACAGGCAGGCAGAAAGGCAAGGCTGAATAGACCGGGTATGTTCTGAGACACACTTCACCTCTGACTTCACGCCACAAGCGTTTTGTTTACCCCATTTTCGCTTATTTTTCGAGTATTTTATGGACGGACTACAGTGTACTCTTCTTTTTAAATACCCTAATGAATCTTAGCCCCAGGAAATTCGTATAAAATAGCAGTAAATGGAGTGGAAAAATGCTTGAGGCGTGAAGTTAGAGGTGAAGTGTGTCTCAGAACATACCCGGACATCTCATAGACCAAATGGTATTCTCAGAAAACACCTTTTCATAGAAAGACCAAATGGGCTCCGCGAAGAAAACCGATAAGTCTCCTAAAAGAAGACCACATTGCCTTTTCGCAGAATACCAAATTATAACCACATAGACGATCAAACGGTAATCACATAGAAGTTCAAATAGTCTTCACATAGAAGGCCAAATGGTCTCCTCAAAAAATCCCAAATTGTCTTCTCATAGAAGGTCAGACGCTCTTTTCGTAGTAGACCAAATGATCTTCTCATAGAAGGTCAAATGGCCTTCTCTTACCAGACCAAGTGGCCTCCTCATAGACGACCAAACGGTTTCCTCATAAAATGCCAAATGGATTTCTAATAAAAAGCCAAATAATAATACGTTTCATTTAGAGTTTATTTTTAATTTTATTTTATTTTTAATAAAATATAATTGATGTCAAGATAAAAAAATATAAAAAATTGTGTTACCTAAAGCCTTTACCTAATTAACTGCGTGTTGCGTGTGCGTTCAAAAAAACAAAAACAAAATACATGTATTTGTTATACCCTCCACCATAGGATGGGGGTATATTAAGTTTGTCCCTACGTTTGTAACTACTCGAAATAATCATTGTAGACCCCACAAAGTATATATATTCTTGATCAGTGTGCAATTCTACATTGATATAGCCATGTCCGTCCGTCTGTCTGTCTGTCGGTCTGTGGAAATCACTCTAGCGTCCGAACGGATTGACGTAGGTTGATGAAATTTTGGGAAAATATGTTATATTTACGTAGGACTTTTGGTATTGAAAGCGGGCTATGTAGGTCCACGCTTTCGTATAGCCCCCATACAAAATGACGCGTGACGCGTCGTCGTTTTAAGGAATTTTTAGGATATTTGGCCCATTTTACCACAGAATTGGATGTAATTTGGTATTTTGTGTCTTCAGAGACCAGAAAACATTCCTACCAAAGTTGGGTTATATAGGTCCACGTTTTGGTATAGTCCCCACATAAGACCCCTTATAAAGTACGCGTCATTTTAATATATTTTGAATGTATTAGACCCATTTGACCAAAGAATCGGTTGTAACTTTGTATTTTGTGTTTCCAGAGGCTAAGAAACATTTCTACCATAAAATGTTTATATAGGTCCACGTGTTGATATAGCCCCCATAATACAATATCTCCCGATTTTCGATATTTTGAACGTTTTAGCCTCATTATCACACCGATATCGCTGAAATTTGGTATTTAGTCTTCTTTAGGCGTATAAAACTTTCCCCCAGAAATTTGTAGGTATAGGTCTACGCCATCATATAGCCCCCATAGAACGGTACCTTCCGAATTTCGGTATTTTGAAGGTTGTGGCCACATTAATCCACCGAAATGGCTGAAATTTGTGGTGGAGGGTATAAAAAGTTCGGCCCGACCGAACTTAACGCTTTTCTTACTTGTTTTTGTTTCCAATTTGAAATACATGTATTTTGTTTTTGTATTTTTGAACGCACACGCAGTTAATTAGGTAAAGGCTTAAGGATTTCATTTGATGCCATTTGATTAAATAAAAAAAAGAACAAAATATAACTTAATGATCTAAAGTATTTTTAAAGTTTTTCAACAACAAGTTGTTGTTGTACGAAGTTAGAGATTTATTGAAAAAGTTGTAATGTAATTGGAGAATGTTTACAAAACATAATATGTCTCCTTTGGTGCTGCTGCAAACAGCATTATACAATTGCTCAAAATATTTCATGAAATTCTCACCGAGGCCCTCCAGGGTAATTTCAAATTCAGGATTATAACAAAATTCCAGTGTTTTGTATTATGCGGTCGATAAATAACGTAGAATGGATGCAGCATAATGTGTTAAGATGGGCATATTTTGAATTTTCACAACACTGGGTTTGTGTTTGAGCAGATTCTCCAGCAGTGATTTGAAGAAGTTTTCTTGATCCTGCGAAAAGTTCGTTTGCATAAATTCACTGTATTTTAATGTGATGTTTTCTTTGGGAAATATAATTTGGGCATTATCAGGCCACAGGACATCACTTGCCTGGAACTCATTTAATTTTCCACGCATTACAAACAAATGGACATTGGCAAATAGGGAGCTATCCAATGTTTCCAAGGGTTTTCCCCTGTATAGTGTAATGGGAATTGGTTGCTTTAAGTCCAAATCTAAATCTGCTGGTTCTTCATCAAAGCTTTGCCAAGATTCTCTGAGGGACTTGTACAAATCATTTAATTGTTTGCGCAATTGAAGTTTTTGCTTTTCCACTGTAGTACCCTTTTGCATTTCTCTTTCCGAGTAAGATCCATGACGGATTGGTATATAGCCGTTAACAAATGTGGCATTATTTTTATATAGAATTTTGAATTCTTCAGGCAGCTTGTGCACATTGTAACGTTTAAGGTATTCATCCCACATCAAGCCACGCAGGGCATGTGCACGAGTCTTATTCGCCTTATTTGCTTCCATGATGTCTTTTATTTCAAATGAATGGATATTGGATTCAATGGCTCTTGTTTGGAAATTCACAAAAAAGCGGCACATTTTTTCGTGCTGCATAACGAATGTCTTGGGCAAAGAGGCCTTGGGGAACAATGGCAATAAAGCATTATCGCCATTTAATTTTTCAAGTAATTCGGGTAGGATTTTCTTTAAATCTTCATTATTTTTCGCATAATCGATACATACGATATAGACCTCGGAATTACCATGTCTCGAGTTGCAAGGTTTATAGATATGCACCTCCTTAAAGACACAATTTAGCAAATATAATTTACATAATGATGTCGCCTCGAAGAGTGTCAACATTTTCACAACAAAGCAACCACCTTCGGCAAGGATTTCCAAGGCAGTTACAATTTCAGCAAAATACAATAAATCAGTTTTTTCCTCCTGACAATCTAGAGCTTCACTACAATCAATTGTACCATCAGCGGTAATTAGATGGACTTCACCCAGACGTTGTTCACATTGCTGTTTCATGTCTTCCACATTTTCGCTGCTAATAATGTTCCCAGTGAAATCTTGGTGAAACAACCAATTGTCCAATGTGTAGAGCATAAAACGATCATCCATAATCATTTTCTTTACGGGATTACCTTCGTAATAGGGATTTAATGTGGTGGCCAGCCACTGCCATTTAACCTGAAATGAAAAAAAAAAAAATAATTATTTATAGAGACCAATGACGCACTGACGAACCCTCAGATAAGACCTTTGAATCTTTTATGAGAGGATCTCGTTAAAGAGTCATAGTAGCCCACAAAAAAAACACCTCTGGAGTTCTCAAAGGGCAATCAAATGGACATTTCATAGAAGAGCAAGATATCTTCCTATAAATGACCAAATCGTCGGCTTAAGACGGGCTTACACGCGCACGCCCACAGGTAGGTCTCGTTGCCCTGATCACAAAAATATATATATCATCTAGATGTAGTCCATACTTCCCGAGATATAGGTCTTTAAAGTTCCAAACATATGTAGCCGAAGGCCGGCTAATTAGAGAAAAATTAATAATATATAATAAAGTTTTGTTTCCATTCCCTAGATTTGCACTTGTCCATAGGTGAAAGTCTTAAGTCCCGGCCGGCTATATAGAAAACAAATTTAATTTAAAAGAAAATTTTGTGCCCGTTCCTGAGACTTGTACCTGTCCATAGCAGAAAGTCTTAAATCCCCGGCCGAAGGCCGGCTATTTAGAGGCACATTTATAATTTAAAATAAATTTTTATTCCCGATCCCTAGATTTGCCCCGGTCCATAGGAGAAAGTCTTAAATCCCCGGCCGAAGGCCGGCTATTGCAGGAGAAAATTATAATTTAAAAGAAAATTTGGAACTTTAATGGCCTATATCTCGGGAAGTATGGACTACATCTAGACGATATATATATTTTTGTGATCAGGGCAATGAGACCTACCTGTGGTAAAAATTTCAAAAAAATCGGGTGTGCGCTCGTATTCCCGTCTTGTTCCAAATCGTCTTCTCGTAGAGTCCAAAAGTTATTCTCAAATAAGACCAACTTCTCATAGAAGAAAACAAGGTCTTTTTATAGAAGACCAGAAGCTTTTCTCATAAATGGAACAAATTCATTTTACGAACAGCTGGCGGAAAAATCTTAATTTTTTTTTTTAAGACTCTCCTATGGACAGGTGCAAATCTCGGGCACGGAAACAATTTTTTTTTAAATTATAAATTTTTTCCAAGTAAACAATGAAATTTTCGGAACTTCTGAGGACCATATCTTGCAAAGCACGGACTTCCCCCCGAAAAGCTTTATATTTTTGTTATAAGGACGAGAAGATCTATCCATGGTAAAAATTTCAGATTTCAGTAAAAGGTATTTTCAGATGGCCTACTCATAGAAAACCAAATAGTCTGCTCATTGAAAACAAAATGGTCTTATCTCAAAAAAAAAAAAAAAAATAATAAATAAACAAATGAATTTCACAACGAAGACAAAAATGTCATTTCATAAATGACCAAATGTTTGTCTTATGCCAGACTATGAAAATTTTCAATAACATGAAAATGAGTTATTGGCAAGAAGTGTGAAGGGGGTGAAACTCTGTACACAAGGTTCTGTAATCTGAAATAATTATTTTTGTGTTTAAATTCGTAACTCTCAAACCAATGCAAAGCTATGAAAATATCAAAATGTTCATATGATTTCATATCCATACATACATATGTGTGTAGACGTCAATGAAAAATTGGAAGAAAATGGAAAAACGTTTTCAATGAAAATTTTCATAGTGTGGCATAAGACTTTCTCTCTTACCCTGCGTTTACAAATGATAGGACAGTTGACTTCATGTATTGATTGTCAAAATCCCACAACTGCAACAACAGTTGTAAAATTTTGAATGAAAATCATCGATTTATTTTTGTTTTCCGTTCTCATATTTTGTTTTTGTTCATGTTCTTCTGTTTTCAACACATTTCAATTATTATCTCACTTATTTTTACAAAAATGCCAAAAATTTGTCTTCCTTACTGTCTGTGAAAAAATGATGGACAGCTGAGAGACAACCCTGTAGGAAGTGTGGGGTCATGTGTTGACATGTCGCCACTTTGTCTACTAATATGGTGACAAAGTCAACACTTTGTCACCAGGTTGTCAACTATTGATACCTTTACCTTAATAAGAAGAAGCATTGTGTATATTGACAGATGATAGCAACGAAGCATCCTTTTTTTAATTTTCTTAATTGTTTGGCGTAAAATAATTTTTGCGGTTGGTGAAAAAAGTGTTTTTGTAAAAATCAATAAAATATCGTGAAAACTTTAGGCATATAATTTCAATAACAAGTATGAGCAAAAGAAAATATAAAAGACATGTGAAAATTAAACAATTCTATAGCACGAATTCTGAGGCGACTAACAACATTTGTGGTGAAATTTGGACAATTAGACATTATGTGGAACCTTTAGAGAAGATTGTGGAGCCTGATGTATATATTGTCCCGTCTCGCTGGAAATGCTGAATGCAACTAAACATAATAATGAATTACAATGTTGAAGAATTATTTGGCAAAAATCGATTGTGAGATTTTTCCAATGTTATACAGCTGCAATAGGTAAGCAAATTTAAGGACATATTTTTTATTTATGTTTATTTATACATGTTTATTCTTTTCAATTCCTAGATGTTATATCAACATTCAGCGAATCGCCTGATAAAACGTTAAGTGCAACAGAAGAAGAACTATTTTAAGCATACAAGTCATTGGTGCGACTTGGCCAAGAAAATAAAACGAGAACGTTTTTTATTATTTATAAGTTAAAATATTTAAGCAGCCTTGAAAACATTGTCTTTATTTACTAATGGGTACTTTACACGATATGTATTTTACATATGGGTTGTCACTTTTTATATAAAAAATGTATACGCAAAGTGACAGCCCATATGTAAAATACATATCGTGTAAAGTACCCATAACAGCCTGTTTCTGTATGTCGAAAGAAGAATGTGTGCGAATGAAACACGCCCAAACTCTTGTGTGTTTTTCAAATTTGTTTTTTGTTTTGAAGCAAAAGCAATGGTAAAATTATTTCGAAAACTAAAGTTTGGGCGTGTTTCATTCGCACACATTCTTCATTCGACATACAGAAACAGGCTGTAATTTTTACTTATGTGGAATCTTTGGCTTAGCCATTTAAAAAGATAAAAATACTGTAATACGCAATTTGTACATTTTTAGCATTTTCAATATTATTTGTTTTATTCTTTAATGAAATATAGTATTTAAACAAATGTGTAGCTTCATCTTCTTATTAAATGTTCTATATAGCTGTTTTATCTATGCAAAGTTCCAAATAAGCTAAAAAATTTAGTATTGAAAATCTGGTACTATTGACTCACTATCTCCAATGTCTATACTGACTCACTACCTCCATTGTCTATACTGACGTACTACCTCCAATGTCTATACTGACTCACTACCTCCAATGTCAACACATGGTTCCTCAGGAACTACTGACTTACTATTGACATACTAGTTCCATTGTCAGTACTGACTTTCGAATGACACGTTCATACAAAATGTCTATAGGAAATTACATTAGTTGTCTACAGTTTGTCAGTAGTACTGTTGACAATGTCAGTAGTAAGTCAGTATAGATTCACTATTGACATTTCCTACAGGGAAACGACAAATGTATGTATGTGTTAGTAAATCAGAGTTGTATTTGAAGACAAACTGTCTGGTGTAAACGCCTAGTTAGAAATGCAAAGGTCTTCACGAAGAGGTCTTAATATAATAACAATAAATTCGGTCTCTCTTTTAAACTTACCTCACTTTTATCGTACTGCGTAAACATATAATGATTCAGGGCTGCTATAAATGATCCAGGTGCTTCACATAAATGCAACGAGTTCAAATGTGCTCCCTTGACCAGAAGGGGGAATCTATTCAAACATTCAAAGAGTTTACTCCATCCACCGGTAACAAATTCGGCTTTAATTTCAGACTTAAGACGCCATAGTATCTCGGCAGCAGGATCCTTTTTTCTGGTGTGCAGTGCCCATTCTTCAGTGTCATAGTTATTGAGTTTACTTTTGACATCATTTAATTTGATTTTTAATTGTTGTAAACTATCCAGTTGATAATATTCCGAAAATAGTACCCCAGCACCATCTACTCCAGCGGCGGCAGATGGTAAGGACCATGTGCCATCTTTGGCTTTTTGATAAGTGAAACATTTGTTGAACATTTCCTTAACATCGTCTTGAAGGCTGCTGTCGATATTGTAGCGCCGCTGTGGATGTGGATAATGATTGTTGGAACTATCTTCTGTCGAAGGTGATTTTGACTGAGGACCGACATCGGCAACCAAACCACCGTCATTTCTTAATGGCGGCTCTTGTGGAGCTAAGCGAGTTTCATTGTTTATATCCATGTTTCCAAGTGGCCGAAAAACTTATTTGCAAATTGCACTTCACCGCACTTCACCTATTATTTATTTCAAAATAAACGTCCCGTTCACAATAAACGCACTCACTCTTGCTTAAGTTATTTCTCTTAATGACTAAAGCAAGAATGATTCGCTGCTTATATTGCGCCTATTACTTTCATGTTCTTCCCCATTTTTATTGCTTTTGCTTTGTTCCAGAACCTGCAAGAAGCTACTATTTTTTACTACGATAACATGTTTTCCTTTATGTTATCGAAAACATGGTTGCCACTGAATAATTAAATTTATAAAATAACTGTTGAAATAGATACAGCTCGCAATATCAAGATAAAGCTTTATAATTTAGAATTTAAGTTTATATTATTCCTTCAATGTTTGGTATTGAAAATTTGCTATGTCGGTTTACGTTTTGATCAAGGCATATTTATATAAGGTGAACCATGGTAGAACAAGAAAAGGTAACAGCCTGTAGGCCTTGGTAACAGCAATACCCAGCTGACTGCACTGGGCTGTAATGTAAGTGTCAAATTCCATCCGACATTTTATAAATTTATTTCAATGTTCATTGTATATTAGGGATATCTATTTCTTTAAAGAACAAATTAATTCATCAGAAAGAAAAAACTATTTCCCATAAAGACTTCTTCATATCATTGACATGAAACCTCCTCCAGTCCGAAAGACGTGACGCACACTAAAACACCGCTTATAGAGGCGGTACAATAATTGTTAATATGTGTGGTATTTTGTTAAACTTGAAAAGAATAAAGCCCTAATAAACGTGAGCTATTTTGTTTTCAAAAACAGAAGATTGTAGCAGCTTCTCATTTTTCGATGAATTACCAGCGACCCCAAACATTTTTGCCAGAATTCTACTTTCTGCGAGAAATTATGCATTTAGAGGAATGATATAGAAACATTCAAATTGAAAATCTAAAGAGGGCCATACACTATCAAATTTTGATGTCAACATTTGTAGTAGTATATGTATGTAAATTCCCAGTTGTTCAAGAAATAGCAATTGTCTACTTTGACATAGTTATGTAACTAGTTACTCATTGATCCTAGTTACTTTACACCCAAAAATGGCACACAAAATAGCCTATAGCCTGCTTTTGTCACTGGAAATGGGCTTCCCTGCCCATCATGTAAATTCACTAGTTACTGGTAATGCGGAGTGTGATATATTGACTATTTTATAGACTATCGATGGATAGTGTAATCAACAATGTTTCTCTCTTGAAATCTCTTTTCAAAATTATTATTTCTCTTTTTGAAAACAAAATAGAAAAAATGTCAATTTAATTTAATTTTTTCTGAATTTATAAAAGACGTATTTTGATGCGTTGACGTGCAAAAATTTGTTCTTCAATGAAGATACAACAAACGTGAAGAACAGAAGAATATTTGGTAAGTATCGATATTTTTGGGACAATAGATTTTTTATTATCTCATTACATTTTGTACATTTTATTTCAGGTACTTCTGAATTATCTGAAAGACACTTGAGATGAACATTTCCAGGACCAAATATACCGTTCTAGTTCATGGATTCACAAGTTTCAATAACAAGAATCAAAAGATTAACATTAAACTGTCCTTTGTTATATATGTACGTATGTATATACACGTCATGTAAAATAAAGCGTGGTTAGCGCATATACAGATTAACTGTTATAATTATCTTTTTTAAACTGATATAATATCCGTTACACGTTAAGAATTTACCCATTTAGCTGATCAAAACATACTAGTGATTTTGGCTATTATTTCTAACTATCGATTTAACTGGTTACTGGTAATGCAAGGAAGGGACAATTGAGTTTCACAAGACTATCCAATTACCTGGTTACTGGTAATGCAATGAAGGGACAATTGACTTTCCAAGACTATCGAATTGCCTGGTTACTGGTAACGCAGTGAGGGGGCAATAGACCCCTTCCTATGACATCCCCATGTTAAATTCACCAGTCTATAACATTGCGAGTAGATTGGGCGGTAACTAGGGGTGTTTACCAGTAGCTAGCAAAATTGCTAGTTATTCCCTAGTTACCCGAACAACTGGGTTTTTCAAAATATGAGAATGTGTGTGTGTGTGTGTGTGAATTTTATGGATTGAGGGAAATCAAAATAGTTTTGATTTTCAAAATGAAACCCATTCAATCCGATGAATACCCAGTTGTTCGGGTAACTAGGGAATAACTAGCAATTTTGCTGGCTATTGGTAAACACCCCTAGATACCACCCAATCTACTCGCAATGCTATAGACTGGTGAATTTAACATGGGGATGTCATAGGAAGGGGTCTATTGTCCCCCCACTGCATTACCAGTAACCACCCAATTCGATAGTCGTGTGAGAGACAATCGTCTCTTCATTGCATTACCAGTAACCAGTCAAATCGATAGTCTTGGGAAACCCAATTGTCCCTTCACTGTATTACCAGTAACCAGTCAATTCGGTACTCAGAAATGATAGCCAAAAATACTAGTAACTTGAAGTCATTTATTTTATTACATGGAGTGCAAATATTTTACAAAGGACAATATAATCTTCTATACATATAGATCTTGATCCTAGTCATACACTCGGCTATGGATGTTTTTCTCCTGGGTCCTTCAAATCATTCAAACAGTTCCTGGAATAAAATGTATAGAAGTTTAATGAAATGGCACGATAATGAATTGTGTCAAGATACATATGTATCAATACTTACCACATATATATTCTAAATATTCTTCTTAAATTAATCATCCTTTCTATGATTTAGCTCGTAACACGTTCTTTTTCGCATCTTAAATTTTTTCACAACAAACGCATCAATAATTTTTTTAATTATGAATAAACAAAATGACAGAATATTTTTTTCTATTTTGTTAAAAAACGAAATAATGTTGAAAAGAGATTACAAGAGAGAAACATTGTCGATTACACTATCCATCGGTAGTCTATAAAATAGTCAATATATTACACGCCGCATTACCTGTAACTAGTGAATTGACATGATAGGCAGGGAAGCCCATTTTCAGTGGCAAAAGCAGGCTATAGGCTATTTTGTGTGCCATTTTTGGGCGTAAAGTAACTAGGATCAATGAGTAACTAGTTACATGCCTATGTCAAAGTAGACAATTGCTATTTATAGAACAACTGGGTAAGGTTTATATTCAAATTGTCAAAAATCAATTCAGGAAAAAAGAACATTGTGTTTGTGAAAAAATAAAAAAATTTAAGTTCATTAATTTTTAGGGGAAAATTTGAAGATTTCGATTGCAGATTGAAGGCTGATTGAATGCTTGGCAAGACACTTATCAAGCACACACGTACGTAAGGGATTCATCGGCTGGACAAGCCACGAGTTTTCATTCATGTTTTTCAAAATATTCAATCAAATCTGAAAAAAATATTAGTTTTTTAAATTCCAATAATTTATAGACATTTGTTTTGTTTACATTCACCGATGACAGTAACATTACAAACAAAAACAAATTTCCATGTGGTTGTTGTTGAGTTGTATTTGTTGTAGTATTTACTTAACCTGGTTTGTTCTACCATGTTATTGAACATGGGTTAAGGTGCGAACAGAATGAGAAATTCACGCCTCAATTTATGTACAAGAATAAAGAAATGCAAGATCGCATTTTAATTAGGTAGTACTTGGCCTTTATTCTTCTACATAAAATTGAGCGTGAAGCAAGCAACAAAGTTCAATGTATTTTAACCTTTAGGTTAGGTTGGAAAGAGGGGCGAGTAAACGCCACATGCCCTGGTGGACATACACATAAGCGTTTTATCAGGCTCAGTTTCATGTAAAAGACTAAAGGCATAGTACTACCTAATTCAAATTAATTAGGCAGCATTTGAATTACAGTGAGTGTCAAAAATATTCGATTTTCAATTTCACCAATAATAACACTTCAGTATTTTAGAAGCCCATACATACCCAATATTCAAAAAACTAAATACTTACTTAAAAAAATGTTGATCCTGTGGCAATTAAAAAATGTATATAACATAGATCCATGGCAACCCTATAAGCGAGAATAACAAAGAAGAAATTGCTAAGCCTGTTTTCTATTTCCCGTGATCCGAGTGATTTCATTGAATAAATTGCATGAAATTATGCGTCTCTAGATCGACCTCATAAAATTGCTGTGTTGGGGAATTCGATTTAAGAATACCTAATTTCATGAAATTTTTTAATGAAATTCACGCTAGCGTGGACCGGGACTATTTAACTTTTGTTAAATATTTTGACAAAAAACCTGTCAATATCAAACTTTTTCTGCAATATTAGTATAAATTTCAATAATTGCGAACAGAATCTTTGTTCCTGTGTGCAAAAATATTATATTTCATAGCAAATTATGGAACTCCTTTCCTTTACCGACCCAAAGCAGAAAATTATGAAAAACTTACCACAGATAGTGCTTTGTATACTTCCCGAGATATAGGCCTCCAAAGATCCACAAAGACCCTAACCTACAACTTTGGCAAAACATCGCAGAAATTACCACAGATAGTGCTTTTTATCCCGATTCCAACGATGTATTGCTTTTGTTGCGGAAATGTATACTTCCCGAGATATGGGCCTCAAAAGATCCACAAAGGCCCTAACTTATTTTTCTCTAAATAGCCGGCCTTCGGACGGGTTTTAAGACTTTCTCCTATGGACAGGTGCAAATCTCGGGAACGGGAACAAAATTTTCTTTTAAATTAAATATTTTTCCCTAAATAGCCGGCCTTCGGCCGGGATTTAAGACTTTCTCCTATGGACAGGTGCAAATCTCGGGAATGGGAACAAAATTTTCTTTTAAATTTACTATTTTTGGAGGCCTATAACCCATCAACAAAATAATACATCGTTGAAATCTGTATAATTTTCTGCGGTGTTTTGCCAAAATTTTAGACTAGGGCCTTTGTGGAACTTTGGAGGCCCATATCTTGGGAAGTATACACTTCCGCAACCAAAGTAATACATCGTTTGATTCGGTGTAAAAAGTACTATCTGTGGTAATTTTTTCATAATTTTCTGCGGTGGTTTGCCAACATTTTATACTAGGGCCTTTGTGGAACTATGGAGGCCCATATGTCGGGATGTATACATTTCCGCAACAAAATCAATGCATGGTTGGAATCGGGATAAAAAGAACTAGCTGTGGTAATTTTTTCATAATTTTCTGAGGTGGGTCGGTAAAGGAAAGATAAGCCCAAATTATTAAAATGAGGGCAAAGGAAAACGCTATCCTAGAAAAGAGAAAACTGTTTATATTTCCAGGCCTGAAGGCCTAGGTACATAAGCTACCTCGCCTGGATGCCTTGCTTCCTTCTGATAAAAGAATAAAAAACAAAAGGGCAACCTAGTTCGAAATAGGCTCGGCCTTCTTTATTCTTTTATTTTTGTTATATCAGAAATGAAACAGTAAAGCGAGGCAAGCAGGCGAGGCAGCTTATGTACCCAGGCTTTTTAGTTGTGGAACAGAGCTAATAAGTTTATTTAAATAATTTCTGTTAACACAATTATCATTTGTAGTTCCCTGAAGATGATTGGAGACTCCAATCGAAATATTGGAAAACAAAGAAACTATAAAAAAATCAACACCCGATTTTTAATTTTAAAATGCCTGTAGCCGAACAATTCCTGTAGCCGAACAATACAATAATAATAGCTTTTCAAGTAAAGGCCTGCGTACATAAGCTGCCTTGCCTGCTTACTTCTGATAAAAGAATAAAAAAGAAAAGGGCAACCTAGTTCGAAATTTCCTCGGCCTTCTTTATTCTTTTACTTTTATTATGTCAAAATTGAAGCAGGAAAGCAAGGCAATCAGGCAGAGCAGCTTATGTACGCAGGCCTTTACTTCTGATAAAAGAATAAAAAAGAAAAGGGCAACCCAGTTCGAAATTTCCTCGGCCTTCTTTATTCTTTTACTTTTATTATGTCAAAATTGAAGCAGGAAAGCAAGGCAATAAAGGCCTGCGTACATAAGCTGCTCTGCCTGATTGCCTTGCTTTCCTGCTTCATTTTTGACATAATAAAAATAAAAGAATAAAGAAGGCCGAGGAAATTTCGAACTGGGTTGCCCTTTTCTTTTTTATTCTTTTATCAGAAGTAAGCAAGGTAAGCAGGCAAGACAGCTTATGTACGCAGGCCTTCAGGCAGAGCAGCTTATGTACGCAGGCCTTTAAGGCGAACGATTTTCACTTCAAAATATTTTGATTTAAATGAAATACCTCTTATTACAGATCCATGCCACCATATCCATATCACCACCTGTACTATGTTGGAAGATTGTCCAACCATATAAAAGTAAATGTAAACAACGTTTACAGCAAATCGAAAAGGGCACCAAAGCCACTGCTGTTGATGAAAGTATTTTAATTGAAGATAGAAACTGAGGTAGCCTCATTATTTTTCCTAGAAATAGTCGGTACGAAAGTTACTAATACCAAATCTCTCAATGGTATATATAATAGTCAATACAGTTCTACTGTTTTATTTATCCGTTTTCCTAATGGTATGTATACAATTAAATGCCTTAACCAATTTATAAATCTATTACAAACCACTACACACGTACTTATTAATTTATTATTATTCCATTAAAACTACAACTTTTGTGCTCTTGTACCACCTGCTATGGGTTTATAACGTTCATCCCATAGCGTAACACCATCACATGCACAAATCTTTTTGAAGTTTTGTAAAATACCAGCAGAACGAGCAATTATACCACAGGCAATCCTAAAAGAAATTGAAATGAAATAAATAGAAAAAACTTGCACATAACATTTCCACCAACCTTTCTCCGGAATTTCCATCAATACGGCTCTTTTCATTACCACCACGACCTAAATCATCTGGACCCTGTGTTATAACCACCGAACGTCCAATGATTTCATATACCTCTAAAATATTATCCATAAAACGGAATGTTGCCCTGCCATTTGCATCAGCTCTGATATTCCCCAAATCTCCAGCATGCCGGTTATTGGCATCATCTTCAGGTGAGCCATGTGGAGAACCGCGAGGATTATAATGTCCACCAACTGATGCACAACCAGCCGAAACATCACCACTTTCGTGGACATGTATGCCGTGTAAACCCGGTGTTAAACCATCCACCACACCATCAACCACAACGCCAGGTTTATCGTTGCGTATGGCTGTGAAACGTATTACTCCTTGGATGGGACAACGGTCGACATCGCTGCCAGTTGTGTTTATAATGGAAACCGCCGATTGTCCTCCGAAACCTGCTAACACAGCTTTGCAACCAGTTGCCTCAATCTTTTCCTGTAGTTTGTACCAGGGTTCTTTGGTATGTACAATTATCCTGCCCTGTTTGTTGTCTACTTCCAATTCGCCCATACCCTTTAAGGCGTCTCGAACATTATTCTCCCATTTTTCGCCCTTCATTTGTACTGCAAATTCAACCTAGAGAAATAAAATGGGAACTTAGAAATAGATGTTAATGGACCATAAACAAAGTCCGTACCTTAATTTCAGCCATATTTCCTGAAGATTAATGTATTCAGATTATTTAAATTAGATTTGTTCCTCAAGAGTTCTAGAACTTTAAAGCCACAGATCAAAACAAAAATTGTAAACAGCTGTTGATATAAATCAGCTGTTATAAAAGAGCTGTGTTCAGTATTCACAGCGGTACAGCAGAGAATTTTTAATAGCTATGTTCACATTCTACTATTTGTCGTCCGATTTGTTAGTTGATATACCTATATCAATCACTGTTGCGTAGAAATGCTCGGCCTCATACACAAAAGTGTAAAAAAATACATGAGTCTCTCGCAATTTGCCCTCCATTGACCTATATTGACATTTTTTGGAACCATTGATAATGTCCATTATCTGAACAATTCGCCTAAAAAATCGAGACATAAATCGCGTTCATGTGCGACTTTCCCAACATCTTTTATATTTCAAATAAATGTAGAATGAAAAAAATATAGCGCTGTGATTTTTTTTTTAATTTTTACCAAAGATTGTGGTTATTGTCCTGAACACAAAAATATTTTTTTTTTATCTAGGGAAAATTTATACTTCTCCAGATATGGGAGGGAAGTCCTTTTTTTTCCTTGGCGGTATTGAAAATCTTATAGGTCAAGAGCCACCATAACTGTTCGATCGCACGGCCTTTTCTGGTTCAGTCCTCGACTGATGTGTGTGGATATGGCGTGTAATGCTGTTGTGGTGCTGTGTATGTTTTCCGGAATCACCATGAAGAGGAATAGTGCCTTTAGAATCTTTACTACTGGTGGCTACAGCTCGTCTATAAAGACGACCTACAACAGCTCGTCTATAAAGACGACCTACAACAGCTCGCCTATAAAGACGACCTACAACAGCTCGTCTATAAAGACGACCTACAACAGCTCGTCTATAAAGACGACCTACAACAGCTCGTCTATAAAGACGACCTACAACAGCTCGTCTATAAAGACGACCTACAACAGCTCGTCTATAAAGACGACCTACAACAGCTCGTCTATAAAGACGACCTACAACAGCTCGTCTATAAAGACGACCTACAACAGCTCGTCTATAAAGACGACCTACAACAGCTCGTCTATAAAGACGACCTACAACAGCTCGTCTATAAAGACGACCTACAACAGCTCGTCTATAAAGACGACCTACAACAGCTCGTCTATAAAGACGACCTACAACAGCTCGTCTATAAAGACGACCTACAACAGCTCGTCTATAAAGACGACCTACAGCTCGTCTATAAAGACGACCTACAACAGCGCGTCTATAAAGACGACCTACAGCAGATCGTCTATAAAGACTACCTACAACAGCTCGTCTTTAAAGACTACCTACAACAGCTGGGCTATAAAGACGACTTACAACAGCTCGTCTATAAAGACGACCTACAACAGCTCGTCTATAAAGACGACCTACAACAGCTCGTCTATAAAGATGACCTACAACAGCTCGTCTATAAAGACGACCTACAGCTCGTCCATAAAGACGACCTTCACCTCGTCTATAAAGACGACCTTCACCTCGTCTATAAAGACGAACTTTTTTTTTTTTATATTATTTATTTATTCATATAAAAATCGTATACAATTTATTAATCCCGCGAAGCTTTAGGCTTGTCTGCAGGATGAACTTAAATGTAGTTTGACTATATACAAATATTTAAAAACAATTTGTAGTTCAGCTGTAGTATTACAATATATAATATTATTTTCAAGAAAAATTACCATTACTAATAATACTTTAATTCAAGAGAGGGAAAATATTAATGTGAATTTATAAGAAATTGTTTTATCAACTTTTTTCTTTTAAATTTGTTACTTATGTTTAGTATAGATACTGGTATTGAATTCATTGTTGTGGGGAGGCTGACATGTAGGGATCTTTTGCCATAGTTATTTTTGAAACACGGTACTTTGAATCTTCCTTCGGCTCGCTGTCTTGTATTCTGACTGTGATCTATAGGTTGCAGCAACCCTGTAGGAAGTGTGGGGTCATGTGTTGACATGTCGCCACTTTGTCTACTAATATGGTGACAAAGTCAACACTTTGTCACCAGGTTGTCAACTATTGATACCTTTACCTTAATAAGAAGAAGCATTGTGTATATTGACCGATGATAGCCCAACGAAGCATCTTTTTTTTTAATTTTCTTAATTGTTTGGCGTAAAATAATTTTTGTGGTTGGTGAAAAAAGTGTTTTTGTAAAAATCAATAAAATATCGTGAAAACTTAAAGCATATAATTTCAATAACAAGTATGAGCAAAAGAAAATATAAAAGACATGTGAAAATTAAACAATTCTATAGCACGAATTCTGAGGCGACTAACAACATTTGTGGTGAAATTTCGATAATTAGACATTATGTGGAACCTTTAGAGAAGATTGTGGAGCCTGATGTATATATTGTCCCGTCTCGCTGGAAATACTGAATGCAACTAAACATAATAATGAATTACAATGTTGAAGAATTATTTGGAAAAAATCGATTGTGAGATTTTGCCAATGTTATACAGCTATAATAGGCAAGCAAATTTAAGGACATATTTTTTATTTATGTTTATTTATACATGTTTATTCTTTCCAATTCCTAGATGTTATATCAACATTCAGCGAATCGCCTGATAAAACGTTAAGTGCAACAGAAGAAGAACTATTTTAAGCAGACAAGTCATTGGTGCGACTTGGCCAAGAAAATAAAACGAAAACGTTTTTTATTATTTATATGTTAAAATGTTTAAGCAGCCTTGAAAACATTGTCTTTATTTACTAATTTTTACTTATGTGGAATCTTTGGCTTAGCCATTTAAAAAGATAAAAATACTGTAATACGCAATTTGTACATTTTTAGCATTTTCAATATTATTAGTTTTATTCTTTAATGAAATATAGTATTTAAACAAATGTGTAGCTTCATCTCCTTATTAAACGTACTATATAGCTGTTTTATCTATGAAAAGTTCCAAATAAGCTAAAAAAATTTAGTATTGAAAATCTGGTACTATTGACTCACTACCTCCAATGTCTATACTGACTCACTACCTCCATTGTCTATATTGACTTACTACCTCCAATGTCTATACTGACTTACTACCTCCAATGTCTATACTGACTCACTACCTCCAATGTCAACACATGGTTCCTCAGGAACTACTGACTTACTATTGACATCCCTCGCCAGGGATAACAATCTTGACGCGATGCGGGGGCTTAAGGTCACAGTTTCCACACTCAACACCCTGGAAGTGTTGAGTTGGGGAACTGTGACCGACCAAAGGTTATCCAAGTAGCGGTCTCCTACTTATTAGAGACCCCCTAACGCCGGGGTGTCAGGCGAAACCGTGCCCATCGGTGTTCTAAGGTTTGCAGTTAGGGTACCAACTGTATTAGAACGGAGCCTCGTTGATACCTGGGCATCTCAACGCAGTAATGGCTTAGTTGTCATGTCCTTGCCATGGTACAGGAGGGCTATGCCATGGTGGACCTCACTTCCCCCACTAAATCTATGACGTATGGAGAGCAAAAATTTAAACAAAAAACCAACCAAAACTAATCCGATTGATGACAACAATGCAATGCCAAAGGACAATTCTTCAAAATCTATTACCAAGTCTGGGGCAACCCAGTCAACGGTTGACGGGACGGTAGTGTCGGGAGGGGACGGACCGAAGGTACCCACTCTGGGAGCTGTCACTGACAGTTTGGCTGAACAAAGCCGGAAACTCCTGGAGATACTGGAGCAGACGTTGGCCCTGCGTCTCAGTCAGGGTGGCTATTCTACTGGGGCCGAGGACGGCTCATCGGATGACGAAATGAACACCACAGTCATTCCAGCGACTGTAGTCAACGATGAGTCGGCCTCGACCTCAGTGGAAGCAGCCACCTGTATGAACTCTGGACCAACCGATGCACCAGCTACCCAACCATCGGCCGCAGCCGATGTTGCTGGCTCAAAAGGACTGGCTGCTGTTGAGGAAGGAGCTCCGACCAAAATACCGGCCGGGAAAGCTCCCACCACCTCAGATAGCTCTGCTAGTAAATGGGCCAAAAAGAGGAAGGCGTACCACAGAGCAATGCACTTCCTCAGGAAGTTCATTGACAGGGAACCCTCATCTATAACGCTGAGAGAATGCAAGCTGATCAGGATTAATCTCAAGGTAGTGAAAAAGATCGAAAGATCTCACCCTCACTTACCCAAGGGAAAACCTGATATCAGCAAGCTTTCTCTTATTACGGCAAACGAAGAGGTTAGGTCAATGCCTACATCGACTCCCACAGCCCCCAAGGGCCAAACTGGGAGCGACGTTGACATGATCCGTAAACCATCAAATGATTCGCCTCCTTCGACCTCAAAGCTCTCTTCAAAGGGATGTCCCGTCACACAGACAGGGCAAACCTCAAAGAAGAAGGCAGCCAAGCCGAAGGGGACGCATCATAAGAGTTCAAAATCTGGGAAGTCCGACCGAACACCGGTCTCCGCACCTGGGGGAGCACCTACCAAGCCCAATCCATCTCCACCAAAAATCGCGGTGAAGAGAGACAGGTCAATGGAGGAGCCACTCCCCAGTGCAAAGAGGCCCACATCAGGTCAACAACCCATCGTTCATACCTCCCCAGCCGGTTGCCCTAAGACTGGGAGCAGGAAAGATGCCGCAGCCAGTTCAGCCTCACAAGCTAACTTGGGCCACAAGGAATCTTCCAGCTCCCATCTCAAGACCAACAGCAGGGGAAAAAGAACAAGCAGACCGATGGTGCCGGATGAGTTGCGAGCAGCGGTCATCGATAAATCTGACCCTGATTGGGTAATCAGAGAGGATCGATGGCTACTTATCGAAACTCGTCTGCGTGACATCGTGTTCGCAGGAGAAGGGGAACCTCCTAAACACACCCAATTTGGCAGTGCCGCTCCATACAGAGGCGTTAGGGTCATCTGTTGTGAAAATAGGGAATCTCTGGATTTCCTCACTTCCACGATAGAGGGTCTTGGCGAACTCTGGGAGGGATGTCAATTGGCAGTCGTTGGGGTCAACGAGGTCCCTTTCAGAAGAGTGTTGTCAGCTTGGGTGCCACCTCCACCTGTGGATCCCGCGCGCATACTGACCATACTCGGCAGACAAAACCCCAATCTCCGGACCAGCACATGGAATCTGGTCAGCCACAATGCGGAAAATGGAGGTGTTGCCATCAGGGTGTCAATAGACACTCAGGGGCAAGAATACTTAAGGACTCGTGAGGGCAAACTACATTTTGGTCTAGGATGGATCAGATTCCGACTAGGACGAAAGTAGTGGAGGAACGGAGGCAGCAGCCGCTTCGCATAATGCAGATTAATCTGCATCACTGCAAAGCGGCTGCTGCTGAACTTCTTCTAGCCCTCAAGAAGTCTGAAGTTGACATCGTCTTAATCCAGGAGCCTTACTTATACAAGAATAAGGTTGCTGGGTTAAACGATAGCAACTACACCACCTTCGCCACATCCAACGGGGACAAGGTTAGAACCTGTGTAGTTGCTAAAAAGAGTCTTAAACTAATATTCCTCTCTAATTTCAGCGGAGGTGATATTACGGCTGTAAGGATGGAATGCAGCTCCCATGGAGCCACCATATTCTCGTCCATTTACATGCCATTCGAGAGCCCTGACCCACCGGGTAATGACGTGGAGAAGCTTGTCAAAGAGATGGGTAGCACTTGCCTCATCATCCTAGGATGTGATGCCAATGCTCACCATTTCCACTGGGGCAGCAGAGACACAAATGCCAGAGGTGAGTCCGTATTCGATTTTATCTTAAAATATAATCTCAGAATATGCAACAGGGGAAATGAATACACTTTTCAAAATAGAATCAGGGGGGAGGTAATAGACATAACCCTCACTAATAAAGACGAATCTATTATCAGTGACTGGAGGGTATCGGAAGAATGCTCCTTTTCGGATCATCGGAAGATATTCTTCCAAGTCTCTGTTAATGGCATTCGACAGCCACCATTTAGAAATCCACGGAAAACCGACTGGAACAAATTCAATGAACTAGTAAGCTCCAAGCTGGGAGTGTCACGATACCCCCAAACAGCCACAGAGGTTAATAGTGCAGTGAATCACGTGACAGAGGTTTTGGTGGACAGCTATGAGACCGCCTGCCCACTCACTTACCCAGGCAGAAGATGTCAACCGGTCTGGTGGTCGAAAGATCTGGCTAATCTCAGGAAGATTAGCAGAAGGCTCTACAATAAAGCCAACAAAACGAAGTTGTCCACAGATTGGGAGAACTACAAGGTATCTTTCAATAAGTACAACAGCGAAATAAAGAAGGCTAAACGCAGATCTTGGATCTGCTTTAGCGAGTCTATAGAGGGAGTAAAGGATGTAGCCAGGTTTCGTAGAGTACTGTCGAAGGACCCTAAATCCATCGGCAGTATCAAGCGGGATGATGGCACATGGACTAACTCCGGTCTAGAAACTCTGGATCTCCTGGCCAAAACCCACTTTCCCAACTGCATGGATGCACCAGATCGCTCAGCCGATCCACCAATGTGTAACCAAGCCACAGGGGAAGTGAGTGTCATCGAGGAGATCATAAGTCACACAAAGATAGCTTGGGCGATAAACACTTTTAAGCCCTTTAAATCACCTGGTCCAGATAGTATCTTCCCTGCTATGCTACAAAATGCATTGGAGGTGTTGATACCACACCTGGATCATATTTATAGGGCCTGTCTACGTCTATCGTTCACACCGGTTCTGTGGAGGGAGGTCACGGTGACATACATCCCCAAAGCGGGGAAGTCAAGTCACACGCTTCCCAAAGACTACAGACCAATCAGCCTATCTTCCTTTCTATTGAAAACGTTAGAAAGATTGCTTGACCTAGGAATAAGGTCCAAACTTGGAAACAGTGTTATTAGTCCTGCCCAACACGCCTACATCAAAGGCAGATCGGTGGAGACTGCACTTAATGAAGTCGTTGGTTTAATCGAGAGGAATATGATGGGCTCAAACTATACGTTAGCAGCGTTTCTAGATATAGAAGGCGCCTTTAATAACGTCAAACTCGAATCCATCCACAATTCACTCTTGAACTTAGGTGTTTCCACTACACTGATCAATTGGATCGATGGAATGCTTAGCGGCAGGATAATCAATTCAAATATCGGTGAGACCTCCATTCGGAAGTCTGTCACCAGGGGCACACCACAAGGAGGTGTATTATCACCACTGCTGTGGCTCCTGGTGATTAACGAAATACTTAAGGAATTTGACCAACTACGTATAAAGACTGTAGCTTATGCTGATGACGTGGTCATAATGATCACCGGGAAGTTCCCACAAACGCTATCGGAACTCATGAAAGGAGCTCTGGACAAACTATCAAGATGGGCACACAACAATGGACTTGGGGTGAACCCATCTAAGACAGAGCTGGTTCTATTTACGAACAAGAGAAAAGTCAAACCATTCCCCCTACCAACGCTGGATGGAGTGGCCCTAAAGCTCTCCCTAGAGGCCAAGTACCTTGGCATTATCCTGGACCACCAACTAACGTGGAAAAGGAATGTCGAGGAACGTGCCAAGAGAGGACTTATAGCCCTTTATTCTTGCAAGAACTCTATTGGTAAGAGTTGGGGTTTGAAACCACAGGTCATACATTGGATTTTTTCGCCCCATTCTAACTTATGGTTCATTGGTATGGTGGAATGCTTTGAATAAGACATCCCTTCTCCGCAAGATTAATGTCGTTCAAAGAGCGGCATCTCTTCTAATTACCGGTGCCATGAAAAGCACTCCACAGGCTGCTCTCAATGTATTACTGGATCTTCATCCGATGAATCTCGTAGTACAGGAGTTGGCAGCAAAGAGTGCTCTCCGACTCAAGGAGTTAAATTCATGGCGTAACTTCGACTACGGCCATGCTGCTATCTTACGACAATCTGGACTATCGGTGGGTTTGGAGGTAATCAGTGACTATATATCACCACAATTACACTTCGACGACATTGAAGTTCGGATACCTGACAGAGAAGCCTGGACCCACAAATCCCTACCTCTACCCGGTATAGAGATTTATACCGACGGATCCAAGATGGAAAAGGGAACAGGAGCGGGCGTCTACAGCGATACCCTCAACTTACGGATCTCGTACAAGCTAAGCGAAAATTGTAGCGTCTTCCAAGCCGAAATCTTTGCGGTCACGAAAGCAGCAGAATTGATTAAAAACATGGAAGGGGATATAGCCGGACCGGTGACTATCTATGTGGATAGCCAAGCGGCCCTAAAATCACTTAGATCCCATTCAATCAAATCTGCTGCGGTCTTGCACTGCAGGAAAGCTTTGGAGGCCCTACGATCAATCGTTACCTTGTGCTGGGTCCCGGGGCATTGCGACATCGAGGGAAATGAAAAGGCGGATGAACTGGCACGTCGCGGATCTGAGTCAAGCGACATCGAAATCGATAACTCAATCAGGCCACCCCTGTGTCACTTCATGCGGCTCCTAGAACAAACATACAGGGAGAAGGCTGGTCAGATCTGGAATAACGAACCTGGCTGCAAGGTATCAAAGGCAATCTGGCCCAACCTCTCTAAAAGGAAGACCACTTCCCTACTCTCTATGAGAAAACCCGATCTAAAACTAATGATTGGAGTTATCACGGGACACTGCAGGATAAGATCAATGACCTGCAAATGGGATAGAGATGACCCCACGGACTACTGCAGATTATGCGAAGACGAAGAAGAAACAGAGACGATTGAGCACTTATTATGCCGTTGTCCAATGCTCAGGACCAGGAGAGTTCAAACAATGGGTGAACACACACTATCATCTCTGACAACACTCTGCCAAGCCGAGCCGATAACACTGCTTCTTCTCGCCAAGGGTCTGAAGTGGCTTCAAAACGAGCAACTTACAACTTTTTAATACTGCTAACCTCCTTACTCGCTCTCTCTCTCTCTCTCTCCTTACAAATAATCTTTCAATCCATAGCACTTACTTAATCATTCTCAACTATCCTATAACTTACTTAATTATTCCTTTTTCCTATTTCTAAACTCGATATGCTATTATTTCTTTTCTTTTCTCCTACCCTTACTTTAGGATGAACACAATGGACCATAAGGTCTCCGAGTGGAGTGGCTGTCCAACACGACAGCTGCGCGTCCTTTAACCTAACCTAACCTAACCTACTATTGACATACTAGTTCCATTGTCAGTACTGACTTTCGAATGACACGTTCATACAAAATGTCTATAGGAAATTAGATTAGTTGTCTACAGTTTGTCAGTAGTACTGTTGACAATGTCAGTAGTAAGTCAGTATAGATTCACTATTGACATTTCCTACAGGGAAGTTCTTCTCGTCGTGAAATTCGTTTATTATTGTTGTTTTGTATAGGTTTTCTATGTTTAATACATGAAGATGTCTGTATATACTTTCATTTTGATTTCGCTGTTGTTGATTTTCTTCATGTCGATGTAGGCCTTTCTCAAGTATTTTAAGTACGCTATTTTGGGCAAGTTGGAGGGTTCGGCAGTTTGATGCATTACCCCATGCAGATATCCCATGTCTTAGGTATGATTCGACGAGTGAGAAATATGCTTGTCGCAAAACGTGATAAGGGGCACAATTACTCAAATGATATAGAGCGTATGACGATTTCCGTAGTTTTTTTCTAACATTATCTATCTGAGGTTTCCATTTCAGATTGCAGTCCAATATTATTCCTAGATATTTAAATGTTTCGACGACTTCAATTTGTGTTGTGCAGGTGTCATATATTTGTTGATATTCGAAAGTACTTCGGTGAAGACACTCGTAGTTGTGAAATTTTATGGTGATTTCTGTGGGAGGTATGTGTTTTGGTCGGAAGTGCATTAATTTGGTTTTATTAGCGTTTATTACCAATCCGTTGTCGTGGCACCATTTTGTCACTTTATTCATTGTCTTTTGCATTTTAAATTCTGCCGTACGTATGTATTTATCCGCTACAATAATGGCTGTGTCGTCTGCATATGAAAAAGTAATGCAATCCTCGAGTGACTGTACCATATTATTGGCATATATTATAAATAGGACCGGCCCAAGTTTCGAGCCTTGAGGTACTCCATAATCCAACATGTATTCACTGCTTGTTTGGTTATCGATTTTCACTTTAAACCTTCTGCAGTTTAAGTACTGTTTAAACCAGTTGAGACTGTGACCTCTAATTCCATTATTTTCGAGTATGCTTACCAATTTTGGGTGTGACAGAGTATCAAATCCTTTGCTGAAATCGATGAACATGACCAGACACTGTTTTTGTTCAGAAAGCTTTTGATTTATGATATTTGTGAAATTTCCCAGAAGTTGGTTAATATTTTTTCCTTTTTGGAATCCGTACTGATTTTTGTGTATTATGTTGTGTTTCGCTAAGAAGTTATTTAATCTCCTCACAACTATCTCTTCTAGAACTTTTTCAATGACTGGTAAAATTGATATGGGTCTGTAGTTTTCGCAGTTTGATTTGCTACCACTTTTGTAGATTGGACGAACAATTGATATTTTAAAAAGATCGGGAATTATCGAGTCGTTCAGACTTTTATTTATCAGATCTGTTAAAATTGGTGCCATTAAGTCCGCATGGTTTTTGAGGTCGATAGCGCGAATGCCATCCGTTCCCGCACTTTTCCTTGTATTGAGACTTTTTAAAATGTTTCTGACTTCTTCTATGTATGTGTTTTCCAGAAAGATTGAATGAAGAATGTTTGTTTGTGTGGTAGGAAGAGTTTGTTTATTACATACATGCACTATATTTTCGACATTAGTTTTGAATTGGTTTGCAAAATGTTCGGTGACTTCGAGGATGTTTCGGTTTGCAAAGTGAAGTTTCACGGATTCATCAATACTATTGCTTTTCTTTCCAATAATTTCATTAATTGTCGCCCATGTTTCGCGGATATTGCTTCTGCATTGGATAAATTTACCGTAGTAATATGCATTCTTGGCAAATATTATTTTTTTATTCAATTGATTGTTGAAAACTTTATAGAGTTTCGCATTAACTGCATTTTTACTGTTCCGATACTTTTTATACAGCACATCCCTCGTATTACAGCAGTTTAGTAACTCTTCATTTAGCCAGGGTTGCGCACTTCTACTTCTTATAATTTTTTTTGCATTCGGTTGACTTTTTATAAATTTGAGTAAAAATTGTGTAAATTTTGTTAAACAAATTGTTTGTTCCATAATCTTCATTGATAATACTACCCCAGTCTATTTGTTTTATATAGCTATTTACTTTTTTATTATTAAGTGTTGTTTTCTCCAATGCTATGTCGGATCGATATATTGATGTGGTTTCATGTTCGATACATCCAAATATCGTATAATGGTCTGATATGGTCGTAGCGATTATGGCCGATTTAACAATGTTTCGCGAATTATGCCTTATAAATAGATGATCAATGCAGGTTTTGCTCTTAGTGCGTTCACATTCTCTGGTTGTACCAGTTATAGCACATTCAAGACCATTAGAGGCACACATATCCAAATAGTTCTTTACTGACATGGTATTGGACGTAATGTCTATGTTCATATCACCAGCTAATATTATATCTTGCTTTTTGTTGATATTTTTAAGGCATTTATCTAGTTCGTCGATGAAGTTTTTTATATTTAAATGGGGTGGCCGATAGCAAGGAATAATTGTTATTATTTTATTGTGACTTAATGATATTTCAACTTGTAAGGATTCGACAAATTCAGTATTTATAGCAACATTTTTAAATGATATTTGATCTTGTATGTAAAGAGCGATTCCTCCTCCTCTATTTTTCCTATTTATAAATACCGAATGGTAACCATTTATTTCATAAAATTGGGTTTCGTCATCGCTAATATTTGTTTCCGTGAGGATAATTATTGTTAATTTGTTTATTATGCCATTAATTCTAGTCATAAATTCGGTGAAATTCTTCCTAATAGAACGAATATTCATGCATATTACCCAAATCCTTGTGCTGTTTATATGCTCATCCAGTTCATTAAAAGAATTGAGAGTTTCATTTCTATAATTCATTTTTATTAAATATTTTCTTTTTTCATAAAAAAAAGTATAAAAAATAGGCAGATAGTATTGTTTTCTTTTTTCACAAAAAAAGTTTTAAAAAATAGGCAGATAATTTTGTTTATTTATAATTTTGAAAACCGTTCGTAGTAGAAAGTTGGAAAAAGGCATAAACTGAGAGATTTATTGTGATCATGTCAATATCTGCTACGGTGTTTATAATTATTTGTGATGAGCTTTCATTTTTTTTTTTGCGTATATACGCCCATCCTTTACCCAAACATACTTCCATCCATTTTCCTTAGCCTTTACTTTAGTCATCCATAAGATACGCCTATTGTCTCCAGTAAGTTCATCGTTGACATAAACGTATCTGTTTGTTGGGTTGTCGTTGCTGTCATAGAGAACATTTTCATCTACCCGATGCCTTTTTAATTTGTCCATCATCTCCTTTTTCTTTTTTAATGAAGAGAATTCGACTATAATTTTGTTTTTGTTTTTAATGTTGTATGCGTTTTCAATGTGACCATCATTGATATCGACGCCAACAGAAGCGGCAATTTTTTTAACTACCGTCTCTGCTTCCATTGTTGCTGCGTTTGCATTATTTATTTCAATATGTTTCTCTAAAGACCTCTGCTCCAATCTTCGTATCTTTATATCCATCTCTTTAATTTGCTTACTCTTCTCAAGGTCTTTATTTTGAAGTTCAACGACCTGTGTAGAGATGTTTGAGAGTGTCTCATTTATTTTCTCGAGGCTTGCATTTAGTTTCTCTGCCATGTAACTGTTTGACGCAGTCAACGCATTCATATTGGTGATCATTGCTTGCATCGCTGTTTTGATCTCTCCCATATCTGTCCTAAGTACTGCATATTCGCTGTTGTTGTTGTTGTGACAATTCGACACACAAGTTGTTGTGATGCTGTTGCTAGATGTTGTTGCTGTTTCGTCTCTGAAACGTTTTCTGTTGTCGTTGAGAACTTCGTCTGAACCGTCATTCTCCTCATCTCTCTGCTGTTGTTGTGTCATAGCTTGTGGTTGTTGTGATGCTTTTTCAGTTGGCTGTGCAGGTTCATACACAAGTGCATGATAGCTGTTGCTTACTCTTTGCCTTGGTTTGCATATTTCACATTTCCATTCCAGCTTTTTTGTTGTGCCCATAGTTTTATAACTCATTTCTGATAGCACTGAGCATGGTGAGAAATGGAATTTCCTATCGCAGTTGCGACACCAAACATATGTAGGAGTTGTTATTTGTGTTTTGCACTTGAAACACACGATTGTTGGTACTTGCAAAGGTTCCATATTTGAGTTTTAGAAAGAATATTCCAACAAGAAAAAAAACTACAGTTCGTCTATAAAGACGACCTACAGCTCGTCTATAAAGACGACCTACAGCTCGTCTATAAAGACGACCTACAGCTCGTCTATAAAGACGACCTACAGCTCGTCTATAAAGACGACCTACAGCTCGTCTATAAAGACGACCTACAGCTCGTCTATAAAGACGACCTACAGCTCGTCTATAAAGACGACCTACAGCTCGTCTATAAAGACGACCTACAGCTCGTCTATAAAGACGACCTACAGCTCGTCTATAAAGACGACCTACAGCTCGTCTATAAAGACGACCTACAGCTCGTCTATAAAGACGAACTACAGTTCGTCTATAAAGACGACCTACAGCTCGTCTATAAAGACGACCTACAGCTCGTCTATAAAGACGACCTACAGCTCGTCTATAAAGACGACCTACAGCTCGTCTATAAAGACGACCTACAGCTCGTCTATAAAGACGACCTACAGCTCGTCTATAAAGACGACCTACAGCTCGTCTATAAAGACGACCTACAGCTCGTCTATAAAGACGACCTACAGCTCGTCTATAAAGACGACCTACAGCTCGTCTATAAAGACGACCTACAGCTCGTCTATAAAGACGACCTACAGCTCGTCTATAAAGACGACCTACAGCTCGTCTATAAAAACGACCTACAGCTAGTCTATAAAGACGACCTACAGCTCGTCTATAAAGACGACCTACAGCTCGTCTATAAAGGCGACCTACAGCTCGTCTATAAAGGCGACCTACAGCTCGTCTATAAAGACGACCTACAGCTCGTCTATAAAGGCGACCTACAGCTCGTCTATAAAGACGACCTACAACTCGTCTATAAAGACGACCTACAACTCGTCTATAAAGACGACCTACAGCTCGTCTATAAAGGCGACCTACAGCTCGTCTATAAAGACGACCTACAGCACGTCTATAAAGACGACCTACAGCTCGTCTATAAAGGCGACCTACAGCTCGTCTATAAAGACGACCTACAGCTCGTCCTATAAAGACGACCTACAGCTCGTCTATAAAGGCGACCTACAGCTCGTCTATAAAGACGACCTACAGCTCGTCCTATAAAGACGACCTACAGCTCGTCTATAAAGGCGACCTACAGCTCGTCTATAAAGACGACCTACAGCTCGTCTATAAAGGCGACCTACAGCTCGTCTATAAAGACGACCTACAGCTCGTCTATAAAGACGACCTACAACTCGTCTATAAAGACGACCTACAGCTCGTCTATAAAGGCGACCTACAGCTCGTCTATAAAGACGACCTACAGCACGTCTATAAAGACGACCTACAGCTCGTCTATAAAGGCGACCTACAGCTCGTCTATAAAGACGACCTACAGCTCGTCCTATAAAGACGACCTACAGCTCGTCTATAAAGGCGACCTACAGCTCGTCTATAAAGACGACCTACAGCTCGTCCTATAAAGACGACCTACAGCTCGTCTATAAAGGCGACCTACAGCTCGTCTATAAAGACGACCTACAGCTCGTCTATAAAGGCGACCTACAGCTCGTCTATAAAGACGACCTACAACTCGTCTATAAAGACGACCTACAACTCGTCTATAAAGACGACCTACAGCTCGTCTATAAAGGCGACCTACAGCTCGTCTATAAAGACGACCTACAGCACGTCTATAAAGACGACCTACAGCTCGTCTATAAAAGCGACCTACAGCTCGTCTATAAAGACGACCTACAGCTCGTCCTATAAAGACGACCTACAGCTCGTCTATAAAGACGACCTACAGCTCGTCTATAAAGACGACCTACAGCTCGTCTATAAAGACGACCTACAGCTCGTCTATAAAGACGACCTACAGCTCGTCTATAAAGACGACCTACAGCTCGTCTATAAAGACGACCTACAGCTCGTCTATAAAGACGACCTACAGCTCGTCTATAAAGACGACCTACAGCTCGTCTATATAAGACGACCTACAGCTCGTCTATATAAGACGACCTACAGCTCGTCTATATAAGACGACCTACAGCACGTCTATAAAGACGACCTACAGCACGTCTATAAAGACGACCTACAGCTCGTCTATAAAGGCGACCTACAGCTCGTCTATAAAGACGACCTACAGCTCGTCTATAAAGACGACCTACAGCTCGTCTATAAAGACGACCTACAGCTCGTCTATAAAGACGACCTACAGCTCGTCTATAAAGACGACCTACAGCTCGTCTATAAAGACGACCTACAGCTCGTCTATAAAGACGACCTACAGCACGTCTATAAAGACGACCTACAGCACGTCTATAAAGACGACCTACAGCTCGTCTATAAAGGCGACCTACAGCTCGTCTATAAAGACGACCTACAGCTCGTTTATAAAGACGACCTACAGCTCGTCTTAATAAAGACGACCTACAGCTCGTCTATGAAGACGACCTACAGCTCGTCTATGAAGACGACCTACAGCTCGTCTTAATAAAGACGACCTACAGCTCGTCTTAATAAAGACGACCTACAGCTCGTCTATAAAGACGACCTACAGCTCGTCTATAAAGACGACCTACAGCTCGTCTATAAAGACGACCTACAACAGCTCGTCTATAAAGGCGACCTACAGCTCGTCTATAAAGACGACCTACAGCTCGTCTTAATAAAGACGACCTACAGCTCGTCTATAAAGACGACCTACAGCACGTCTATAAAGACGACCTACAGCTCGTCTATAAAGGCGACCTACAGCTCGTCTATAAAGACGACCTACAGCTCGTCTATAAAGACGACCTACAGCTCGTCTATAAAGACGACCTACAGCTCGTCTATAAAGACGACCTACAGCTCGTCTATAAAGACGACCTACAGCTCGTCTATAAAGACGACCTACAGCTCGTCTATAAAGACGACCTACAGCACGTCTATAAAGACGACCTACAGCACGTCTATAAAGACGACCTACAGCTCGTCTATAAAGGCGACCTACAGCTCGTCTATAAAGACGACCTACAGCTCGTTTATAAAGACGACCTACAGCTCGTCTTAATAAAGACGACCTACAGCTCGTCTATGAAGACGACCTACAGCTCGTCTATGAAGACGACCTACAGCTCGTCTTAATAAAGACGACCTACAGCTCGTCTTAATAAAGACGACCTACAGCTCGTCTATAAAGACGACCTACAGCTCGTCTATAAAGACGACCTACAGCTCGTCTATAAAGACGACCTACAGCTCGTCTATAAAGACGACCTACAACAGCTCGTCTATAAAGGCGACCTACAGCTCGTCTATAAAGACGACCTACAGCTCGTCTTAATAAAGACGACCTACAGCTCGTCTATGAAGACGACCTACAGCTCGTCTATGAAGACGACCTACAGCTCGTCTTAATAAAGACGACCTACAGCTCGTCTTAATAAAGACGACCTACAGCTCGTCTTAATAAAGACGACCTACAGCTCGTCTATAAAGACGACCTACAGCTCGTCTATAAAGACGACCTACAGCTCGTCTATAAAGACGACCTACAGCTCGTCTATAAAGACGACCTACAGCTCGTCTATAAAGACGACCTACAGCTCGTCTATAAAGACGACCTACAGCTCGTTTATAAAGACGACCTACAGCTCGTTTATAAAGACGACCTACAGCTCGTCTTAATAAAGACGACCTACAGCTCGTCTATGAAGACGACCTACAGCTCGTCTATGAAGACGACCTACAGCTCGTCTTAATAAAGACGACCTACAGCTCGTCTTAATAAAGACGACCTACAGCTCGTCTATAAAGACGACCTACAGCTCGTCTATAAAGACGACCTACAGCTCGTCTATAAAGACGACCTACAACAGCTCGTCTATAAAGGCGACCTACAGCTCGTCTATAAAGACGACCTACAGCTCGTCTATAAAGACGACCTACAACAGCTCGTCTATAAAGACGACCTACAACAGCTCGTCTATAAAGACGACCTACAACAGCTCGTCTATAAAGACGACCTACAGCTCGTCTATAAAGACGACCTACAACAGCTCGTCTATAAAGACGACCTACAGCTCGTCTTAATAAAGACGACCTACAGTTCGTCTATAAAGACGACCTACAGCTCGTCTATAGATGCGACCTACAACAGCTCGTCTATAAAGACGACCTACAACAGCTCGTCTATAAAGACGACCTACAACAGCTCGTCTATAAAGACGACCTACAACAGCTCGTCTATAAAGACGACCTCCAACAGCTCGTCTATAAAGACGACCTACAGCTCATCTATAAAGACGACCTACAACAGCTCGTATATAAAGACGACCTACAGCTCGTCTATAAAGACGACCTACAACAGCTCGTCTATAAAGACGACCTACAGCTCGTCTATAAAGACGACCTACAACAGCTCGTCTATAAAGACGACCTACAGCTCGTCTTAATAAAGACGACCTACAGTTCGTCTATAAAGACGACCTACAGCTCGTCTATAGATGCGACCTACAACAGCTCGTCTATAAAGACGACCTACAACAGCTCGTCTATAAAGACGACCTACAACAGCTCGTCTATAAAGACGACCTACAACAGCTCGTCTATAAAGACGACCTACAACAGCTCGTCTATAAAGACGACCTACAGCTCATCTATAAAGACGACCTACAACAGCTCGTCTATAAAGACGACCTACAGCTCGTCTATAAAGACGACCTACAGCTCGTCTATAAAGACGACCTACAGCTCGTCTATAAAGACGACCTACAACAGCTCGTCTATAAAGACGACCTACAGCTCATCTATAAAGACGACCTACAACAGCTCGTCTATAAAGACGACCTACAGCTCATCTATAAAGACGACCTACAACAGCTCGTCTATAAAGACGACCTACAGCTCGTCTATAAAGACGACCTACAGCTCGTCTATAAAGACGACCTACAGCTCATCTATAAAGACGACCTACAACAGCTCGTCTATAAAGACGACCTACAGCTCGTCTATAAAGACGACCTACAGCTCGTCTATAAAGACGACCTACAGCTCGTCTATAAAGACGACCTACAGCTCGTCTATAAAGACGACCTACAGCTCGTCTATAAAGACGACCTACAGCTCGTCTATAAAGACGACCTACAGCTCATCTATAAAGACGACCTACAACAGCTCGTCTATAAAGACGACCTACAGCTCATCTATAAAGACGACCTACAACAGCTCGTCTATAAAGACGACCTACAGCTCATCTATAAAGACGACCTACAACAGCTCGTCTATAAAGACGACCTACAGCTCGTCTATAAAGACGACCTACAGCTCGTCTATAAAGACGACCTACAGCTCGTCTATAAAGACGACCTACAGCTCATCTATAAAGACGACCTACAACAGCTCGTCTATAAAGACGACCTACAACAGCTCGTCTATAAAGACGACCTACAGCTCGTCTATAAAGACGACCTACAGCTCGTCTATAAATGCGACCTACAACAGCTTGTCTATAAAGACGACGACATACAGCTCGTCTATAAAGACGACCTACAACAGCTCGTCTATAAAGACGACCTACAACAGCTCGTCTATAAAGACGACCTACAGCTCATCTATAAAGACGGCCTACAGCTCTTCTATAAATGCGACCTACAACAGCTTGTCTATAAAGACGACGACATACAGCTCGTCTATAAAGACGACCTACAGCTCGTCTATAAAGACGACCTACAGCTCGTCTATAAAGACGACCAACGGCTCGTCTATAAAGACGACCTACAGCTCGTCTATAAAGATGACCTACAGCAAGAATATTCAGAGTTCTCCATATGACTTGCCCTTGATTCAAGTACATTTTGGGCGTTCTTAACTATTCTTAAAAAATTTCATTCAGAAGTTCAAGTATATTTTTCTACCGATTTCGGTCGTATATATCTCTTTCGTATTTCGCAAACCATTTTTTCTTTTATACCAATACTATATTATTCGGAACAGTGATCTATAAAAAAATAATTATTCTACATTTTTTCCCTGATATTGTGCACCTATAATCGATGCATAACTATAAACACATCTGTACATAAATAGAAGTCATCACTTGGAGTTCCCAATTCTAGGCGACTTTTATATTCCCCTTCTATGTTGGGCGTTGGTAAATTAAAAGATATTTCCTCTGAGATATTCAGGTCTAAGTTTTGCTAAAATAATAAAGAAAAAATATTTGAAAATCTAATTATACAGTAGGGTGGGGCGATTTGAACACCTTATTGAGCCCTTCGCGTTTCTGATTTCTGTGATTGTACTGAGCAAAAAAGTCCACTAGACCATATCGACACCTCCAAATAATAGTATGCTAAGTCTAAAAAGTTAGTTTTGCAGGAGAAGCTCTCAAAGTTTGGAAATTTTTTTGAACTTCAGTACTATGCTAAGTCAATATTTGTTTATAACTTCTGTTCGGATTGACCGATCATTACCAAAATTAGACAGAATTTAAGTTAAAGGACGTTCGACACCTCCAAATAATAGTTTGCTAATTCTGAAAAGCGAGTTTTGCAGGACAAGCTCTAAAAGTTTAGAAATTTCTTTGACCTTCAGTACTATGCTAAGTAAATATTTGTTAATAACTTCTGTTCGGATTGTCCGATCATTACCAAAATTTGACAGAACTTAAGTTAAAGGACGTTAAATATAAAAATGTAAAGAACTTGAAAACACGCTAAGTCGACTTAGCATACTATTATTTGGAGGCGTCGATATGTTTACGATGAAATTCAAGCCTCACGATTTTGAAGTTTTTTATCCGCGTTTTTTATATTTAATATATAACAGCTAAACCATTGAGATTTTCGATGCAAGACAAAAATTATGAACTCACTAGTACTTCGCAAAAACAATTGAACGCTTCTTCAGGCAGTTTTGGCCTTGTGGATAAAAAACTTCAAGTCAAAATCGGAGCCTCGATTTTCACCGTAGACATGTGGTCTAGTGGACTTTTTTGCTCAGCACAATCCCAGGAATCAGAAATCCGAAGGACCCAATAAGGTGTATTTCCTTCCGTACAAATCGCCACGGTCTAATATAGCCCTGTTCTGAACGTGAATTCTTCGTGAGTTTTGTTTCTCTTCCGTTTCAACTTCAAGGTTAGTGAGTGAGAATACTAACGCAGAATTTACGTGAGCTGATGTTAATTATTTTAGGATGACCACCTACCCCTTCCGTTAATGGACACGTCTTTTGTTCGTCCGGTGTATTTTCCCAATATTTAGCCCACAATTCACTGTCATCGAATGCCGCAATACACACATCTTTTCGTTTTGAAGTAAAAACGGTGGGTTGCCATTCACCTCTTTCTTTTTTAAAAGTTTCGATTTTAACCTGCAGAGAGCAAAAAAAAAAAACTATTGGATATAACTGAACAACAGAAAAAAAGGAAATACTTTCCGGTAAATCTGCAGGAAATGATTTAATCATTTTAACGCTTCCATTAACGAGCAAATTACCTTCACTACTATGTTGAATGGATATAGTACTCATATCCACGGCTTTATCCAAGTAATAATCGGGATGATCGTCACATGCCGCAAATACTTCGGGTTCCAAAAATTCTACACAATAATTGAATTGACCCCGGGCAAGCTGAAACAGAATGAGGGAAAAAGAGCAAAGGTTTAATGAAATCTCCGATTTCAGAATAGTTGTTCAAACGTGGACAGGATTATGCAGATTATTGTAAGCATTAAAAAACTTGGTTTAGAGTCCTTTAGCTTTCCTCATTCTTTGTAGAATTTCGCTTGAGGTGTTCGATTGTAAAAATATCCTCCAGGATCCACGCTTCGATGTTTTATTCTTATCACTCACCTCACTTAAGCAAAATAGCACATTTGCAAAAAATAAAACCGAGGAAAAAAGTTTCATAATTACGGATTAAACGGTTTAAACGCTATGTCTAAACCGGATTGAAATTTGATTTTTAAATATATAGTTTAGCATCTCGTGACAAAATGTAAATAATTTTTTAATTTCAAACTAATTACACGATAATTTGGAAACAGTCAACAAACAGAATCTTAATTAACACATCTACATGTTTTTAATGGAGACAAAGTAAATAGTCAAGTGGACTATGTAATGCATACATGTACATATGTACTTACTACTGTTGCCGTTGATGTAACAACTAGATTTCCATAAATATTGTTATTGTTACAGTATCATCTACAGTGTTTCAATAAATAAAGCAGAATCTGTAGCCTTGCCAACATCTATATACCCTCCGCCTAATTAGAACGAATCAGAAGTCTTATTGAATTTTCAACAGGTGGGATCCAAGATCAGACTAGAAATGGGAAATATTTGCTTCTTTAGAGCCATGCTCAAAGAACGGGTGCTTCTATAGAGCCTTTCGCAAAGGGCGCTTCTATAGAGCCTTTCTCAAAGAAAGGATGCTTCTATAGAGCTTTTCTTAAAGAAAGGGTGCTTCTATAGACCCTTTCTCTAAAAAACGGTGCTTCTATATAGCCTTTCTAAAAGAAAGAGTGCTTCTATAGACCCTTTCTCATAGAAAATATGCTTCTGCAGACCCTTTCTCAAAGAATAGGCGCTTCTATAGGCCCTTTCTCAAAGAAAATATGCTTCTATAGACCATTTCTCAAAGAAAGGTTGCTTCTATAGAGCCTTTCTCAAAAAAAGGGTGCTTCTATAGACCCTTTCTCAAAGAAAGGGTGCTTCTATAGATCCTTTCTCAAAGAAAGGGTGCTTCTATAGACCCTTTCTCAAAGAAAGGGTGCTTCTATAGACCCTCTCTCAAAGAAAGGGTGCCTCTATAGACCCTTTCTCAAAGAAAGGGTGCTTCTATAGACCCTTTCTCAAAGAAAGGGTGCTTCTATAGACCCTTTCTCAAAGAAAGTGTGCTTCTATAGACCCTTTCTCAAAGAAAGGGTGCTTCTATAGACCCTTTCTCAAAGAAAGTGTGCTTCTATAGACCCTTTCTCAAAGAAAGGGTGCTTCTATAGACCCTTTCTCAAAGGGTGCTTCTATAGACCCTTTCTCAAAGAAAGAGTGCTTCTATAGACCCTTTCTCAAAGAAAGAGTGCTTCAATAGACCCTTTCTCAAAGAAAGAGTGCTTCTATAGACCCTTTCTCAAAGAAAGGGTGCTTCTATAGACCCTTTCTCAAAGAAAGGGTGATTCTATAGATCCTTTCTCAAAGGGTGCTTACATAGAGCCTTTCTTAAAGAAAGGGTGCTTCTATAGACCCTTTCTCAAAGAAAGGGAGCTTCTATAGACCCTTTCTCAAAGAATGGGTGCTTCTGTAGACCCTTTCTCAAAGAAAGGGTGCTCCTATAGACCCTTTCTCAAAGAAAGGGTTCTTCTCTAGAGCCTTTCTCAAAGAAAGGGTGCTTCTACAGAGCCTTTCTCAAAGAAATGCTGCTTCTATAGACCCTTTCTGAAGGAAAGGGTGCTTCTATAGCGCCTTTCTCAAAGAAAGGGTGCTTCTATAGCGCCTTTCTCAAAGAAAGGGTGCTTCTATAGCGCCTTTCTCAAAGAAATGGTGCTTCTATAGACCCTTTCTAAAAGAAAGGTTGCTTCCATAGAGCCTTTCTCAAAGAAAGGGTGGTTCTATAGACCCTTTCTCAAAGAAAGGTTTCTTCTATAGAGCCTTTCTCAAAGAAAGGGTGCTTCTATAGAACCTTTCTCAAAGAAAGGGTGCTTCTATAGAACCTTTCTCAAAGAAAGGGTGCTTCTATAGACCCTTTCTCAATGAAAGGGTGCTTCTATAGACCCTTTCCCAAAAAAGGGTGCTTCTATAGAGCCTTTCTCAAAGAAAGGGTGCTTCTATAGAGCCTTTCTCAAAGAAAGGGTTGTTCTATAGAGCCCTTCTCAAAGAAGTGGTGCTTCTATAGAGTCTTTCTCAAGGAAAGGGTGCTTCTACAGACCCTTTCACAAAGAAGTGGTACTTCTATAAAGCTTTTCTCAAAGAAGGGTTGCTTCTATAGAGCCTTTCTCAACGAAAGGGTACTTCTATAAAGCTTTTCTCAAAGAAGGGTTGCTTCTATAGAGCCTTTCTCAACGAAAGGATGCTTGTATAGAGCCTTTCTCAAAGAAAGGGTGCTTCTATAGACCCTTTCTCAAAGAAAGGGTGCTTCTATAAAGCGTTTCTCAAAGAAGGGTTGCTTCTATAGAGCCTTTCTCAACGAAAGGATGCTTGTATAAAGCCTTTCTCAAAGAAAGGGTTCTTCTATAGAGCCTTTCTCAAGGAAAAGGTGCTTCTATAGAGCCTTTCTCAAGGAAAGGGTTCTTCTATAGAGCCCTTCGCAAAGAAAGGGTGCTTCCATAGAGCCCTTCGCAAAGAAAGGGTGCTTCCATAGAGCCTTTCACAAAGAAACGGTGCTTCTATAGAGCACTTCTCAAAGAAGTGGTGCTTCTATAGAGTATTTCTGAAGGAAAGGATGCTTCTACAGACCCTTTCTCAAGGAAAGGGTACTTCTATAAAGCTTTTCTCAAAAAAGGGTGCTTCTATAAAGCTTTTCTCAAAGAAAGGATGCTTGTATAGAGCCTTTCTCAAAGAAAGGATGCTTGTATAGAGCCTTTCTCAAAGAAAGGGTGCTTCTGTAGGAAAGAAAGGCTGCTTCTATAGACCTTTTCTCAAAGAAAGGGTGCTTCTATAGAGCCCTTCTCAAAGAAAGTATGCTTGTATAGAGTCTTTCTCAAAGAAAGGATGCTTGTATAGAGCCTTTCTCAAAAAGGGTGCTTCTATAGCCTTTCTTAAAGAAATGGTGCTACTATAGACCCTTTCACAAAGAAGTGGTGCTTCTATAGAGCCTTTCTCAAAGAAAGGGTGCTTCTATAGAACCTTTCTCAAGGAAAGCGTGCTTCTATAAAACCTTTCTCGAGGAAAGGGTACTTCTAAAAAGCTTTTGTCAAAGAAAGGGTGCTTCTATAGAACCTTTCTCAAGGAAAGCGTGCTTCTATAAAACCTTTCTCGAGGAAAGGGTACTTCTAAAAAGCTTTTGTCAAAGAAAGGGTGCTTCTATAGAGCCTTTCTTAAAAAAATGGTGCTTCCATAGAGCCTTTCGCAAAGAAAAGGTGCTTCTATAGAACCTTTCTCAAAGAAATGGTGCATCTATAGACCCTTTCTCAAGGAAAAGTCCTTCTATAGAGCCCTTCTTAAAGAAAGGGTACTTCCATAGAGCCTTTCACAAAGAAAGGATGCTTCTATAGACCCCTTTTCAAAGAAGTGGTGCTTCTATAGACCCTTTACCAAAGAAGTAGTGCTTCTATAGAGTCTTTCTCAAAGAAAGGGTGTTTCTATAGACCCTTTCTCAAAGACAGGGTGTATCTAAAGAGACTTTCCCAAAGACAGGGTGTATCTAAAGAGACTTTCTTAAAGAAAGGGTGCTTCTATATATCGTATTGGCTTCATTTTATAAAGTTTACGTAAAAAACTTATGAATAAATATAAAGTTTTTCAACAACAAACTAGACCCTGAAAAATATTGTTAAAAAATCAACGCTTTTTCTAGATCTCGCAAAAATATTGTTTAAAAAATCAACCCCTTTTTCAGACTCTAAACAAATTGTCTAAAAAATCAACGCACTTTCTAGATCCCGAAAAAATATTGTTTAAAAAATCAACCCCTTTTCCAGACTGTAAAAAATTGTCTAAAAAATCAACGCTTTTTCTAGATCCCGAAAAAATATTGTTTAAAAAATCAACCTCTTTTCCAGACTCTAAAAAATTTGTCTAAAAATTCACGTCTTTCCTAGACCCTGCAATAATATTGTTTAAAAAGATCCACGCCTTCTCTAGACCCTGAAAAAATTGTTTAAAAAAATCCACGCCTTTTCAAGACCTTGACAAGTATCGTTAAAAAAAGCAACGCCTTTTCTAGACCCTGAAAAAATATTGTCAAAAAAATCCACGACACGGTCTTCTCTTTAAAGACCAAATAGTCTTGTCATTGAACAACAAATTGTTTTTACTTTCGTATTTTATTTGAAGACCAAATTGTCTCCTCATAGACGGCCCAACTGCTGTCTTCTCCTAGAATACCAAAAAACTACAATTAATTCAAAACTAGTACAACCTTTTTCATTTGGAGTTCAAACATGTATTTTATTTTCAATAAAATATAATTGATATCAAGATAATTGGTTTGGTTTTAGGACGCGCAGCTACCGTTGTTGGCAGCTACTTCACTCGGAGACCTTGAGGTCCATTGTGATCATCCTTAAAGAAACTGCTTGTTGTGGTTGGGTTATGTGTGGTGATGATAGATGCTGGATTGTTGCGTATTTGTTGTAAAGTTGAGTATGTAAGTGATGCTGTGATGATGGATGTGAGTTTATAGGTTGTTGCTGAGGTTGTAATGATGGATGTAAGTTTATGATTGTAGAGTTCTTTTGATGGGTTGGATGTAATGATGGTGGATGCTGATTTATAAGATGGGTGTTGAAAGTGGTGACTGCTTTATTCTGAAGTAATAAAAAGTGATTGGTCTGTTCCAGTTTGTTGATGTAAAGTGGTTTGATGTGATGGGTGCGATGAGTAATGTATATGGATGCGCGGCTGCTGTGATTGTGACAAAGATGATGATGTAGTGGGTGTGGTGTGGGTGTGTTGCCGCTGAGGTTGTTGTTCAGTGTTGAGCCGATTTCTATCCCCCTGTGTGAAGGAGAAAGAAAAACAATGATTAATTAGTTTTGTTTGCCAGCCATGTGAGGTTTTTGGCAAATTGGTACAAGTAGATGGGGTCTATGTCGGAGAAGAAAGTCAGAGTATTTATCACATATCTACCGAAGAATCGATGTCTCCTCGTGAGTAACGAGGGGCACCTACATAGTAGATGTTCGACCGTCTCTGTTTCTTGTGAATCTTGACATAGCCTACAGTAGTCTACACTACTGTTGTCCCATCTAGAAGTTAGGGACCTGACCATGTTGTGACCGGTAATGAGACCTACAGTGATCTTTATCCCTAACTTATTTAGTGAGAAAAGAGAGTTGGTTCTACGCTGAGAATAGCTGGGCCAGATTGCCTTGGATACCTTACAGCCAGTTTCCATTTGCCATCTTTGCCCAGCTTTCTCGAGGAAGTAACCTCGAAGTTTCCGGATGTAATAGCACTTTGGTGGTCTGATAGATAACTCGACTGGTAAGTCACTGAGAGCCACCCTGTGCTAGTTCATCCGCCTCTTCGTTTCCCTTTATATCACTGTGTCCTGGAACCCAGCAAAGATCAACGAAGTCACGTACTTCAAGCAGAGCGTTTTTGCAATCGAGGATAGCTTTTGAGTTTATGGTCCATGACTTGAGAGCCTTAAGGGCCGCTTGACTATCGACAAAAATAGTCACCGGTCCTTTCAGGACATTCCCAAGTTCTTTGATCATCTCCGCTGCTTTCCTAATTGCAAAGATCTCTGCAGTTATTGCTGAGTTTGAAGGATTGCTTAATTTGTGGGTTTTCGCAGAAGACGCAGGCACCTGTGCCATCCTCCATCTTTGAACCGTCTGTGTAGATGGCCAGACCGCCAAGAGGAGGGCTACCACTAGACCAGGCATCTCTGCTTGGGATTATTACGTTAATTTGGTTGAAATTGAGTGCAGTGGGTATATAATCACTGATGTGATCGGGTTCACTGGATTCAAGTAAATTGGTGAAGGGGAAGAGGACCTTTGCATGTCCAAATCGTGAACACTGCCACATACCTGCCTCTCTGAGCCTGAAAGCCGTTCTCGCCGCCTGAAAGTTGATAGTGATGTCCAGAGGTTGGAGATCCAGTATCACATTCAGGGCGGCTTGAGGTGTGCTTCTAATGGCACCAGAGATTAGCAGAGATGCGGCTCTTTGAACACTAGATAATTTGGACAGAAGTGCACTGTTCCCGAGTGCATACCACCAGACAAGCCCTCCATAGGTAAGAACTGGGAGAACCACGGTATCATACAACCAGTGTATGATCTTTGGTTTGAGACCCCAGCTTTTACCAATGGAGTTCTTACAGGAATAGAGTGCCATAAAACCTCTCTTAACCCTCTCCTCAGCATTCCTTTTCCAATTTAAGCGTTGGTCCAGGATAACACCGAGGTATTTGGCTTCCGATGAGAGTTTTAGGGCGACACCATCCAGCTCTGGTAACGGGAACACGGGAATTTTGCGCTTCTTCGTGTAGAGTACGAGCTCGGTCTTCGTTGGATTCACACCAAGTCCATTGGTGCGAGCCCAGCGAGACAGCTGCACTAAAGCACGTCGCATAAGGTCTGATATAGTCGACAAGAATTTGCCGCTTATGAGGATAACAACATCGTCAGCATAGGCTACCACCTTTGTCCTTAGTTGGTTGAACTTCACAAGAATTTCGTTTATTACAAGGAGCCAGAGGAGGGGTGATAAAACTCCTCCTTGAGGCGTACCCCTGCAAACCTTCTTCCTTACAGAACTCTCTCCTAGATGGGAGTTGATGATTCTGCTCTTCAGCATTTCATCAACCCACCTAAAAAGGATAGAGGAAACTCCTGCGTTAGTGAGCGAATTATGAATTGATTCCAGCTTCACATTGTTGAAGGCTCCCTCTATATCGAGGAAGGCTGCAAGTGTGAAGCACGAACCCTCCATATTCCTCTCAATATATCCAACCACCTCATGTAAGGCGGTGTCCACCGACTTGCCTTTAATGTAGGCGTGCTGCGAGTTGCTTATAGTATGGGAATCTAGATGAGACCGTATGTCGTGGTCGAGTAGTCTCTCTAGAGTTTTGAGGAGGAAGGAAGAAAGACTAATAGGTCTGTAGTCTTTAGGTAGTGTGTGACTAGGCTTCCCAGCTTTGGGAATGTAAGTTACCGTTACCTCCTTCCATGAGTTAGGTATGTACGACAGACGCAGACAGGCCCTGTAAATTTCCTTTATGGTTGCCAGTACCGAGTCAGCTGCATTCTGCAGCATGGCCGGGATAATGCCATCCGGTCCAGGAGACTTATAGGGTTGGAAGCTGTCTATCGCCCATTTTATTCTTGGGATGCTAGTTAAGCTGTCAATCAGTTGCTCGTCCTGTGCCGTACAGCCCTGATTGTGACTCGCTCGTTGCGAGTCACTCTCTAGGTCTGTACAGCCTGGAAAATGCACTTCAGACAGCAGATTTAGAGTCTCTAGACCAGAGTTAGTCCACGTGCCGTTTTCTCGTTTGATGCTACCCATGGGTTTGGGATCCTTGGATAGAATCTTACGAAACCTGGCAGCTTCGTTTACTCCTTCTACAGACTCGGCGAAGCAAGCCCAAGATCTCTGTTTAGCCTTTTTAATTTCACTCTTGTACTTATTGAAATTAACCCTGTAGGTATCCCAATCTGTACTGAGAGAAGATTTGTTGGCTTTGTTGTATGATTTCCTGGCAGCCTTGCGAAGACTGGCCAGGTCTTTATTCCACCATACCGGCTGAGATTTCTTCCCAGGGTATGTTATTGGGCAGGAATCCTCGTAACACCTCAGGAGGGACTTACTTAGATCGTTTACAGCAACCTCGACTTCCTTTGATGTAGACAACCTTTGAGGATTGCTTAACACCGAAGTCGTTTGTAAGCTGTAGTTGTTCCAGTCTGTCCTCCTGGGATTCCTGTATGGTTTTTGTTTCTCCGAACTTATGGGGACTTTGAAGAGTATCATCTTGTGATCTGAAAAAGAGCACTTTTCAGATACCTTCCAGTCCATAGCTTCGGAGTCTTCCAAATTGGTTAGGGTGATATCAATTACTTCGCCTCTAACTCTATTTTGGAAAGTGGGTGTGGTACCCCTATTACAAATTCTTAAATTGTTTTGCAAAATGAATTTGAAAACCTTATTATTGTATAAATAAGGCTCCTGGACTAGAGCAATATCAATCTTGGAAGTCGAGAGAGTAAGTAGGAGTTCGGTAGCAGCAGCCTTACAATGATGCAGATTAATCTGCACCACACTGAGCTGCTGTCGCCTACCTCCTACTGTTGCTTTGTTGGGATCTTGAAGCATAACCTTCCCAATCCAAAGTTCAGCAACCCCTCTCGACTGCGTAAGTAGGCTTATATTATATGTGGTATCTTGTGAGATATTTTGATTATATCGCGCATTGACTTCGTGTTATACAATTCATGTAAAAAAGAAACTTAAGGGGAGTACACATTATCATTCAAAACTGACAGTCAACGTACTTTTAGGAAAATTTTCCGGCAAATAACAACTTTTATTTAGCTAAAAGCGTTTGAAATACAATATTTACGGTATTATTTAGAGATTACAAAAGAAATTTTTCAGTTAGGCTTTGATATTCACGAAATAGACCTCGATGACTGTCAGTTTTGCTTGTCAATGTGTACTATACTTTATGAATACAAAATTCTATTATCTAAGGATTTCAAGAAAACAGACTTACCCCCATTATTATAAGTCTTCTTTTGTTATAGTTTGGATTTACCGAACAGATTTATAGCTTTCCGGTTAACATAAAGTTAAAAGTGATGATTGAATTTCAAGGAGGTGCTTCTTGGCAATAACATTCAATTTAAAAATTATATTTTTAATGCCTCTAAATTGGTTTATTTTGCGTTTTCAAATCCATCAGATAGTAAAAGAACACATATAATAATGGCCCTTAATGATCTAAAATACTTTTAAAGTTTTCCAACAACAACTTGTTGTTGTACAAAGTTAGAGATTTATTGAAATGGTTGTGATGCAATTGGAAAATGTTTACAAAACATAAAATAGTGTCTCCATTGCAGCAGCTGCTGGAAACGGCATTATACAATTGCTCAACATAATTCATGGAATTCTCACCGAGGCCCTCCAGGGTAATTTAAAATTTAGGATAATAACAAAATTCCAGGGTTTCATACGATGCGGCAGAGAGATAATGTAGAATGGATGCAGCATAATGTGTTAAGATGGGCATATTTTGAATTTTCACAACACTGGGTTTGTGTTTGAACAGATTCTCCAGCAGTGATTTGAAGAAGTTTTCTTGATCCTGCGAAAAGTTCGTTTGCATACATTCACTGTATTTCAATGTGACGTTTTCTTTGGGAAATATAATTTGGGCATTATCAGGCCACAGGGCATCACTTTTCTGGAGCTCATTTAATTTGCCACGCAGTACAAACAAGTGAACATTGGCAAATAGAGAGCTATCCAATGTTTCCAAGAGTTTTCCCTTGTATAGTGTAATGGGAATTGGTTGCTTTACGTCCAAATCTTCTTATAGAAGACCAAAATGGTATTCTCATAGAAGGCCAAATGTTCATCCCATAGAAGACCAAATGGTCATCCCATAGATGACAAAATGGTGTTCTCATAGAAGACCAAATGGTCATCCCACAGAACACCAAAATGGTCTTCTTAAAGAAGACACAATGGTCTTCTTATAGAAGACCAAAATGTTATTCTCATAGAAGGCAAAATGGTCATCCTATAGATGACAAAATGGTGTTCTCATAGAAGACCAAATGGTCATCCCAAAGAACACCAAAATGGTCTTCTTAAAGAAGACAAAATGGTCTTCTTATAGAAGACCAAAATGTTCTTCTTATAGAAGACAAAAAAAAAAAAACATCTTCGCATAGACGACCAAAATGGTCTTCTCAAAGAAGCCGAAAATGGTATTCTCATAGAATACCAAATCGACTTATCATACAAGATCAAATGGTCATCCCATAGAAGACAAAATGGCCTTTTAATAGAAGACCAAATGTTCTTCCCATAGAAGACCAAATGGCCTTCTCATACAATATCTTTTTATGGAAGAGCCCGGCTGGGATTCGAACCTGGGTCGTCGCCAACTAACAGACAATGTTGCCGACGTCTTAGCGTTCTGAACCATAATCCACTTAAAAAATCTTTCGATGTGAAAGACATATACAGTCTACGATGGAAAAAAGCTATTGGCTGTAACTTACTTACTTAGCTGGCCTTTTACAGAACATTTGTTCCATAAGCCGAACTAAGAAAAAATCTCCAATCCTCTCTGTTTGCTGCTGTATTTTCCCAATCTGGGATATGTAGCTTTGTGATATCTCGTTTCACTTGTTCGCTCCAACGAAGCTTTGGCCTTCCAGATCTGCGAGAACCTCCATGCGGCCCGTATTTATACGCCTTTTTAGCGGGTTCATCATCACTCATTCTTATAACATGGCCTAGCCATCGCAATCGTTGTATCTCGATTCGTTCAACTATATTGATGTCATTGTATAGTTGATACAGCTCGATGTTCATACGACGCCGATATTCGCCGTCAACACAGATTGGCCCGTAGATCTTTCGAAGAATTTTTCTCTCAAACACACAAAGCACTGCCTTATCTGCTTGAGCAAGTACCCATGCTTCGGAACCATACATTAGCACGGGTAGTATCAGTGTTTTGTACAGTGTTATTTTTGTTTGACGAGAGGTGGCTTTATTCCTAAACTGCTTACTCAGCCCAAAGTAGCATCTGTTAGCCAACACTATTCTTCTTCGTATTTCACAACTGATGTTATTTGTTGTGTTTATGGCGGTGCCGAGGTAGACGAAGTCCTTTACTACCTCAAAATTATAGGTACCAACATTCACAGATGGTGCGGTGTTTATGGACATATTACGCGTCGATACCATCAACTTGGTTTTTACGCCGTTTACTGCCAGACCAACTTTAGCAGATTCTCTTTCGACTTTTGCAAAGGTGTCAGTTACTTCCTTTACCGATCGACCCATGATGTCAATGTCGTCGGCATAAGCCAGTAACATGTGGCTGTTCGTGTATATCGTTCCATTTCTTTTGACCTTCGCGTCTCGTATGACCTTTTCCAGCAGGATGTTGAATAGATCACACGACAGGCCGTCTCCTTGTCTGAAACCTCTTTTGGTAGTAAACTCTTCGGAGAGGTTCTTTCCAATTTTAACTGAGGATCTCGTCTCAGTTAATGTCATTCTACAAAGTCGAATGAGCTTTGCAGGAATACCAAAATCAGACATGGCTTGGAACACCTTTGAACGTATAGGGCTGTCGAATGCTGCTTTATAATCGACGAAAAGATGGAAGGTGTCGATCTGCATTTCTTGGGTCTTTTCCAGGATTTGTCTCAAGGTAAATATCTGGTCAATGGTGGATTTGCCATGTCTAAAGCCACACTGATAGGGTCCAATAATTTCATTGACCATAGGCTTTAGTCTCTCACACAATATGCCAGATACTATCTTATATGCAATAGGGAGCAGACTTATGCCCCTATAATTGGAGCACACAGTCTTATCACCCTTCTTGTGGACTGGACATAGGATGCTCACGTTCCAATCGTCGGGTACGCGTTCTTCCTGCCAGATGGTGCTAACTAGCTGATGCATACACCTTATCAGCGTGTCGCCTCCGGCTTTGAACAGCTCGGCTGGTAGGCCATCGGCTCCTGCCGCCTTATTATTCTTCAGCCGGTTTATTGCTGTCCTTACCTCATCTTGGCTGGGCGGTATACATTCAATACCATCATCTGGGATTGGATCTGTGGTATCTTCGCCGTCTTCACTGCTATCGGATACCAACAGTTTGGAAAAATGTTCTTTCCATATCCTACATTGGCTGTAATATGAATGTAATATTGAAAAATTGATTTCTGGAATAGAAGGGGGGACAAATTAGTCGTCTTTGGAAAATAAAAGAAAAAAAAAGCTTCAATTTAAAATTCAATTCAAAATTGCAAATTTTAAATCTTTGATGTATAAATAGGGGCTCCAAATGGCGAAAATTGTCTAGCAACAACAACATCTAATATGCCTGATGATGTTAGCCTAACCAGCTAACGAAACGATCGACGCATAGTGGTTGATGTGTGTAGGACTTCGCTAGATACCAATTTTTCAATGTAATCTCCTTAGGCCATAAAGCTCGATTAATCAAAAATAATTAAAAATCTCACAAATAATGGCCTTCGCCCCTAAAAAGGCAAAAACTTAAAAATATTAATATAGAAACAATAAATTAAACTCACCTCACTCTTATCGTACCGCGTAAACATATGATTCAGGGCAGCTATAAATGCTCCAGGTGCTTCACATAAATGCAATGAATTCAGTTGGGCTCCCTTGACGAGAGCAGGGAATCTATTCAAACATTCAAAGAGTTTACACCATGCAATGGTAACAAATTCTGCTTTAGTTTCAGACTTAAGACGCCATGGTATTTCGCCAGCAGGATCCTTGGGTCTGGTGTGCAACGACCATTCCTCAATGACATAGTCATTGAGTTTACTTTTAACATCGTTTAATTTGATTTTTAATTGCTGTAAACTTTCTAACTGATAATATTCGGAAAAGAGTACCTCGTCGGCAGCGGTTGGCAATGACCATGTGCTATCTTTGGCTGCTTTTTGATAAGAGAAATATTTCCTGAACATTTCCATAACATCTTTATAGAGGATATCATTATTGGGGATCGGCAGTTTTGTTTTCTTCATCTGAAAGAGAAAAATATTACGAAGTTTTGAGGCCGTCTACAAAACCCTGTTTTTATTAAAGCATTGTGGGGTGCCAACTTTAGCTCGAAAACTAATAAGCCAATTGTCATATGTATATTTTTGTGGCCGATTTCGAGAAAAACACAGTTTATGCTGCAAACAAAATAGAAAACAAGGATGACTTCTCATAAAAAACTGGATGAGAATACAATAGACCTTTGTGAGAAGAGGTCCAATCTTAATTCGATTGTCATAGAGCAGAATAGAAAGAGGACAACAAAATTCTTGTAACACAAATTGATGTTGAATACAAAAAATCATTGACGTTTTATTTGTTTTCATATTTTCAATTCAATTGCAATATACAAAAGCATAAGATTAAAACTAACAATGTATTGCATTTAGCAGTATCAAATTTAATAATTTAGAATACAAAGTACATACACATGACAGAATAAGAAGGTAATCTCATTTGAAAAAAGCGTCCTTGAGCTGTCAAATACAACCCAGCATCGAAACAGTATACATAAATGTTGTTTTTGTAATTGTATGTAAATGACAACAAGACTGTTTGTTTACTTTTTATTTTTTGTACATAATGAATAAATTGTACATAATGAATTACGGGAATAAATTGGAAATTGGTCAAGTGATGTCGCAAATGAACAAATTTGTGTTAAGTTATCATTTTATTGGTCAATGGAGGACGCTTCTGCCGTTGCAAAACAAAATATTTTAATGAGTTTGGAATGAATTGCCAAGAAAAATGGCAAAAGAAACAGATTGTGAAAATATAGAAAATTCGCTAAAATAAAATTCCGTATATTCGGAAAACAATAAGCGAATCGAAAAATAAAACATTTGTTTGCTTACGATATCTACCAATTGATGTGTGCCAGCGAACAGGCCTGTAAGTTAGTTATTGGGTTGGTTATTGAATGGGTTTATATTTGTATGTATATATTGAATGTGTGCTTCTTACAGATCACCAAACCTCTGCTGAAATATTGGCTATTGGTCATGTTTTTGCTCGTGCTCCCCGTGTCTTTGTTGGTGGTACTCATCGTTCTAGCATTTTAAGGGTCACATCATGCATCATAAAAAATTACCAAAGGGAATTCAAAGCCCTTTGGTAATTTTTTTATTAACATGATTGCGTTCGAAATAGCTACTGAAGGTAGCCTTAGGATCATATCGAGATACATGACCATGTCGGAAAATATATATTCCTAGACAAAAATTATGGAATCACGTTAAAAAGCTCTATCTTTGGTGAAAATACAGCCTTCTACGTTTGGTGACTCTAATAGAAAGATAAGCCCATTTTCTTTTTGGGATTCTATGCGAAAAGCATTCAACCTTTTTTGGTAAGTGCGAGTTTGGAATAAATACTTTCTAACGAGAGATCTTAAGCCAACAAATTAAACGCCCCTCTTTTTAGGCAATTATTTTTGAAATGCTACAGTGCTCACCGTGGTACCATATGGAAGGTCGTGGCTTTCGTAACAACCTAGACATTGAAACTATGTGATTTGAGATCAATTTGTTGGTATTAGCATATGGTGCCCACATTTGTTGTTTCATCTTGGCCGGTTCTGCATTCGCTCCATTTAACGAACTCTTACGCAACACAAATGGCCAATACCGATTTGTATTGCCCCTTAATCTGAAGAAATCCAGGAGGTGCCCCGTGATCGTTGTGTTCGTCGTCTCAATCCCTTCCCCAAATTTCTCCGCCGACGCGCTGCGTTGGCTGTTGACAAGCGTACCATTGCCAAGACTGTCGCCAAATAAAACAACGTTGAATTGGGCAATCCCACGGCAGCGGGTTCTTTCGTACCGGGTTGATCCGTTTCTGCCAGCGGCTGGCAAACCAACATCAAACCTAAGCTTCTACGTAGGTTTTATGCTGCTACAACACCGTTGATGGGTACTACCAAAGTTTCTCAACAGCGCTATAATGCTATAGAAGGCATTCGAAGCTAGAATGAAGAACCGCCACTGCCCCCAACAAGACGTAAACTTTTGAAAACTTATGATCTTTGTATTGTATTTTGAAAAGCTACAAAATGTATATGTTTTACAATATAAAAGAATATAAAAAAAAAACTTATCTATCCATTTACAGCGTATATTTCTTAGTAAAACCACATCTACGTATGTTTAGGCTATTGTCCATCTTGGAACTGGATCTAATTTGGAAAGTCATTTCGATAGTTATCGTGCCAAATAGTCATGTTAGTTTTTCGCAGTTTGATTTTTTGAGATTTTAATCATTATGTCAGGAAGCAAGGACTTCACCATATTGGAGAGTAATATTGATCAATATCAGTTACTTTTTCAATTATTGTGACCACCAGCCATTTACATTGGTCACCGTAGGATTCCAATATGTCTGGAGCATGGACTTGACCACGTATCACTGTAAACAGGACCACAAAGAATACGTTTGGTATACATTTTAAAACTATCCTCAAATGATATAGTCCACACCTGATCTAGGCCCGAAAGAAATGTTACGAGCAACAATATTTGGAACAAATTAGTTGTTCCTTTCGAAAGTTACCGAGCGCACAATTTTAGCGAAAATGTTTGAGGAAGATGTGGATTTATGGCCCATTCTCGAAATTGATCAATGTTTGGACATATTCGGCTGATCCGTTCAAGAGTTTTCCTCCAGCCAGACGCAGGTACAGGTATAAATTGACTCCTAATTGACTGAAAATGTTTAATTTAAAAATATAAAATTAAATTGGTTTAGATTTTGAAATGTAAATAAACCTGACATGTGTATACTTTAACGTATACCTACAAAGTTTGTCAAAATCATTTTGTCAATGAAGGGACGGCAAAGCGAATACAACTCTGTGAGCTGTGAGCGTGAGGTTACCTTGTATCATTGTATCATGGTACATACAGTGAGTGTCAAAAATATTCGGTTTTAAATTTCACCAATAATACCTCAGTATTTTAGAAACCGATACACACTATTGAAAAAACCAAATACTTAAAAAAATGTTGGACCTGTGGCAAGTAAAAAATGTATGTAACATGGATCCATGGCAACCCTATAAGCGAGAATAACAAAGAAGAAGTTGTTAACCCTGTTTTCTATGCGTCAAAAATATTCGGTTTTTGTAACTTTTGTTAAATAGTTTGGCAAAAAACCGGTCAATATCGAACTTTTTCTGCAATATTATTATAAATTTCAATAATTGCGAACAGAATCTTTATTCCTGTGTGCAAAAATATCATATTTCATAGCAAATTATCAAAATTTAGGGCTAAGGAAAAACGCTATCCCAGAAAAGAAAAAACTGTTTATATTTTATTATAAAAACGGCAGAAACAAAGGGAATTTTTGCTTATTTTTGAAAAATTAGTCGAATATAGTTGAAATAATGTGCAAAAGTCACGAAAATACAGAAATAATCGATTTCGTGGAACACATAAGCCAGCCAAACCAAGGACTTGGGGGGAAGGTAGAGGAATCTCCTGGAAAATTACGGCTAAACAGCTCTTAATTTTCTTGAAATCTATCACCGAGCCCTAAATGACTTTCAGAAGATAGAAAATATGCACTTACATTCCAAAAAAATCGTGAGGATTAACCCTTTCATGGGCTTGCAACACATCACACACCATCGGCTTATTTACATAACCAAAAATCTAGTTCAAATTTCGCCTTGATGTACCTTCAAAACTTGATGTACATCAAAAACTTGTAGAAATAGAGTTAGTTTTGAATGCCTAAGCAGGAAAATCAGTATACCACCAAGTTTCCGGCCTTTCTGTGTACTCCAACACAAAAAGTAAGAAGAAGCATTTATTAGCATGTATTTATAAATTACTTATGATGTGTTACAAGGCCATGAAAGGCCTTATCCTTACGATTTTTTTGGAAAGTAAGTGCATATTTTCTATCTTCTGAAAGTCATTTAGGGCTCGGTGATCAATTTCAAGAAAAGTAAGAGCGGTTTATCCGTAATTTTCCAGGAGATTCCTCTACCTTCCCTCCCAGTCCTTGGTTTTGGCTGGCTTATACCCTAGACAGACGGCAGCGTTAATTTGCATTAATAACTGTATTTAATTTTGGCCTGGCAGACGACAGTTTCTGCATTTACGAAACAGCTGATTGCTGTTTTGTTGTTGTTTGCAATGTATTTTTTGTTTTCCTTGTGTCTCAGAGCATGAATATGCTCTCTCCTCCATATGAATATGGGCTCTCTTCTACGGCATTGCCATATTGAAATACCTAAATGCCTTTTAAATGCAGCTCGATTTTGTGCATTAAGAATGTGGATAATGCACGAATTAATTTGAATTAAGGCAGTTAATGCAAATTAACGCTGTCGTCTGTCTAGGGTATTATGTGTTTTACGAAATAGATTATTTCTATATTTTCGTGACTTTTGCACATTATTTCAACTATATTCGACTAAATATTCAAAAATAAGCAAAAATCCTTTTATTTCTGCTGTTTTTATAATGAAATATAACCAGTTTTCTCTTTTCTAGGATAGCGTTTTTCCTTAGCGCAAAATTGTAATAATTTTCTATAAAATATAATATTTTTGCACACAGGAACAATGATTCTGTTCGCAATTATTAAAATGTATACTAATATTGCAGAAAGAGCTCGATAATGACCTGTTTTTTGGCAAAATATTTAACAAAAATTACAAAAACCGAATATTTTTGACGCATAGAAAACAGGATAAACAACGTATTCTTTAATATTCACGCTTATAGGGTTGCCATGGATCCATGTTACATACATTTTTTAATTGCCACAGGACCAACATTTTTTTAAGTATTTGGTTTTTTGGATATTGGACATGGGCTTCTAAAATACTGAGGTGTTATTATTGATGAAATTGAAAACCGAATATTTTTGACACTCACTGTATGTCACATAAATACATACGTCACATACCTTAAACTGTTCATATGTTTGTTTATTCAATGCATCCTGAAATAGTCGACGTTGCATTTCTTCTTTCTTCCCGTCAGGGCCTTCTCATTGTTATGCAAACGTTTTCTCGACATGTATGAGGGACTTTTTTTCAGGAGATCTGCTAAAGTTGCCCTTGGCGTGTTGTGTTCTTTTGCAATTTGGGAAATAGGTTTTCCAAATAAGAGAACCGATTGCCTGACAGCTCCTTTCATGTCCTCTAAGTTGTATGGTTTTGGTTTTTTTAAATAGCCGTTGATGCACAATTACATCAATTTCTTCTTCCAACTTCCTTTTCACGTCGATGAATTCAGAGTAACAGGTTTGAACAGACGGCTCTCTATGTTTGTCTGCAATGATCTCCATAAGAGCATCTCGTGGTACATTGAATGTGTTCAGAACCGTCTCAATGTCAACACGATACTCCACACAAGCACGTACTGCACGTGCCATCATTTCATCTTGAAGAGGACTATCGGCCTGGTCATTTCGAAGAGGACTATCGGCCTGGTCCTGTTGAGGAGGACTATCGGCCTGGTCCTGTTGAGGAGGACTATCGGCCTGGTCATTTCGAAGAGGACTATCGGGCTGGTCATGTTGAGGAGGACTATCGACTTGGTCATGTTGAAGAGGATTATCGGCCTGGTCATTTCGAAGAGGACTATCGGCCTGGTCATGTTGAGGAGGACTTTCGGCCTGGTCATCTTGAAGAGGACTATCGGCCATCATTCCATCTTGAAGAGGACTATCGGCCATAATTTCATCTTGAAGAGGAATATCGGCCATCATTTCATCTTGAAGAGGACTATCGGCCATAATTTCATCTTGAAGAGGACTATCGTCATGGCATTTTGCATTTGTAATAGGTGCATTCGTAATATATACAGTGCAGTTCTCTATTTTAATTGTTTGTTCGCAAGCACGATAGATTGAATGAAATTATTCGAGTTTTTTTCCCGACTCCGAGAGTAAAATCCTATACCACTAAAAATGAATAAAATTTGCACAAATTGTTAACTTTTTCCTATATTTTGGCCTATATAGGCTAATGTGTTAGTTTTTCCTTACATATTCTTTAGAAAGGACATTCGTTCGAATACATTCGAACATATCAATATTGTTTCTGCCGAATCTTACATTGAAAAATAGCAAAGTTAGAACGTTTTTGTTGGTTTTCCTTTTTTGCACGAGTATATTCTGGACGGATTTCTTCCGCGTGAGAAAATCGTTAAGCTTTCAAAATAAGTGAAAATGAAGGAGCAGTACAAATCATAAGGACTACATGCAAAACAATTATAGGCAATTCATGACCAAATTTCAAACTGGATGTAAGCCAACATTTTAGTGTGCTTAGCCTCAAAAGGAGACCCCCTGTTGTAAAGCTCAATAACAGTCATTTTTCTTGATTTTTTCCGAGAAAACTACGTAACTTTTTGGCAGTTTTGTTTTCTTCATCTGAAAGAGAAAAATATTACGAAGTTTTGAGGCCGTCTACAAAACCCTGTTTTTATTAACAACTTTAGCTCGAAAACTAATAAACCAATTGTCATATATTTTTGTGGCCGATTTCGAGAAAAACACAGTTTATGCTGCAAACAAAATAGAAGACAAGGATGACTTCTCATAAAAAAACTGGATGAGAATACCAATAGACCTTTGTGAGAAGAGCAGTAAGACACTTCTGACGAAAGAGGTTACAGGTCCAATCTTAATTCGATTGTCATAGAGCATTACTTTTGTTTGGAAAAATGTAAAGAATCAATTGGATCAACAAAATAGGGATGAATAGACTACACTTCAGAGGATAGCAAATATTCTAATAAAATATAAAATATTCTGCTAAAGTTGCCCTTGACATGTTGTGTTCTTGTGCAATTTGGGAAGTAGGTTTTCCAAATATGAGAACCGATTGCCTGACAGCTCCTTTCATGTCCTCTAAGTTGTATGTATGAATAGACTACACTTCAGAGGATAGCAAATATTCTGTGAATTGTCATTTAACTTAGTATAATATACCGTTTTTATATATATGTACATATTCTTATACCTTTCTTTTAAAATAAATGATGATTTTTAACAAAAATGTTCTTGTTCCAGAGTTATAACGTGGTAAAAATTTCGCCCGGAGTCGGAGTCGAGTTATTTTTTTCGACCAGCAAAACTGCCGAAACCCTGGGCAAATTTACCGAAATTTATATTTTAGATGACCCAACCTAATATACAGTATCTTCTTCTTACTGTATACAGTTACAAGTCTCTATTATACTATGTTTACATTTACGAATCCACTCGATTTTAACTGTCAATTCCATTGCTCAAACGTCAAATGAAATCCAATCGATTTCAGATGAGTTTTCATTTGACGTATACACAAAGGAATTTACAGATGAAATCGAGTGGATTTCGTAAATGTTAACATAGCATTACTCTCACTCATATCTATTTAACTTTTGAGTGATTGAGATACATGTTTATACATGTTTACTTGTATGTGCATACATACAGTGAATCACAGTCAAAAGTATCCACTTCAGTTCTTTCAATAAAACTGCAATTGCTAAGAATTGGTTAATGATAGCGATTTCATTCATTTTTATATTTTTACATTAGTGTCTTAACTTAAATATAATAACATAAAATTAACGAAATTCAGGTAAATTTAGATAAAAAAATAAAAATGGTTAAACATCGATTTCTACCTCACAGTGAAAAGTATCCACTCTAAAAGTTTCATGAAACAAAAAGGATTTTTTTCGGTTTCAGCCCTTGGTATGGCATCCTTTGTTATCCTTTACAGCTTTTAGCCTTTTTGGCAAAAATGAAACTAAATTTTCGGTGCACGATATCTGAATATTTCCCCATTCTTCTTTTCAGTGTTCCTATACTTTAGATGTTATGACTTCTTATATTTGTCTCCAAAATACTCCATAAATTGCGTATCAAATCCGGGGATCGGGGAGGTGTTTGAATTACTTTTGGACAGTTATATAGCATCCATTCTCGAAAAATGTGTGATTTGTGCTCGGGGTCATATATTGATAAAATTGGAATGTTGTCCTAAATTCCATTATTTCAGCGCTACATTTTAAATTATCCTTCAGAATGTTTAAATAATACATCTTATCCTTAATTCCTTCGATAAAGACAAGATTCCCTACAACGGAAGCAGTCAAACAACCCCATACCATAACAGAGTCTCTTCAGTGCTTTACCGTTGGATTTGTGTGTTTAGGGTCCAAGGCGATATTTGCCCTATGACATGCCTTAATTGGTCCATATGACCAAAACAGGCTAAAGTTGTCTTCATTGCTTCCTTGGCAGCCTGTTTTGGACCAATTAAGGTACACATAGCCCAGAAAATCTGCGTTCACCTTACTACTTTTCAAAAATGATGCTAAAACTTTAATAAATAGGTAAATGAGATCAGTTTTTCTTTCATAACTATGTTATTGGCACTCTTTAGTACCAGAATAAAACGACAAATTCCAGAAAATATATTATTATTGCGAAGATAACGGTAGAAAAGTGTTACAGCTGCTAAATTAAAGCCCCAAAAAGTCTGCGTTCACTTTGTATGTTGCAATAATACCGTTAGTTTTTTTTGAATTTTTTTTTTGAAGTTTTCTCCCATTTTTAATCAATATTGTCACAACTGGTCATTCTGTGAGGTCGCTTGCATACATAACTTAAAAAAGTAAGTTATTTCAAGAATGGAAAACAAGGGCAAAGAAATTGGCATCGATAAAAGGAAAATTCTAGATTAATTATGGAAAACGCTATCGAAATATTGGCGAAACTGTAGGTAGAACATATTAGTCCATACATAGAGTGATAATTAACTATAAACAAACCAGAACTTTTACGTCAAAACCCAGATCTGGGCATTATATAGGAGCCAAAACCTTACAGTCTCAGCAGTATGCTTTGAAACTTTATGTTGTTGCAACCAAAATTTCGTAGTTCTTCTGCATTTTGGTTCAAATTGCGCTTCATGATGTTTAGGTAACCATACTTGTCCATTGTCGATTCAATAAATACAAGTTGGCCCACTCCAGAAGCTGCTACGCACCCCAAATCAAAACAGCACCCTCGCCAGTTTTTACAGTGTTAAACAAGATTTTGTTTTTTCAAGCGCTGTTCGAGCTTTCTCCAATCAGTTTGAAGTCCTTTCATTGCAAACATATAGAACATGCTTTCGGCCGAAAATATGACTTGATTCCGGAATACTTGGAGGCTTGTTTATGTATTCATTAGCAGATTCAATATGCTTCTGCCTGTTCACTAGTGATATGTACGGCTTTCGCCGTGCGACTATACCATGATATCCAGCTTTATGCAGTATTTTTCTGGCGGTTTGTGCACAAATACTTTTTTTGGATGCCATTTTCACATTTTCAACAATTTTTGAAGTAATTATTGGACTGTTTGTTTTAACTATATTAGTTATGTTGCGCTCCTCCCGTTTTGATAATATTTTTGACCGTCCAAAACTGAGCTTTGACCGTCCAGATCTGGGCATTGACTTCAAAATTCCGATTTTTTTATAGTTAATTATCACTCTATGTATAGACTAATACGTTCTACCTACAGTTTCGTCAATATTTCGATAGCTTTTTCCATTATTTACCTAGAATTTTCCTTTTATCGATGCCAATTTCTTTGTCCTTGTTTTCCATTCTTGAAATATTTTACTTTTTTAAGTTAAGTGTGTAAACGACCTCACAGAATGGCCAGTTGTGACAATATTGATTAAAAATGGGAGAAAAAATGCAAAAAAATTCAAAAAAATTAACGGTATTATTGCAACATACAAAGTGAACGCAGACTTTTTGGGGCTCTAATTTAGCAGTTGTAACACTTTTTTACCGTTATCTTCGTAATAATATATTTTCAGCAATTTTTCTTTTTATTCTGGTAGTAAAGAGTGCCAATAACATATTTACGAAAGAAAAACTGATCTCATTTACTTATTTATTAAAGTTTTAGCATCGTTTTTGAAAAGTAGTAAGGTGAACGCAGACTTTCTGGGCTATGTGTATGTCATAGGGCAAATACCGCCATGGGCCCTAAACACACAATTTCAACAGTAAAGCACAGCGGAAACTCTGTTGTAGTATGGCGTTGTATGAGTGCTTCGGGTGTAGGAAATCGTGTCTTTATCGAAGGAATTAAGGATAAGATGTATTATTTAAACATTCTGAAAGGATAATTTGAAATTTAGGCGCTGAAAAAATGGGATTTGGGATAACATTCCAATTTTATCAATATGGGCCCGAGCACAAATCACATATTTTCCCAAAATGGATGCAATGTAACTGTCCAAAAGTGATTCCAACACCTCCCCGATCCCCGGATTTGAATCTTATAGGCAATTTATGGAGTATTTTGAAGACAAATATAAGAATTTATATCATCTAAAGTAGAGGAACCCTGAAATATGCCTTGCAAGAAGAATGGGGAAAATTCAGATAAATTTTTATTAAATTTTTGTCAAAAAGGCTAAAAGCTGTAGAGGATAACAAAGGATGTCATGCCAAGGGCTGAAACCCTAAAAATCCTTTTTGTTTCATGAAACTTTTAGAGTGGATTTTCACTGTGAGGTAGAAATCGATGTTGTTTAACCATTTTTATTTTTTATCTAAATTTACCCGAATTTCGTTAATTTTATTTTATTATATTTAAGTTAAGACACTAATGTAAAAATATAAAAAGGAATGGAATCGCTATCATTAACCAATTCTTAGCAATCGCAGTTCTAATGAAAGAAACTGAAGTGGATACTTTTGACTGTGATTCACTGTACGAGGGCAGTTCGGAAACTTCTTAGCCTAGCACAAAAAGCGCGGTATAAACAGAAAAAATTTAAGTGTTTTGGAAACTTCCATCTCTGTTATGAACACATGTTAAATTTTGTTTCGATCTGGCTACTCCTTCATATAGAAACAGGTGTTCAAAAAAGACGCATCCGCTATTTTTTTACAATGGAAAAATTAGAAATGCGTGCTGTCATTAAATATTTACAGTATGCAAAGTTCATATTCGTACACACCTAAAAAATTAATAAAATCGTTATTAATTCCATATTTTATTTGCCAATATGAAATAATTGATAGGAATTACCATAACGAAGAAAGATTTAAGAATAACAAAGCAAATTTTTAATTTATTCCGTCATTTAGGTATAGATGGCGCCTGTGTGGGTGGCAAAGTTCGTATTCGTACACCTATAAGCACTATATATATGGAGTTTTTAAGGATTTTCAAAGCAAAATACCGCATGTTTTTGTTCTTTTCTTCTTTTGGAATGGCTCTGCTCATGGCACAATTACCCAGGTAGTGGCATCGTAAAACTTTGAATATGTTATGTCAAAACCTTCTTTATGTTGTTGGGGAAATTACAACAAAAATAATTTTTCTATAAAGGGATTTGACTTTTCATATTCGATCAGCTGGTGTGATACCACTACCTGGTAATTCTGCCATGGCTCTGCTATAGAAATATGTAAAAATAACGGTAATTTTATTAAAAATTTTGCATGAATAAAAAGTCGGAAGAATATTTTAAATACTTAAGAAAAATTTGCTAGATATGAGTAGCTATTGCAATTTATTCTAGAATTATGGACGAAAATAGCTAATAGCAGTCCTTCTGTAACAATATTCGAGGTCTAATGTGAAAATAAATGTTGTCAGCGTTTGGAAATGCAAAGAAACGTAATCCGGGCTTAGGTAAAGTAAACACACTTTTGGTTTTTACTTGGTGAAAATCGCAAGTTTCGTTTTATATTTGACATTAAATGTATTGAAGTTTTAGAATAGGGTTTCGAAAATCATTTTATGTCAAGAGATATCGGAAATTACGATGAATAATACATTTTTAAGGAAGAAAATTTCCCCGGAAATAATGCATTTTTTCAAAAGGTTACCCCACGTTCTTTCCTGGACAATTTACTTCATTCTTTTGACATTTTTGTACTCATTTTGGATCCTCCGGTAAAGAAATATAATTTTCAAGAAGTAAAAACCATTATTTTCGCAATTTTGGCAGCCATAACCCTCGTTCATAGTAAGCGTATAATTTCAGTCGTACGCAGACAGTATGACAACTTCTACAGTTTAATTTTTCATCATAATTTCTCACAGTTTTCGATATAAAATGATTTTCGAATCCGTATTCTAACACTTCAATACATTTTATGTCAAATATAAAACGAAACTTGCGATTTTTACCAAGTAAAAACCAAAAATGTGTTTGCTTTACCTAAGCCCGGATTACATTTCTTTGCATTTCCAAAAGCTGACAGCATTCATTTTCATATTAGACCTCGAATATTGTTACAGAAGGACTGCTTTTAGCTATTTTCGTCCAAAATTTGGGAATAAATTGCAATAGTTAATCATATCTAGCATATTTTTCTTAAGTATTTAAAATATTTGTCGACTTTTTATTTATGCAAAATTTTTGATAAAATTACCGTCATTTTTACATATTTCTATAGCAGAGGCATTCCAAAAGAAGAACAGAACCAAAAATTGTGGAATTTTGCTTTGAAAATCCTTAAAAACTCCATATATATACAGTGAGTGTCAAAAATTTTCGGTTTTCAATTTCACCAATAATAACACCTCAGTATTTTCGAACCCCATAACCAATATTCAAAAAACCAAATACTTAAAAAAATGTTGGTCCTGTGGCAATTAAAAAATGTATGTAACATGGATCCATGGCAACCCTATAAGCGAGAATAACAAAGAAGAAGTTGTTAACCCTGTTTTCTATGCGTCAAAAATATTCGGTTTTTGTAAATTTTGTTAAATATTTTGGCAAAAAACCGGTCAATATCGAACTTTTTCTGCAATATTAGTATAAATTTCAATAATTGCGAACAGAATCTTTGTTCCTGTGTGCAAAAATATCATATTTCATAGCAAATTATTAAAATTTAGGGCTAAGGAAAAACGCTTTCCTAGAAAAGAGAAAACTGTTCATATATCTTTATAAAAACGGCAGGAATAAAGGGAATTTTTGCTTATTTTTGAATATTTAGTCGAATACATTTGAAATAATGTGCAAAAGTCACGAAAATATAGAAATAATTGATTTCGTGAAACACATAACCCAGCCAAACCAAGGACTGGGAGGGAAGGTAGAGGAATCTCCTGAAAAATTACGGCTAAACCGCCCTTAATTTTCCCGAAATTGGTCACCGAGTCCTAAATGACTTTCAAAAGATAGAAAATATGCACTTACATTCCAAAAAAATCGAAAGGATAAAGCCTTTCATGGCCTTGTAACACATCACACACCATCGGCTTATTTACATAACCAAAAATCTAGTTCAAATTTCGCCTTGATGTACCTTCAAAACTTGATGTACATCAGAAACCTGGTGAAATGGAGTTAGTTTTGAATGTCTAAGCAGGAAAATCAGTATACCACCAAGTTTCCGGCCTTTCTGTGTACTCCAACACAAAAAGTACGAAAGAGCTTATAGGAGACATGTATTTATCAATGACTTATGATGTGTTACAAGGCCATGAAAGGCTTTATCCTTACGATTTTTTTGGAAAGTAAGTGCATATTTTTTATCTTCTGAAAGTCATTTAGGGCTCGGTGACCAATTTCAAGAAAATTAAGGGCGGTTTAGCCGTAATTTTTCAGGATATTCCTCTACCTACCCTCCAAGGCCTTGGTTTGGCTGGCTTATGTGTTTCACGAAATCGATTATTTCTATATTTTCGTGACTTTTGCACATTATTTCAAATGTATTCGACTAAATATTCAAAAATAAGCAAAAATTCCCTTTATTTCTGCCGTTTTTATAATGAAATATAAACATTTTTACTCTTTTCTAGGATAGCGATTTTCCTTAGCCCTAAATTGTAATAATTTGTTATAAAATATAATATTTTTGCACACAGAAACAAAGATTCTGTTCGCAATTATTGAAATTTATACTAATATTGCAGAAAAAGTTCGATATTGACTGGTTTTTTGCCAAAATATTTAACAAAAATTACAAAAACCGAATATTTTTGACGCATAGAAAACAGGGTTAACAACGTGTTCTTTGTTATTCTCGCTTATAGGGTTGCCATGGATCCATGCTACATACATTTTTTAATAGCCACAGGACCAACATTTTTTTAAGTATTTGGTTTTTTGAATATTGGTTATGGGGTTCTAAAATACTGAGGTGTTATTATTGGTGAAATTGAAAAACGAATATTTTTGACACTCACTGTAGTGCTTATATGTGTACGAATACGAACTTTGCCACCCACACAGGCGCCATCTATACCTAAATGACGGAATGAATTAAAAATTTGTTTTGTTATTATAAAATCTTTCTTCGTTATGGTAATTCCTATCAATTATTTCATATTTGCACATAAAATATGGAATTAATAAAGATTTTATTAATTTTTTATGGGTGTACGAATATGAACTTTGCATACTGTACATAAAAAAGGTTTATCGGGACAAGAAATTCATAATGATATGGTGAATGTGTTAGGTGAAAGGCCTCCTTCATATGCAACAGTAAAAAATTGGGTTGCTGAATTTAACCCTTTCGGTGCTTCTTTTTTGTTTTTGATCTGAAAAATATATTTTTCCAATTTTATATATACTTAAGCCCTCTATATGAATAATCAAAACTAATTTTTTAACATTTTGTTTGGAAAAGTGGTTTTTGGAGACTATGCCATATGGCATAGAATGTATTTAAAGGAAAAAAAAACAAAACTAAAATATTCAAGTTTTTAATTAAATGTCATCTTATAGAAGACCAGGAGGCCTTATAGAAGAGGAAGAGGTCTTCTTATAGAAGAGCAGGACGTCTTCTCATAAAAGAGCAAAAGGTCGTCTCATAGAAGCACAGGATGTTTTCACATAGAAGAGCAGGACGTTTGCATTGCTCCATTGAACTATATTTCGGATCTTTTTTTCGTTTTAATTATTAAGGCAATGATTATCTACTAAATTAAATACAAAATGTTAACAAAAAAAAAAATATTTTTGTTAATAAAATATATAAAATTATAAGATGGTATTTTCATGCAAATTTTAAATCGAACGAGGAGCGCTTGCTCTTTGAGACATAACAATGTATAGGGTCCACCAATCAAAAATTTTTGTCGAATTATTTTTAAATAACACTTCAGGGAAAAATACAAAATTATTAAAAAAAGAGTGCCCATAAGTATTTTGCCTTAAAACGGGCTTCAAAAACTGGTCATGCCATATGGCATAGAATCACCGAAAGGGTTAAACGTGGTCGTACAAGCATTGAAGATGAACCACGTAGTGGACGTCCAAAAACAGCAACAACAACAGAAATTGTAGCCAAAGTGCATGATATGGTATTAAATGATTGACGAATAAAAGTGCGTGAAATTGCTAATATCATGGGCATCTCAAATGATCGAGACCATTTAATTTTGCATGAAGAACTACAGATGAAAAAGCTTTCTGCAAGATGGGTGCCGCATTTGTTAACAGTTGATCAAAAACGCATAAGAATGAACATTTCTCAAGCTTGTGTGGATCGTTTTAAGCGAAATAAAATGGATTTTAAGCGTCGTTTCATAACTGTTGATGAGACATGGATCCACCACTATACTCCAGAGACAAGAGAACAATCCAAACAATGGACTGAAGCTGGAGGAAGTGCCCCAAAGAAGGCAAAAACAATTCAATCGGCTGGTAAGGTTATGGCAACGGTTTTTTGGGACTTCAAATGTATTTGTTATTGACTGACTATCTGCAAAAGGGTAAAACAATAAATTCAGAGTACTATTGCAACCTTTTGGATCAATTAAATGTACAAATTCGAGAAAAACGTCCTGGCTTACAACACAAAAATATTTTTTCCTCAAGACAACGCACCAGCGCACAAGAGTGTTTTAACAATGGCTAAAATCAACGAATTAAAGTACGAGTTGCTTGACCACCCGCCATATTCTCCTGATTAAGCTCCCAGTGACTTTTACTTGTTCCCAAATGTAAAAAAATTCCTTGCTGGTAAGCGTTTTACCTCAAATGAAGATGCAATTACAGTTGTAAACCACTATTTTGAAGACCTTGAGGAAAACTATTTTAATCAAGGGATAGAATTGCTAGAAAAGCGTTGGACTAAGTGTATTGAAGTTTCAGGAGATTATATTGAAAAATAAAAATATTTTTGAAAAACTTACTATTCTCTTTCATTGATAGGCTAAGAAGTTTCCGAACCGCCCTCGTATGTGAACATACATAACCACTTTAAGCTTGTTATGTTGTTAACTACAAAATACAGAATATTAAACATTTGATCTTCAAAGAAAGGTAATCTTGATTAAAACAACGCAAAAAATGCTAAAGTAAGAATGGCATACCAGCAAATTTATTACAATTTGACCATGGGAGCAGAACCTGTAACCTTCGAAGACAAGAAGGTACTAGCTCTAAAGGCGTTGGCGTCCAGGACCGGCTACAATTTAGTACGAAGTGGAGAACACTTGAATTTTCAAACGCCCTCAATAGAAGACGTTGAGAGGCTTGTGTACCAACAATGTCAAATGGGTTTGTTGCCGTTGACTATTGAAAAGGAGCTGAGTTCTTCCGGCAGAAGTCTGAAGTAGAAAGGATGTGTGTCCTTAGCTTAGATGCTATGAAGGTAAGAACATAACATTTCATAACATTCAAAGATTAATTAATCTCCTTTGAAGGTAGAAGATGAAGGCATAGATGTAGCCTATATGTTCCAATTGTACGGTTTGTATGACAATTGGCAATTCGTTGTCGGAACTTTGGTGAGGGCAACGTACACAAGCGACGACATACGGTGTTGCCTCCCAAGGATTTACGGTGCAGCTGCGGGCCTAAATCTAAAAATTGTTTTGGTAGTGTGCGACAATGGATCTACTCACGATGGATTGTTGGCCGAGTTTCGAACTCCCAATACATTTTATGATGTAGCTAGGAACATTGTATGGAGCATAGACCTGCCACATATATTTCGAAGCATGATACGGGGATTTATTATTCTAAATGTAACCTACGATTCAATGGTGACTAGTCCTAGGCACGTGCCTTACCAAAGGTTAAAATATGACAGAGGTTACGACTTTGTAAAATGTAATGCGCGGAACTACGGGGAACTTTTTAATGAAGGTATAGTTGGAAATGTGATTTTAATGAATTTTATCTTGATTTCTTTACTTTTTATTAATGCAGGGATTGTTGATAATCTGCTTACTCTAATGCCCGTAATTTCTATCCCTGGGTAACCGGATAGGTAGCTACCTATTAGTTATCTTTACCTACGCGTTTGGTAATTTCTACGTGCCATATACCGAGGCGTGTAAATTTTGAAAACACGTGGTAACATTGGTGATTTTCATTCACGATTTCGTAAAAACATTGCCACATATAAGTGTTTTACAATTTTTAACGCATTGGCAACGAGCAACCAGGCAAAATCCTTGGTGTAAGTAACACGACCGTTTTTGGCCCGGTAACGTTACCTATGGATTGAAATTATGAAATTTTGCTTACACGGGGGATATCTATGAACTCATAGATAGCTACGCGTAGAAATTACAAGACAGGCACAAATACCACAAAGCCAACGCGACGCGACCGTTGTGCCTACTATGAAATTTGTTGAAGGAATGATCATTTTTATAAGCTAATGAAAGAAGATGATCATTCTTCCTGGGAGGAACAGAAGCAACGTCTCCATTCATTAAATAGATTTATGAGACATATAGAATGCCTAAACAAAGCAGTTTACCATAGAGACATACGTGGTCTTCGATCTATTTTGGATATACAGTCAGGGACAAAAGTTTACATACACCCCATAAATCTCAGGTTTTAGGACAAGTAATGATTTTCACGAAATTCCAAGTATGCAGTTTTATTTCTTCTCACCAATAAACAATATTTGAAACAACAAAAGTATAATCCATAATACAAATAACGGTAAATTTTACAAAAACCAAAAAATGGTGGGGACAAAAGTTTACATACACCCCAAGGAAATTGTGTATTGCCGTAGAATTTATGGAATTAGCGGCAAAATTTCTACATTTTACTGTTTCAGCGAACGACTCTGGGTGTCCAAGATATATTTTAGAGAAACAAAAATAATTTTTGGGGGTTAAATGCCGTTATTTAAGTTCAGAATTCTTGTATTCCTCATCAAAGCTGACCCTTGCTTAATTCTTTGCGTTTTAAGGTATTGAACTTTATAAAAAGCATAAAATTAATGTCAGATGGCAAATCTTGAGACCCTAGAAAGCTTTGAAGTTTTTCCTGTTCATAATATACCTTCCTGGAAGTCGATAATGCACGTTTTTTTCTCAGATTTTGCTTGAAGTTAATCGATTCTGAAGAATTCTTTGCGCAAATTACATCCAGAAGGCTTTGAAGTGCCTTGTAATATGGTCTGATACAATCCTTGGACATCAATTGACTCAGAAATGTACAATTATCCAAAACTTTTCGCCCCTATAGTGACGGTAATTATCATAATACAAAAACGACATTGTTCACGGTACAAATTTCATGCTTTTTTGGTAGCGTTTATATTTTGTTGCTATGAAAGCTTTGGGAGCAGGTTTGTAACAGAATATTTCACATTTCTGGTTCAACTGACGTCCAAGGATTGTATCAGACCATATTACAAGGCAATTCAAGGCCTTCTGTATGCAATTTGCGCAAAGAATTCTGCGGAATCTATTAAATTCCAGCGAAATCTCAGGGAAAACTTGCATTATCGATGTCCAAGAAGGTATATTGTGAGCAAGAACAACTTCAAAGCTTTCTAGAGTCTCAAAATTTGCCATCTGACACTAATTTTATGCTTTTTATAAAGTACAATACCTTAAAACGCAAAGAATTAAGCAAGGGTCAGCATTGATGAATTCTGACCTTAAATAACGGCATTTAAGCCCCAAAAATTATTTTTGTTTCTCTAAAATATATCTTGGACACCCAGAGACGTTCTCTGAAACAATAAAATGTATAAAATTTGCCGCTAATTCCATAAATTCTACGGTAATACACAATTATTTTGGGGTTTATGTAAACTTTTGACCCCACCATTTTTTGGTTTTTGTAAAATTTACCGTTATTTGTATTATGGATTATACTTTTGTTGTTTCAAATATTGTTTATTAGTGAGAAGAAAAAAACTGCATACTTGGAATTTCGTAAAAGTCATTACTTGTCCTAAAACCCGAGATTTATGGGGTGTATGTAAACTTTTGTCCCTGACTGTACATAATACAAAAGTGATGAAATTGACTACGCATGGGACTGTCGAATCTTTGATATTTGAAATTAGGAAGCGAAGCGAAAAAAAACAACAGTACGGACTGTAGAATACATAAAAAAGGTCCGATGCGGTTATGCAATTTGCAAAAAAGGATTGTCAATATTTTTGGGCCGAATTTAAATATCCAGTCTAAATAGGCAGGTACGTTCAAGAAAAATTTTTAATATTATTATCATTATTTTTTTAAATTTTCTACAGAACAGGTGTTCCAAAACAACAAAACAAAAATTAATGGAATTTTATAATTATTTCTACTCGGAATCCAATACTTTGTTAATGCCCGTAATTTCTACGCGTAGTTATCTATGAGTTCATAGATATCCCCCGTGTAAGCAAAATTTCATAATTTCAATCCATATGTAACGTTATCGGGTCGAAAACGGCCGTGTTACTTACACCAAGGATTTTGCCTGGTTGATCGTTCCCAATGTGTTAAAAATTTTAAAACACTTATATGTGGCAATGTTTCTACGAAATCATGAATGAAAATCACCAATGCTACCACATGATTTCCAAAATTACACCTCTCGGTAAATGGCACCTAGAAATTACCAAACGCGTATGTAAAGATAACTAATAGGTAGCTACCTACCCGGTTACCTAGACGTTGAAATGACGGGCATTAATAGTATAATGCCCGTAATTTCTAGCCCTAGGTTACCGGATAGGTAGCTACCTATTAGTTATCTTTACCTACGCGTTTGGTAATTTCTAGGTGCCATTTACCGAGAGGTGTAATTTTTGAAATCATGTGGTAGCATTGGTGATTTTCATTCATGATTTCGCAAAATCATTGCCACACAAAAGTGTTTTACATCTGTTAACACATTGGCAACGATCAACCAGGTAAAATCCTTGGTGTAAGTAACACGACCGTTTTTGGCCCGGTAACGTTACCTATGAGTTGAAATTATAACATTTTGCTTACACGGGAGATATCTATGAACTCATAGATCACTAAGCGTAGAAATTACGGGCATAATTGGCCTTGAAGACTTTTGTATTAGTATATGGATTGAATAAATAAATAAATTTTGCTTAAAATCTTTAAATATCGTAAACAGACTGCACTTACTTTACGGGCATTGGTAACTTATTTTGCGTCTTCCTGGAGACCGAAGCATTTAAGCTTGTGGGCCATAAACCCTTGGGACATGCCCAAGGAATACCTTTCTCCTCCATCTCGTCGTTCAAGGCTTCCGACACCGTCACACAAGCTCCATGGTACCACACGTCACACTCATCACATGCAATCATGAATCTATTTTGACGCTGCTGTCTACATATACACCATAACCTAAATATATTTAATATATTTAGATTTATATGACAAATCAAAATCAAACAAAAATATAAGCAAAACAATGCGAATAAAATTATGACATTAGAAGATTAGATTTATTACATAGGGTAATGCCAAGTTTACACTTGCGCTCTAAAATCCACTGGATTTCACGAAATCCTGAAATACATCCCGGTGTTTACACTTATTTTCTTGTTGATTTCATACATATCACAATGATCAAGGTAGATGCATACGCGCAGCTGATCGAACATGAATTTTCAAAACAAGTTGTTGCAAATTGAATTAGTCGTCAAAAATATACGACAATATATAACTTTATAACTTTATTTCGAAAATTATCGTAAAACTATCTATTTTAAAAATGAGGTCGAATAAACTAAAACTCAAATATTGTAAAACTATCTATATATCGTATTAATTGTGTATAGAACCCGTGGCCGTACTCCGAAGTCTAGTAAGACTTGCACTTCTCTTTAAACAAAAATAGCGCCGAATAACACCCTATTCTCCTGTTTTCTGCCATACAATTTTGGCATAGTAGAAACTAGCAACATGTTCATTATCATCTAAATACGAAAGCTGATACGTTGATTTGCTGCAGTTTTTGCAATTTCCGTCATTTTTTCGTTCCCGCATTTTTTAAGAAATTTGTATGGCGAAGCAATTTTAGACATTTCGCTCTTTTTTCTAACATTACCATTAAAAAAGTACGAGAACGCAATGAAAGATAGCATTGTAACAAAGTAATCTAATATATTTTCACATTGTTTAAAAATGTTGATTCTAAAATTGTTTGTTGCAGCAATTGACCATCTACCTTGCTTATTGTGATACGTGAAAAGTGTTGCAACTTTTGGTACTTTTTCAGTCACAAACAGGGTTGTATATCATGTGTACTGTGATTTCGATGTTGATTTCGCTGAAATCACGAAATGAGATGATTTCATTTTTGTATGCGAAATCATGATAATTTTTGCTTGATTCCGCGCGAAATCACGAAACGCCTTCGAAATCACGAAAAGACGCCGAATGTAAACCAAACATAAGTGTACAAATAGTCGGTACTTTAGGGGTTTGCCTTGCTTTAATTGTTCGCCATTTCGAACAAATTTGTGCAATTGTAATGAAATGAAGTTTATTTGCTTGGAAATTGTATTCACTTGTCGATGCTTCTTATGTGTCGAAGCCTTTATACGGGTGATTTTTACAGTGTTTTATTAAACTTGCTTTGGTGTGTGCTTAGTTCAAATCTGGTGACTCAATTTTGACACAGTTGCAATTGACCAATCGGACTAAAACTTTGCACACTTTTCAGATATGGATGACACTACATGAATATGAAATCAAAACCAATGTTGGTCCATTTTTACACTGTTTTACAGTTTTTTTTATCTAATTTGCTTTTTTATTATTTTAAATAACAAAAAATATACTTTTAAAAAAGTATTTAATATGTTAAGCGATATTGCTTTGGAAGTTAAATTGAAATTGAATTGAATACGAAAGATGTAGACTACTGGTACATGCCGGACTTAGGACAACTTACCCTACTATAATGTTTGGCAACTTGGTTAATGCTAGTACATGCTATTATGCTATGTTAGATATAGTTTACACTATGTCATATTTCGTGTCATAAACAATTTGATAATGTGATATCAGTGACAGATGAAATCTACCAGATTTCGTAAATATGAACGAATATGTTGAAATCAATATACATTGACATCTTGGTAGTCATCTTTATGTTGTATCTATTCAAGGCTCCACACCACTTCATTCCAGAGATGATGGTAGTCTGCATGACCGCATACATTGCACTCCTTCCTGTCCTCCTCCTGAGATGATATGCATTACACTCCATTCCATGCGTCCTCCTCCTGAGATGATCTGCATTACACCCCATTCCATTCGTCCAACTATATGCGAAAGCAATACGCAAATGCGAAAAAATGCAAAATACAATACTAAAACTATATATTTTTATATATACAGTTTTCTGAAATATGTACTGTATGTGTATAATCTTAAACTATTGCTAAAGAAAATTTACGGATCCAAATTTCCAGATTGCATTGGATCCGTGATCAATGCAATACTATTCATACATTACATACAGTCAGGGACAAAAGTTTACATACACCCCATAAATCTCGGGTTTTAGGACAAGTAATGACTTTTACGAAATTCCAAGTATGCAGTTTTATTTCTTCTCACTAATAAACAATATTTGAAACAACAAAAGCATAATCCATAATACAAATAACGGTAAATTTTACAAAAACCAAAAAATGGTGGGGACAAAAGTTTACATACACCCCAAGGAAATTGTGTATTACCGTAGAATTTATGGAATTAGCGGCAAATTTTATACATTTTATTGTTTCAGGGAACGTCTCTGGGTGTCCAAGATATATTTTAGAGAAACAAAAATAATTTTTGGGGCTTAAATGCCGTTATTTAAGGTCAGAATTCTTGTATTCCTCACCAATGCTGACCCATGCTTAATTCGTTGCGTTTTAAGGTATTGTACTTTATAAAAAGCATAAAATTAGAGTCAGATGGCAAATTTTGAGACTCTAGAAAGCTTTGAAGTTGTTCTTGCTCATAATATACCTTCCTGGACGTCGATAAGGCACGTTTTCCCTGAGATTTCGCTGGAAGTTAATAGATTCCGCCGAATTCTTTGCGCAAATTGCATACCGAAGGCCTTGAATTGTCTTGTAATATGGTCTGATACAATCCTTGGACATCAGTTGAACCAGAAATGGGAAATATTATGTTACAAACCTGCTCCCAAAGCATCCATAGCATCAAAATATAAACACTACCAAAAAAGCATGAAATTTGTACCGTGAACAATGTCGCTTTTGTATTATGATAATTACCGTCACTATAGGGGCGAAAAGTTTCGGATAATTGTACATTTCTGAGTCAATAGATGTCCAAGGATTGTATCAGACCATATTACAAGGCACTTCAAAGCCTTCTGGATGTAATTTGCGCAAAGAATTCTTCAGAATCTATTAACTTCAAGCAAAATCTGAGAAAAAACGTGCATTATCGACTTTCAGGAAGGTATATTATGAACAGGAACAACTTCAAAGCTTTCTAGGGTCTCAAGATTTGCCATCTGACACTAATCTATATATATAAAAATGGTGTAAAAAATGTATAGTAATTCATAAAATGAGAACGGCTAGGCCGATTTCTGTAAAATTTTTTGTCAGTTATTCGTATTTTCGAGGAGAAGGTCTTTACGGAAGAAAATTTTGGAAAATTTCTCTGGAAAAGTCGGAAAATTGGAAAAATCGAAAATTGAGTTTTTGTATGAAATTTTATTCCTTAATAGCGAGACGAAGTTCGCCGGGTCCGCTAGTTGTATATATTTATAAAGTACAATACCTTAAAACGCAAAGAATTAAGCAAGGGTCAACTTTGATGAAGAATACAAGAATTCTGACCATAAATAACGGCATTTAAGCCCCAAAAACTATTGTTGTTTCTCTAAAATATATCTTGGACACCCAGAGTCGTTCGCTGACGCAATAAAATGTAGAAATTTTGCCGCTAATTCCATAAATTCTACGGCAGTACACAATTTCCTTGGGGTGTATGTAAACTTTTGTCCCCACCATTTTTTGGTTTTTGTAAAATTTACCGTTATTTGTATTATGGATTATACTTTTGTTGTTTCAAATATTGTTTATCAGTAAGAAGAAATAAAACTGCATACTTGGAATTTCGTAAAAGTCATTACTTGTCCTAAAACCCGAGATTTATGGGGTGTATGTAAACTTTTGTCCCTGACTGTACGTCTACTTGCATATCGTCATCATCATTTTTTAGATTATTCTTCGTTGCATTTTGTTTTGCAGGAGGAGACGTACACAGAAAGAACAAGTAAAAAAGCATTAAGTTCGGCCGGGCCGAACTTTTTATACCCTCCACCATAAAATATTTATTCCTGTCCCCAACTTTAAGTGAGTACGTTAAAATGTCAGATAATGTACATAAAATGCTTCATTAGGGAGGCCCTTTTTTATGGTGCCTATATCTAACTGTTGACAATTTTTGGTGGGCTAGAAATTGGGAGGTACTGTTATATAGGGGTTATAATAAAACATGGGCCTATGTTGACAGTTTTTGATGGGAGCCTTTAATGTCAAATAACTCCTAATTCGGTTAAAAAATTTAGCTAGAATCCTCAAAATATCGAAAATCGGTACATAACGTGGGAACTGCAAATGTCATTAACAGCTAGTTCGGAGGTATCTGGGCTATACGAAAATATGAACTTAAATGAACAATTTTTGTTGGCTTTTAAATTTCAAATTACAGAAAGTTCGTCCAAAAAATAAAGCTAAGGTACGGAAAATCGGGAGGTTTGTTTTGGGGCTATACAAAAACATGGACCTACGTTCGGTTAAACATTTTAAGTAAAATCCTCAAAGTACCGAAAATAGGGAAGTATCGTTATATTGGGGCTATGTTGAAAATTGTTGATGCAGATGTGTGGTGACCACTACAGCCTTCAAATGTCAAATCACAGTTAGTTCTGTTAAAAATTGTAGCTAAAATTGCCAAATTACTGAAAATTGGGAGGCACCGTTACATGGGAGCTATATCCGAACATGGACCTATGTTGACAATTTTTTATGGAGAGGTGTTGTGACCACTAAGAACTTCAAATGTCAAATTACTGCTTGTTCGGTTTAATATTGTAGCTAAAATCATCAAATTACTGAAAATCGGGAGGTACCGTTATATGGGGGCTTTCTTGATAATTTTTGGTGGAGAAATGTCAAATGTTCAAATTACAGATAATTCGGTTAAAACTTGTTGGTAAAATTCTCAAAATACCTGAAATCGGGCGGTAACGTTATATGGGGGCTATTCCAAAACATGGACCTATGTCCACTAGTTATATAAGTTTATTGACATTTAAGAACCCTAAATGTCAATTGATAGCTAAATCGGTCTGAAAATGTAGATAAAAACCTCAAAATGCCGTAAATCGGGGGTACCGTTATATGGGGGCTATACCAAAACTTGGACCTAGGTCCACAACTTTTGTTATATAAATTTAGTTACACTTAAGAACCCTGAATGTAAAATTATAGCTATATCGGTCTGAAAATGTAGCTAAAAACGTCAAAATATCGTAAATCGGGGGGTACTGTTATATGGGGGCTATACCAAAACGTGGACCTATGTCCACAAGTTTTGTCACATAAGTTTATTGACATTTAAGAACTTCAAATGTCAAATTATAGCCAAATCGGTCTGAAAATGTAGCTAAAAACGTCAAAATACCGTAAATCGGGGGTACCGTTATATGGGGGCTATACCAATACGTGGACCTATGTCCACAACTTTTGTTATATAAGTTTATTGACTTTTAAGAACCCTAAATGTCAAATTATAGCTAAATCGGTCTGAAAATGTAGCTAAACCCGTCAAAATACCGTAAATCGGGGGGGTACCGTTATATGGGGGCTATACCAATACGTGGACCTATGTCCACAACTTTTGTTATATAAGTTTATTGACTTTTAAGAACCCCAAATGTCAAATTATAGCTACATCGGTCTGAAAATGTAGCTAAAAACGTCAAAATACCGCAAATCGGGGGATACCCTTATATAGGGGCTATACCAAAACGTGGACCTATGTCCACAACTTCTAATTTATAAGTTTATTAACACTTAAGAACCCTAAATGTCAAATTATAGCTACATCGGTCTGATAATGTAGCTAAAAACGTCAAAATACCGTATATCGGGGGGTACCGTTATATGGGGGCTATACCAAAACGTGGACCTATGTCCACAACTTTTGTTATATACGTTTATTGATACTTAAGAACCCTAAATTTCAAATTATAGCTAAATCGGTCTAAAAATGTAGCTAAAAACGTCAAAATACCGCAAATCGGGGGGTACCGTTATATGGGGGCTATACCAAAACGTGGACGTATGTCCACAAGTTTTGTTATATATGTTTGTTGAGACTTAAGAACCCTAAATGTCAAATTATAGCCAAATCGGTCTGAAAATGTAGCTAAAAACGTCAAAATACCGTAAATCGGGGGGTACCGTTATATGGGGGCTATACCAAAACGTGGACCGATATAGCCCATCATCGAACTTGACCTGCCTGCAAACAAAAGACGCATTTTCCCAAAATTTCAGCGTCCTATCTCTATTTTTGTGGATGCTAGAGTGATTACCACAGACGGACGGACGGACGGACGGACGGACGTGCTCAGATCGACTTAGAATTTTACCCTGATCAAGAATATATATACTTTATAGGGTCGCAAATGAGTATTTCAATGCGTTACAAACGGAAAAACAAACTTAATATACCCTCCATACTATGGTGGAGGGTATAAAAATGAAGCCATGAAAGAAGCCACAACATCAAATGTAGTGCAATGTAAATATATAAAAGAGCTCAGCGAGTGAGTGAGTGACTGACATTTCATCGCCCAGACGAAACCGCTAAAGCTAGCAAGTTGAAATGTTGACTGTGGGTTGAAATTTGGAATGAAGGTCACTGATAGAGAGTTAGAAAGATGTACTAATGGGTTTTTGGAAATTCGACCTCTAAGTGTACGAAAAGTACTAAATTCTGTACGAATTGTATATTTTGAAGGGATTTAGCTAGAAACTTTGAATTTGGTATGGATATCAATGTGGTATTCTGAAATTAGGTATGGAGGAGATCGCTAAAGACGGAATTATTGAGATGGTATTGGAAATATGCAATAAATTTTGTTTTGGCTAAGAAGAAGTTGTCAGGTGTTAGGTACAATAGGTGTACAAGAAGTATTAAATTGTACTAAATATTGAAGCACTGGTATTGAGCATGTCTATAAAAATAGGAAATATTTAAAATGTCGAATAGTTAAATCAGTGGGGAACAATATGTTCGAAATTGAAGACATGCAAGGTAAGCCCCTAGGAACTTGCCATGTTAAAGATTTAAAAATGTGACATCATACTGTGAGGTTATCTCATAAAGGTAAAATTGCTACATATGTATGTAGGTAATTGTGAAGTCTAACAAACCTACAGCAAAGCCATGAAGGTGAACCAAACCACATAAATGGCTCCAATATATGTAGCGTAATGCTAAGTTTACATTTACGAAATCCTGTCGATTTCAGCTGTCAATTCCATAGCTAAAACGTCAAATGAAATCTCATCTGAAATCCATTGGATTTCATTTGACGTTTAACCTATGGATTTGATAGTTGAAAACGAGTGGATTTCGTAAATGTAAACCAAGCATAATGGAACCGGTGCCGAGCGTACTGAGGGAGACCAATGGCCGGTGCAAAAGTTAGAGTCCAATTACCTAACAGTTCCAACTAACGCCAATAATGAAGATAAGATCCCACAAGCAATGATGTACGTCCACTCTAAAATCTCAGAAACACTGGTACCAATAAATACCAATAAACCAGATTTTAAAATATCTACAGCTGTCCAGAGCACCTTCGTAACCAGTAAATTTATTAAATTTGTTTCATGAAGTTTTTAGAGTGCATACTTTTCACTGTGAGGTAGAAATCGATGTTGTTTAACCATTTTTATTTTTTATCTACAAAATTTACCTGAATTTCATTAATTTTATTTTATTATATTTAAGTTAAGACACTAATGTAAAAATATAAAAAGGAATGAGATCGCTATCATTAACCAATTCTTAGCAATCGCAGTTTTAATGAAAGAAACTGAAGTGGATACTTTTGACTGTGATTCACTGTACGTCACATACCTTAAACTGTTGATATGTTTCAAGATCTATTTAACAGGTCACGTAAGTAGCACAACAACAACTCTATTTTGGCCGAAAATTCTTCAATATGTCAAAATGTTTGTTTACGTTTTCATACAAATTATTCACAATAACAAAATATTTGACAGATTGAAACCAATCAGCTGGCCGTTTTACGCCACCTTATAATTTCATCATGATATGTTTATTTATTCAATGCATCCCGAAATAGTCAACGTTGCATTTCTTCTTTATTCCCGTCAGTGCCTTCTCATTGTTTTGCAAACGTTTTCTCGACATGTATGAGGGAATTTTTTTCCAGGAGATCTGCTAAAGTTGCCCTTGGCATGTTGTGTTCTTTTGCAATTTGGGAAATAGGTTTTCCAAATAAGAGAACCGATTGCCTGACAGCTCCTTTCATGTCCTCTAAGTGGTATGGTTTTGGTCTTTTAAATAGCCGTTGATGCACAATTACATAAATTTCTTCTTCCAACTTCCTTTTCACGTCGATGAATTCAGAGTAACAGGTTTGAACAGACGGCTCTCTATGTTGGTCTGCAATGATCTCCATAAGAGCATCTCGAGGTATATTGAATGTGTTCAGAACCGTCTCAATGTCAACACGATACTCCAGACTGCACGTGCCATCATTTCATCTTGAAGAGGACTATCGGACTGGTAATTTCGAAGAGGATTATCGGCCTGGTTATTTCGAAGAGGACTATCGGGCTGGTCATGTTGAGGAGGACTATCGGCCTGGTCATGTTGAAGAGGATTATCGGCCTGGTCATTTCGAAGAGGACTATCGATCTGGTCATTTCGAAGAGGACTATCGGCCTGGTCATCTTGAAGAGGACTATCGGCCATCATTTCATCTTGAAGAGGACTATCGGCATGGCATTTTGCATTTGTGATAGGTGCATTCGTAATATATACAGTGCAGTTCTCTATTTTAATTGTTTGTCCGCAAGCACGATAGATTGGCTGAAAGTTTTTGCTGAAATTAAAATTATAAAATTAAATTATTCTAGTTTTTTTTTCACGACTCCGAAAGTAAAATCCTATACGACTAAAAATGAATAAAATTTGCACAAATTGTTAACTTTTTCCTATATTTTGGCCTATATAGGCTAATGTGTTAGTTTTTCCTTAAGGGCTGTTTACACCATCTATCAATGTCATATGAGCTGCCATTTCTTTCACCCATTCGACATTCTCTATGTTTGTCAAAATTGACGTCATCCATACAAATTTCAATTTGTGCGTTCATACCTGCAAGTGTTATTTTCGTATGACATAACCTAAAAATATAAAAACAGCTGTTTTTGTCATTAATTACATTTATTGTTGAGTTGCAATTTTGCGCAAATTTTAATTTTGGTTGAAGGAAACTGAATTGGTAGAATTGGTGCTTGGAGTTGTAGAGCAGCCAAGATCATCCATATACGTTAACGTATGTGAGAATAACAATCAGTCGTCGTTGAGCAGCCGACAAGTAAACATGTGCATGGATATACGCATAATTTTAGTGGGGACACTGAACAAAACCGCACACACCCGCCACATGTTTACTGGTCACAGGTCTAGCAACCACTGAATGCTGATACAAACTTTCTTGTGATTCTCTCACTACTTTACTCTCTTTTTTATTTTGAGCATCAATGTTGTAGAGGCATTCATGTTTTTGCCACCAAACAATCATTTCAAAGACTGCTTCTTTCGACCAATCGATCTGAAAATAACATTATAAACGCCATTTATTTACTTTACTGAATATTTAAATATACATACCTTTCCATTTTCTTTTTTAAAAGATTTTGTTTTTCATTTTTTGTTTGAGAATGTCAGAAAACAGCTGATAAATTTATGTTTACATACGAGAATGCCGTATCAAATAGAGCGCCCCCTAAATGAAAAAATTACATATGAGTTGCCAAAACATTTTGATAGATGAAAATTTTCATAGTGGTTACACTATGTGTACACCATTCGCAGGTAGAAAATTTGGCATCTCATACGACATTGATAGATGGTGTAAACAACCCTTTACATATTCATTAGAAATGACATTCATTCGAATACATTCGAACATATCAATATTGTTTCTGCCGAATCTTACATTGAAAAATAGCAAAGTTAGAACGTTTTTGTCGGTTTTCCTTTTTTGCGCGAGTGTATTCTGGACGGAATTCTTCCGCGTGAGAAAATCGTTAAGCTTTCAAAATAAGGAAAAATGAAGGAGCAATACAAATCATATGGACTACATGCAAAACAATTATAGGCAATTCATGACCAAATTTCAAACTGGATGCAAGCCAACATTTTAGTGTCTTTAGCCTCAAAAGGAGACCCCCAGTTGTAAAGCTCAATAACAGCCATTTTTCTTGAGAGTTAGAAAGATGTACTAATGGGTTTTTGATAATTCGACCTCTATTGTATATTTTGAAGGGATTTAGCTAGAAACTTAGAATTTGGTATGGAAATCAATGTGGTATTCTGAAATTGGGTATGGAGGTGGTCGCTAAAGACGGAATTATTGAGATGGTATTGGAAATATGCAATAAATTTTGTTTTGGCTAAGGAGAAGTTGTCAGGTGTTAGAGGTGGTAGTACAATAAGTATTAAATATGTAGTACTAAATATTGAAGCACTGGTATTGAGAATGTCTATAAAAATAGGAAATATTTAAAATGTCGAATAGTTAAACTAGTGGGGAACAATATGTTCGAAATTGAAGACATGCAAGGTAAGCCCCTAGGAACTTGCCATGTTAAAGACTTACAAAATGTGACATCATACTGTGAGGTTATCTCATAAAGGTAAAATTGGAACATTTGTAGGTAATTGTGAAGTCTAACAAACCTACATCAAAGCCATGTAGGTGAACCAAACCACATAAATGGCTCCAACATATGTAGCGTAATGGAACCTGTACCGAGCGTACTGAGGGAGACCAATGTGCCCGGTGCAAAAGTTAGAGTCCAATTACCTAACAGTTCCAACTAACGCCAATAATGTAGATAAGATCCCACAAGCAATGATGTACGTCCACTCTAAAATCTCAGAAACAGTGGTACCAATAAATACCAATATACCAGATTTTAAAATATCTACAGCTGTCCAGTGCACCTTCGTAACCAGTAAATATCAGACTATGATAATCGATCAAACTCTATTTTTATTTTGCATAATACAGTTGTATGTATTACTAGTAGATGTAATCGATATGCCCATACTTACCCACACCTATTTGCTTTATGAATCAGAAATTCAAGAAAGTCAAGAAAATATTTGGATTGAAATGTTGTTGAAGCTGAAACCTTTTTCACACTGGTGTGCAAATAATTGTTTTGTTTTTGAAATTTTGCCTGTTAGGGCGAAGATCATTTTTTTTTTTTTTTTTAATGATTTTATTAATTTTCTCGTTTAGAGTTAAGCTTAATGATCTGAAATTATTTGCAAGTGAAAAAGGAAAGCCATGGACTCGAACCCACAAATTACCAAATTACGTTACCTGGTTTCATTGGTGGTAAAGCAAATCTTCGGACGTATCGACTATGTAATGGCTTCTCTGTCCTAGAACTTATCGTTTTTCAAATGCAAATGTGTTTTTTTTTTTAATTATATTCATGGAAACTGTCAACGAAAATTGCGAACAAGTTCCTTCCAAAATTTTAATATCACTCTATATTGTATGAGTGGCTCTAAACTTTTCAGCCCGAGTGTATTTCTGTTAATTCATTTTTCCAAACACGCTTGTTACCATACTCTATACTCAATATACCACATACTCCATGTACGATTCTTACAGTGTTTTTCAGTGTTCGAAAAGAAACAGTACACTAAAATAACGTACCGAACCAGGTACGGTATCACTAAAAAATATTTTAGTGTACCGTACCGGTACGCAACCACTAAAAAATATTTTAGCGTACCGTACCGGAGCACAACGAAAATCGTAGTGAACCGCAGTCGGTACACTAAAAAATCGTAGCGTACCGCAGTCGGTACACTAAAATATCGTAGTGTACCACTGGTCGGTTCACTAAAAAAATAACGTACCGGTAATGTACCACACATGTGTTTTTTTAATTATGAGGAAATATGAATTGTTATATGCTTTCTTGGGAAAGAAGGCAAGTATAATAAATAAAATTCAATATTGTATAAATTAATTACATTTTAATCGTTTATAAATATTGAGAAAATTACTAGAAAATATAATGTTGTTTAAAAAAATCGTGAATTATAAAATCATTTACATGAATGAGTAAAGAATAATTTTACTATTTTAATGTCATTAGCATTTTTTGGAAAAAGATTATTCAGAAAAATTTAATATTTGCTATACAATCCACATTAATATTACCAGTAACAACAAAAAATACCCATCTACACATAGCCCAGAAAGTCTGCGTTCACCTTACTACTTTTCAAAAACGATGCTAAAACTTTAATAAATTGGTAAATGAGATGAGTTTTTCATTCATAAATATGTTACTGGCACTCTTTACTACCAGAATAAAAAGAAAAATTCCAGAAAATATATTATTATTACGAAGATAATGGTAAAAAAGTGTTACAACTGCTAAATTAGAGCCCCAAAAAGTCTGCGTTCACTTTGTATGTTGCAATAATACCGTTAGTTTTTTTTAATTTTTTTGCAGTTTTCTCCCATTTTTAATCAATATTGTGACAACTGGTCATTCTGTGAGGTCGTTTGCACACTTAACTTCAAAAAGTAAATTATTTCAAGAATGGAAAACAAGGGCAAAGAAATTGGCATCGATAAATGGAAAATTCTAGGTAAATAATGGAAAAAGCTATAGAAATATTGGCGAAACTGTAGGTAGAACATATTAGTCTATACATAGAGTGATAATTAACTATAAACAAATCGGAATTTTGAAGTCAAAGCCCAGATCTGGAAGGTCAAAGCTCAGTTTTGGGCGGTCAAAAATATTGTCAGAACGGGAGGAGCGTAACATAACTAATATAGTTAAAACAAACAGTCCGATAATTACTTCGAAAATTGTTGAAAATGTGAAAATGGCATCCAAAAAAAGTATTTGTGCACAAACCGCCAGAAAAATACTGCATAAAGCTGGATATCATGGTATAGTCGCACGGCGAAAGCTGTACATATCACTAGTGAACAGGCAGAAGCATATTGAATTTGCTAATGAATACATAAACAAGCCTCCAGTATTCCGGAATTAAGTCATATTTTCGGACGAAAGCATGTTCTATATGTTTGCAATGAAAGGACTTTAAACTGTTTGGAGAAAGCTCGAACAGCGCTTGAAAAACAAATGGCCTGTTCCCGTACTTTATAAAGTGGTAAAAGTTGTAAAAGTCGTAAACGATTTTCATATAAATTTTGTGTACGGGAACGCAAAATGTGTAAAAGTGGTAAAAATTGTAAAAACTTTTTAGTTCTGGAACAGAGCTAAAATCTTGTTTTACACTGTAAAAAATGGCGAGGGTGCTGTTTTGGTTTGGGGGTGTGTAGCAGCATCTGGATTGGGCCAACTTGTATTTATTGATCGACAATGAACAAGTATGGTTACCTAAACATCATGAAGCGCAATTTGAACCAAAAATGCAGAAGAACTTGGTTTAACTACGAAATTTTGGTTGCAACAACATAACGTTTCAAAGCATACTGCTGAGATCGTAAGGGTTTGGCTCCTATATAATGCCCAGATCTGGAGTTTGACGTAAAAATTCCGGTTTGTTTATAGTTAATTACCACTCTATGTATAGACTAATATTTTCTACCTACAGTTTCGCCAATATTTCGATAGCTTTTTTCATAATTTACCTAGAATTTTCCTTTTATCGATGCCAATTTCTCTGCCCTTGTTTTCCATTCTTAAAATACTTTATTTTTTAAGTTAAGTGTGCAAACGACCTCACAGAATGACCAGTTGTGACAATATTAATTAAAAATGGGAGAAAACTTCAAAAAAATTCAAAAAAACTAACGGTATTATTGCAACATACAAAGCGAACGCAGACTTTTTGGGACTCTAATTTAGCAGTTGTAACACTTTTTAAATGTTATCTTCCCAAAAATAATATATTTTCTGGAATTTTCCTTTTTATTCTGGTACTAAAGAGTGCCAATAACATATTTATGAAAGAAAAACTGATCTCATTTACCTATTTATTAAAGTTTTAGCATCATTTTTGAAAAATAGTAAGGTGAACGCAGACTTTCTGGGCTATGTGTATTTTGTTTGTAGCGAACAGTACTGTTCATCACTAAGGTTTTTTTTCCAAGCTATGTTTATTTACACATTTAAAAGTATTTGTAGCCAAATTACAAATTTTAATATGATTTTTTCAATATGGAATGTATTTATCATAACACCAGTATGAGGTTACTAATTGACGTCATAAGGAGGTTTAAAAATCCCCTCGTGCAAAATCATTATTATTGGCGGCACCAATAACAGAAAATCTATTCATAGCAAGGTAATGTGGACGATCAACGAGAATTTTGCCTGTTACTTTGTGGTACTACTGAAAAGGACGAAGCAGTAAAAATTCGTAATTCGTATTGTTGGAACAATGAAAATAATATACATATCTGTAATGTAACATACATGTGTTTTTATGAATTATGAGAAAATGTAAAATTTTTAATGGTTTTTTTGTTTTATTATGGAAGACTATATAAATTGACCCCATAATTGTGTTATATACATATGTATATCCAAAATATCTGTATAAAGTAATAAGGCACGTGTTGGTGTCACATTGATGTTTTTTGGGCCAAACGAACAGTGGAAAAAATACAGATATAGCGCGCCAAAACTGAAAAAAATCACATACTCCTATGTAAAAATTATTGGTGCAGTATTGATCTAAGGTGTCCACAGAATCTAACGACAGTTAAAATAATTTGTTTTACATCAGCCAAAGCGGAATAACGTTTAATTTTCTGTTCACAGTTTATGGACTGGTTTTTATAATATATTTTAGTAGTAAATTTGCGATCGTCGTATGCAGTCTTCCTACAAAGTAATTTTAAAGCTTTTCGTGAAGACAGGTGAGTAAAAAATATTTTATATAATATGTTATTTATTGTAACTCGGATTTTACACATATGTAAGTCACGTGACATCCGCTTTTCTTTCAAATTCTGTACTTTGTTAAAGCTATTTAGTAGGGAGCGTCGCGGGATGGCGAGTACATTTTTTATTTTATTTTTAATACATATAGTTCTTACCAAATTTGTAAAGTTTTCGCTGCAACAAAGTGCAAAAAAATATTTTATAATTGTTTTTATTATTATTTTCTACCTAAAATTAGCAAAATTCGGGCGGTACATTTCTATGGGGGTCATATCAAAACATGAACCTGTGCAGACAATTCTCCGTCGGAATATTTTATGCTCCCAACGTAGACTAAATGCCAAGTTTCAACTAATTTGGTTGGATAACCTACAACCTTCAAAATAATCAATATCGGCGGAACCGTTCTATGGGGGCTATATAAAAACGTGGACCTGTACCGAAAATTCTTATAGGAATGCATGTATAACCCCAACGGACACTAGATACCAAATCTAAGCCATTTCGGTGGGATAATGTGGTAGAAATCTTTAAAATACCGAAAATCGGCAGGTACCGTTATATGGGTAAAAGTAGAAATTTACTAAATATATTAATTAATGAAGTACACTTGTCAATCTATAGCTGTTCTTATCTAAATTATGGACAAACGTAAACGTATTCTACCAGCAGTAAGTTTGAGTTTTTGAGGCATTATTCTCATATTCTTACCATGGCAGAACTACAACTACTTTATAAAAAAATTATTTTTGTTGTAATTTCCCCAACAACATAAAGAAAGTTTTGACATAACATATTCAAATTTTTACAATGTCACTACCTGTGTAATTGTGCCATGATTCTTACCATTTTTTTGTTACCTATTACAAACGGATTTTATGTTTTATGCAATTTTATTTTAATTAATTCCAACATATCAACATTAAAACTTCAACAGAATAAACATATTAAAATTTTAAAATATATTAGCTGGAGACTCAATCTTTAGTGATCCGACTGTGGCTGTTTTGTTTGTTCATGTGGATTGGACAACAAACATAACCTTTCTATGAATTGACTTTTGCCGCAAATAAACATCCTTGTGACACCAACATATTAATGTTATTCTCAAAGACATAAATACAACAAGATAAGACATTTTTTTTGCTATCATTCTTCAGTGAATGGCTTTTGAATTTAACATAATGTTAAATCACGATATGGTGATATAACATTTTTTTCTTTTATACATTTTTACGTATTTAACCGAATTTACCGATCCAATTGACATAGAATTATTCTTGAATAGATCCTTGAATTCATAAATTTCGTTTCTGAAACCATTACATGAAATGTTCCTCCTTGGTTGCGATTTTGAATTAACTGCAACCTGTTAAGGGTAATGTTTCTATACAAAGTTTCGTAAACATTTTTTTGTTGCATGCATTTTGTCTAGTCTTAGTTGTATTTATGTCTTTGTTATTCTTTTCCATTCATAGAAATGGTTTTATGATACATGCATTATCACCCCTTTTTACTTGTAAAAACTGTCTAATTATTTAACTAGGGAACAAATAATATTTAAAAAGCAGTGTTTTAATATGTACATTGACTACAAGGACCCTAATGAGCCCATAATAAAATTTTCTCAAAGCGAGTAAATAGAAATACATACATTAATAATATGGGTTTTAAACCTAATACTGTAATAGAGGGTGGTTCACTGAAACTTCTTATAGAATTTATTAAAATATGTACTGGTTGGAAATTTTAGCTAATTTCATATTTTACACTAATTTTCTCAAAATTCGTATACAGACCGAATTTACCACATTCGTGCATTTAATTTATATAATCTTGAATTTTAGTTACTATTCTTGCCCTTTTTTTCAAAAACATCAAACATATAATTTTTCATCACAATTTACAAAAAACACACATGCGGTACATTACCGGTACGTTATGTTTTAGTGAACCGACCAGTGGTACACTACGATAATCGTACTGTACCGCAGTCGGTTCACTAAAAAATCGTAGCGTACCGCAGTCGGTACACTAAAAATCGTTGTGTACCGCAGTCGGTACAGTAAGATTTTCGTTGTGCTCCGGTACAGTATCACTATCGTAGCGTACCTATCCACCTTGGTACGGTACAGAACGGTACGGTACAATTCCATAGTGTTTATTTTCGAACACTGGTGTTTTTACGGTGTCTAACCTAAACCCCTCTTCAAATCTGGTAACTGATTTTTAACACGGCTTCAGTTGACCAATCGAACTAAAACTATGCACATTTTTCAGATTTAGATGACAATACATGGGTCCAATATGGGTCCATTTTTTCCTATAGTCCCCATATAACGGTAATATCCGACTTATGGTATTTTGAGGATTTTGTCTTCATTTTTAGCCCGAATTTGCTGTAACTTGGCATTTGGAGTTCTCAATGATCCAGGAACTTCCCCATTAAAAATTGTGGACGTAGGTCAAGGTTTAGTATAGCCTCCATATAACTGCTCAAAGGGACTGTAATTTGGCAAATAAAACGCTTGCCGTTTAATATGGTCGCCATTGGTAATGTAAATGCAAGCGTTTTATTTGAGAGATTCCATCCTGTAGAAGAATTATTTTTTAGATTTTAGTGTAATTATAAATAAAACACTGTAAATTAATTTTTTTAATTATTTTTTATTATAAATAAATTCAAAATTAAATACGGTCTACCAATCAAATTTAGAAATTTCACATTGTTTTCATATAATACTTGGTAGAAATGACGGACCCATAAGACTGTGGTCATGTCATATTTCTTCACAATAATATAGAATACTAGCAAAGTGCCCGCTATTTCGTATGCGGAAATGATATATAAAAAAAACAAATAATAAATAATAAATAAATATAATAAACAAATAAAGATAATAATTACGAAAAACGTCAAAATTTATTATAAAAACTATTTGTATTTGTATTTCGTTCCACCCTAATACATATTTTGTATGACCCAATCGAATACACAAGATGATCTTGTTCTTCCTATTTATTATTGCTATTTACTGTATGCAGTTACAAGCCTCAATCATTCTCATCTATTTATCTTTGAGTGATAAAGATACATACATGGTAACTCGTATATGCATACACACATAAACTTATATAACCACTTGTTAGTTTTACCGGTGGTGCAGGGACGTACGCAGGGGGGGGGCACGGGGGGCCCGGGCCCCCCCCGAAATGGTTTGGTCCGACAAAATTTTTTGAGCTACTTTAACAAATTATTACGATTTTTTCTTTTTTTGAAATTTCAAATGAAAACTGATGTTGTTCTGAAGGTTCTGTACTGAAAATGTACTTTATCAACAAGCTGTCTGAAGAAATATTTAAAATTTTTTGTTTGAGAGAAACTTCCAGTAAAACTGAATTCCTTCCTTATGGCAAGCCTGTGTTTTGGAATTCGTATTCAAAAGGATTACAAATTCATTATCGTGCGGATTAGAAGTACATAAAATGAAGTTTCTATTGGACAATATGTACAACATATCAAGGGTTTTACGTGGAGTATATCTCGAAAACCAATTAGAAAATTGTTTTACTGCCTTAATCAATATTTTGTATTCCTATTTTATATTAACTTATTGCTAAGTTGTGGGAGAAAATAATGGAGAAAAATTTATTGTTGTGCATCATAATAATAGGTGTGTTCGTTTACTCAATAATTTGTACAAATTTGTACAAGTCCAGTAACTTCCTGTAAACGACCAAGGTCTTTTGTATTGGCCTGTAGAGCAAACGAACAACATCCAGTAACAATTTGTACAAATTTTGAGTAAACGAACACACATAATATCTGCTATAAATAGCATGCCCATCTGAATTTTTCCTAGCTGAAAACAACCGTAAACGAAATTAATGCTCAAACTTTGGTTATTTGGTATTGTATTAAAATCTGCTGTTATTTGTATTTGTAACGAATGAAGCTTACACCTGGGTTCATAGATGAAAAAATAAAAAACACATTTTTAGGGTATTTCAGGTTTTGACCGTTTTGCAGGAAAACCACAAGCCCTATCCAAATGGAACTAAAAAAATGTTTTAGCAGTGAAAACTGTTTTTGAGATATAGAAATTCAAATTGGGCAATTCACTGACTGTATTGTCTCCTTATAAAACAATGTCATGACTGCAATTTCCCAAACCATTATAACTCCCGAACAGATCTACAGATTTTGCCCCAAATTTGGATCTCGCAATATTTTGGACACTTTCCATGCCAGACTTCAAAATCTATATCTATATATATATATATAAAATTCTCCTGTCACGGTGTTCGGCTTTGAACTCCTCCGAAACGGCTGGACCGAATTTGATGAAATTTTGTATGTGGAGTTTGTAGGTCTGAGAATAGGTTTTTAACTACTTTTTATAGTGGTCAGTGGAGAGACCAGGGTACCTCCCCCACAAAATTTTTTAAGAAATCGTGAAATTAAAGTTATTTTTGAACGTTTTGTTTAAAAAACGTATGCAATAATATTTTTACTGCCTTGATCTTGAATGGTCATCTCGGAAATGGAATATCGCGGTCAACCCAATTTTTCAAAAATGTATAATTATAGATAATATCCCTAATTTTAGTAAGCGTGACTACAATAACGTATTTAACCCGGGTTCCAATAGGTGGGAAAGCGCTATCAATCCCACATTTTAGAATACAGTACAACACCGATAATGTGCATTGGTCACTAAAACGACGGGCCAACAATGCGGTTCGAAAATCTAGAGGGATCAATATTTAACTGATAAATTGTAAATAGATTACAAAGGCTTACACGGAAATCCAAAACGACGGGCCAGCAACGCGGAACCGGGTCAGCTAGTATTTCTCTAAAATCTTGAGCAAAGTCCAATTCGATTTTTTCGAGACCTACAGTAGGTTCGAATATAAATCGATTCACTTGAGGTCTTGTTTACAACGATATTGTATTTTTCGTGGGTGAGTCAATGGTTATAACACGATTGGTCCAAAAGCTCTAAATCTTACGCCGACCAACTAGTTTGACTTCCAAAATTAGCTCCACTTCCAAAATGGACTATATCATCTATCCTTTCAGGTATCGTCTGTACAAAAGTGCAAAACTTTTGCGCTTTCATCGAAGTCACATTTTTGATCATACCCAGCAAAATGTTTGTAGCCAAAGAAGTAGTTGAATCATGAGTGCAAGTGATTTCGGACTACATCTTTTTACGTGAAAGAAGTCTTGATTTTTACAAGGGCATGGTGCAGTGAGGACGCTGTCTAATTTGCTTCTTAAGCACACATTTTCCATTAGTTCCATGTAGTGGGTAAATATACTTTTCGTGGAATGTATTTTGTATTGATTTTTCGATTAATTTAAAAATTGATTCTCAAGCATGCATTTTGAGGATATGGGAGAAGTTAAAATCTATTAAGCGCGGATTTTTCATTGATTTGAGACCTCAGGGCCATTTGGAAAAGAGTATTTAAAAGTGTTGTGGTAACTTCTAATTAATATTTATGGCCTCTTTCTCTACTTTCATTCAAATCACTAACAAATCATGTTTTTGTAGAACATTTTTGTTTGAAAAACAGTTGTTTGATAATAGTTCGATAGTCTTAATGAAATTGAAATATAATGAATATAAAACAATGGAATATTTCCAATAAATTATTTTAAAAAGCGACTGAGTGCAAATAAATATCAAATAATTTTATTCTAGAAAGTTAGCTTTTATTACTTAAAAATACCCAAAAACATCTTAAAACGCTTCTTGCATAGAGTCATGCAAAATAGGTGATAAACATCTAAAATTGATTGCGTCCTAGCTGCACCATGTCCTTGTAAAAATCATGACGTCTTTCACTTAAAAAGACATAGTTACTTGCACTCATGATTTAACTAATTTAGCCTACAAACAAATATACAGTCTGACATTTCTTGCACCTATGATTATCTTTTTGGATACAAACATTTTGCTGAATAATTAAAATACCATGAAATAAATTGATTCTTTTGTTCTTGAGAATTTTCTTTGCAAAAAGTCATTATAAATCTAAACATTGCTAAAATGTGAAAATTTTATGAAATGGATTCAAATCGGACATTGTCAAAATGTGAAGGTCCGTGCTTCTAAAAAATCTATTCAATCTTTACTTCACATAGAACAACTTCAAATAAATTTTGCTGGGTAACGCCAATAATCGAGAAGTTGTACACCCCAAATATTTCGAAGTAATGTCGGAAAATTTATACGTCCAAAAATGGAGACAAAATTCGGAACGGAGTTTTTCGACTCAACCTATTTTTTTCAGGATATAGCTTAGTTGGCTTTCATTGACTCTATTACTTCTGATAAAATAGTAAAGCTTTGGTGTTTTTTGCAAGTAACGAATATTATTTTCTTACAATAATACAAAACTTTTTTAATGGCACGGAAATTAGTGTGTAATATATGCACTTTAAAGAAGAAACGGCGTTATGTTCGGGTCAAACTGTTTATATCCTCCAAACACAGTATATATCTATTCGACATATTCACACTTTTTGCATGGAAGTTCTTTCACCAAACGGATTTCCAGAATCCATATTAGTGACGATATTTTTAAAAGTTATGCTAATAGCCACAACAACACAACACATGGTCGTATGTCAAACTGTCCTGAGTATGCTTAGGCTAAACCCTGACAAACTTTCCAAAAAAATGTCAAATGACGTTTGGCGACACTGCGTGTTGCATAGACCAGAAAGTTTTCAGTGCCCCTCGTGCATAAAATCATCAAAAAACCCTTTAAAATAGCTTTACGTAACGATACATAACATTTTTAATTTTCATGATTTTTGGTCAAGTTGGGCCCCCCCCGAAATGAAATCCTGCGTACGTCCCTGCGGTGGTGTCAACATATTTTGTGCGTTATTCTCTGAACGAGTCTTTCCTTTGCAAAACCACGACAGGTGGGTGCTTCTATAGAACCTTTCTCAAAGAAAGGGTGCTTCTATAGAAACTTTCTCAAAGAAAGGGTGCTTCTATAGAACCTTTCTCAAAGAGAGGGTGCTTCTATAGAACCTTTCTCAAAGAAAGGGTGCTCTATAGAACCTTTCTCAAAGAAAGGGTGCTTCTATAGAGCCTTTCTCAAAGAAAGAGTGCTTCTATAGAACCTTTCTCAAAGAAAGGGTGCTTCTATAGAACCTTTCTCAAAGAAAGGGTGCTTCTATAGAACCTTTCTCAAAGAAAGGGTGCTTCTATAGAACCTTTCTCAAAGAAAGGATGCTTCTATAGAACCTTTCTCAAAGAAAGGGTGCTTCTATAGAACCTTTCTCAAAGAAAGGGTGCTTCTATAGAACCTTTCTCAAAGAAAGGGTGCTTCTATAGAACCTTTCTCAAAGAAAGGGTGCTTCTATAGAACCTTTCTCAAAGAAAGGGTGCTTCTATAGAACCTTTCTCAAAGAAAGGGTGCTTCTATAGAACCTTTCTCAAAGAAAGGGTGCTTCTATAGAACCTTTCTCAAAGAAAGGGTGCTTCTATAGAACCTTTCTCAAAGAAAGGGTGCTTCTATAGAGCCTTTCTCAAAGAAAGAGTGCTTCTTTAGAACCTTTCTCAAAGAAAGGGTGCTTCTATAGAACCTTTCTCAAAGAAAGGGTGCTTCTATAGAACCTTTCTCAAAGAAAGGGTGCTTCTATAGAACCTTTCTCAAAGAAAGGGTGCTTCTATAGAACCTTTCTCAAAGAAAGGGTGCTTCTATAGAACCTTTCTCAAAGAAAGGGTGCTTCTATAGAACCTTTCTCAAAGAAAGGGTGCTTCTATAGAACCTTTCTCAAAGAAAGGGTGCTTCTATAGAACCTTTCTCAAAGAAAGGGTGCTTCTATAGAACCTTTCTCAAAGAAAGGGTGCTTCTATAGAACCTTTCTCAAAGAAAGGGTGCTTCTATAGAACCTTTCTCAAAGAAAGGGTGCTTCTATAGAACCTTTCTCAAAGAAAGGGTGCTTCTATAGAACCTTTCTCAAAGAAAGGGTGCTTCTATAGAACCTTTCTCAAAGAAAGGGTGCTTCTATAGAACCTTTCTCAAAGAAAGGGTGCTTCTATAGAACCTTTCTCAAAGAAAGGGTGCTTCTATAGAACCTTTCTCAAAGAAAGGGTGCTTCTATAGAACCTTTCTCAAAGAAAGGGTGCTTCTATAGAACCTTTCTCAAAGAAAGGGTGCTTCTATAGAACCTTTCTCAAAGAAAGGGTGCTTCTATAGAACCTTTCTCAAAGAAAGGGTGCTTCTATAGAACCTTTCTCAAAGAAAGGGTGCTTCTATAGAACCTTTCTCAAAGAAAGGGTGCTTCTATAGAACCTTTCTCAAAGAAAGGGTGCTTCTATAGAACCTTTCTCAAAGAAAGGGTGCTTCTATAGAACCTTTCTCAAAGAAAGGGTGCTTCTATAGAACCTTTCTCAAAGAAAGGGTGCTTCTATAGAACCTTTCTCAAAGAAAGGGTGCTTCTATAGAACCTTTCTCAAAGAAAGGGTGCTTCTATAGAACCTTTCTCAAAGAAAGGGTGCTTCTATAGAACCTTTCTCAAAGAAAGGGTGCTTCTATAGAACCTTTCTCAAAGAAAGGGTGCTTCTATAGAACCTTTCTCAAAGAAAGGGTGCTTCTATAGAACCTTTCTCAAAGAAAGGGTGCTTCTATAGAACCTTTCTCAAAGAAAGGGTGCTTCTATAGAACCTTTCTCAAAGAAAGGGTGCTTCTATAGAACCTTTCTCAAAGAAAGGGTGCTTCTATAGAACCTTTCTCAAAGAAAGGGTGCTTCTATAGAACCTTTCTCAAAGAAAGGGTGCTTCTATAGAACCTTTCTCAAAGAAAGGGTGCTTCTATAGAACCTTTCTCAAAGAAAGGGTGCTTCTATAGAACCTTTCTCAAAGAAAGGGTGCTTCTATAGAACCTTTCTCAAAGAAAGGGTGCTTCTATAGAACCTTTCTCAAAGAAAGGGTGCTTCTATAGAACCTTTCTCAAAGAAAGGGTGCTTCTATAGAACCTTTCTCAAAGAAAGGGTGCTTCTATAGAACCTTTCTCAAAGAAAGGGTGCTTCTATAGAACCTTTCTCAAAGAAAGGGTGCTTCTATAGAACCTTTCTCAAAGAAAGGGTGCTTCTATAGAACCTTTCTCAAAGAAAGGGTGCTTCTATAGAACCTTTCTCAAAGAAAGGGTGCTTCTATAGAACCTTTCTCAAAGAAAGGGTGCTTCTATAGAACCTTTCTCAAAGAAAGGGTGCTTCTATAGAACCTTTCTCAAAGAAAGGGTGCTTCTATAGAACCTTTCTCAAAGAAAGGGTGCTTCTATAGAACCTTTCTCAAAGAAAGGGTGCTTCTATAGAACCTTTCTCAAAGAAAGGGTGCTTCTATAGAACCTTTCTCAAAGAAAGGGTGCTTCTATAGAACCTTTCTCAAAGAAAGGGTGCTTCTATAGCACCTTTCTCAAAGAAAGGGTGCTTCTATAGAACCTTTCTCAAAGAAAGGGTAGAAGCACTATAGAGCCTTTCTCAAAGAAATGGTGCTTACATAGAGCCTTTCTCAAAGAAAGGGTTCTGCTATAGACCCTTTCTCAAAGAAAGGGTGCTTCTATAGACCCTTTCTCAAAGAAAGGGTGCTTCTATAGAAGCTTTCTCAAGGAAAGGGTGCTTCTAAAAAGCCTTTCTCAAAGAAAGGGTAGAAGCACTATAGAGCCTTTCTCAAAGAAATGGTGCTTACATAGAGCCTTTCTTAAAGAAAGGGTGCTTCTATAGACCCTTTCTCAAAGAAAGGGTGCTTCTATAGAAACTTTCTCAAGGAAAGGGTGCTTCTAAAAAGCCTTTCTCAAAGAAATGGTGCTTCTATAGAGCCTTTGTCAAAGAAAGGGTGCTTCTATATACCCTTTCTCAAAAAAGGATGCTTCTATAGACCCTTTCTCAAAAAAAGGGTGCTTCTATAGACCCTTTCTCAAAGAAAGGGAGCTTCTATAGAACCTTTCCCAAAGAAATGGTGCTTCTATAGACCCTTTCTCAAAGAAATGGTGCTTCTATAGACCCTTTCTCAAAGAAAGGGTGCTTCTATAGACCCTTTCTCAAAGAAAGGGTGCTTCTATAGAACCTTTCTCAAAGAAAGGGTGCTTCTATAGAACCTTTATCAAAGAAAGGGTGCTTCTATAGAACCTTTATGAAAGAAAGGGAGCTTCTATAGAACCTTTATCAAAGAAAGGGAGCTTCTATAGAACCTTTATCAAAGAAAGGGTAGAAGCACTATAGACCCTTTCTCAAAGGAAGGGTAGAAGCACTATAGACCTTTTCTCAAAGAAAGGGTAGAAGCACTATAGAGCCTTTCATAAAGAAATGGTGCTTACATAGAGCCTTTCGCAAAGAAAGTTTGCTTCTATAGACCCTTTCTGAAAGAAAGTTTACGTAAAAAAAACTTATGAATAAATATGAAGTTCTTCAACAACAAGCTAGACCCTGAAAATATTATTAAAAAATTAACGACTTTTCTAGATCCTGAAAAATTATTGTTTATAAATCCACCCCTTTTCTAAGACTGAAAAAAATATTATTTAAAATTCCACCCCTTTTCGAGAAAAAATTTTCTAAAAAATCCACGCCTTTTCTATACCCTGACAAGATTTGTTAAAAAACCCACGCCTTTTCTAGACCCTGAAAAAATATTGTCAAAAAAATCCACGACACGGTCTTCTCTTTAAAGACCAAATTGTCTTGTCATTGAACAACAAATTGTTTTTACTTTCGTATTTTCTTTGAAGACCAAATTGTCTCCTCATAGCCGGCTGTCTTCTCTTAGAATACCAAAAAACTACAATTATTTCAAAACTAATACAACCTTTTTTCATTTGGAGTTCAAACATTTATTTTATTTTCAATAAAATATAATTGATATCAAGATAATTATATGTGGTATCTTGTGAGATATTTTGATTATATCGCGCATTGACTTCGTGTTATACAATTCATGTAAAAAAGAAACTTATGAATACAAAATTCTATTATCTAAGGATTTGATTTGATTAAATCAAAACAGCAGAAGAAAACAAACTTAATGATATAAAATACTTTTAAAGTTTTCCAACAACAACTTGTTGTTGTACCAAGTTAGAGATTTATTGAAATGGTTGTGATGCAATTGGAAAATGTTTACAAAACATAAAATAGTGTCTCCATTGCAGCAGCTGCTGGAAACGGCATTATACAATTGCTCAACATATTTCATGGAATTTTCACCGAGGCCCTCCAGGGTAATTTCAAATTCGGGATTATAACAAAATTCCAGTGTTTTGTATGATGCGGCCGATAAATAACGTAGAATGGATGCAGCATAATGTGTTAAGATGGGCATATTTTGAATTTTCACAACACTGGGTTTGTGTTTGAGCAGATTCTCCAGCAGTGATTTGAAGAAGTTTTCTTGATCCTGGGAAAAGTTCGTTTGCATAAATTCACTGTATTTCAATGTGACGTTTTCTTTGGGAAATATAATTTGGGCATTATCAGGCCACAGGACATCACTTGCTTGGAGCTCATTTAATTTTCCACGCATTACAAACAAATGGACATTGGCAAATAGGGAGCTATCCAATGTTTCCAAGGGTTTTCCCTTGTATAGTGTAATGGGAATTGGTTGCCTTACGTCCAAATCCAAATTTGCGGGTTCTTCATCAAAGCTTTGCCAAGATTCTCTAAGGGACTTGTACAGATCATTTAATTGTTTGTGCAATTGAAATATTTGCTCTTCCATTGTAATGCCCTTTTGCATTTCTCTTTCCGAATGTGATCCATGATAGATTTGTGTCTTATAGCCCTTATCAATTGTGGCATTATATTTGTAAAGAATTTTCAATTCTTCAGGTAGTTTTTCCACCTTGTAACGTGTAAAGTATTCATCACACACCAATGTACGCAATGCCTGAAGACGTTTAATATTTACCTTACTCTGTTTTATTTCAAATGAATAGATATTGGATTCAATGGCATTTGTTTGGCAATTCATAAAAAAGCGGCACATTATTTCGTGTTGCATAACGAATGTCTTGGGCAAAGAGGCCTTGGGAAACAGTGGCAATAACACATTATCGCCATTTAATTTTTCACGTAATTTTGGTAGAATTTTCTTCAACTGTTCATTATTTTTCTGATAATCGATACATATGACATAGACCTCGGAGTTACCACGTTTCGAGGTACAAGGTTTATAGACATGCACCTCCTTAAAGACACAATTTAGCAAATATAATTTACACAATGATGTTGCCTCGAAGAGTGTAAACATTTTCACAACGAAACATCCACCTTCTGCAAGGATTTCCAATGCAGTTACAATTTCGGCAAAATGCAATAAATCAACTTTCTCCTCTTGGCAATCCGGAGCATCAATACAATCAATTGAACCATCAGCGGTAATTAGGTGGACTTCGCCGAGACGTTGTTCACATTGCTGTTTCATGTCTTCCACATTTTCGCTGCTAATAATGTTCCCCGTAAAATCTTTGTGAAACAACCAATTGTCCAAAGTGTAGAGCATAAAACGATCATCCATAATCATTTTCTTTACGGGATTACCTTCGTAATAGGGATTTAATGTTGTGGCCAGCCACTGCCATTGAACCTGTAATGAAGAAAAATATTCAATTAGTTATTTGTCGAGACCAATGACTGACTATTTTATGGTATTCTCCCCGTTATGGACCTTTTCTGTCTCTTGTTTGGGGATCTATTGGCATTTTTAAAGAAGTAGTACAATAACTTCTTATAGAGATTCCAGAAGTTTTTATCATAATGGCCCAAAAGGTCTTCTTAAAGAAGACCCAATCTACATCTCAAAGGACACCAAACGTACTTTTCATGGAAAGGACTTTTCATAGAAGTCATAAATGGACTCCTAATAGATGACCAAATGGTCTTCTCATAGAAGACCAAATTGTCTTCTCATAAAAGACCAAATTGTTTTCTCATAGAAGACAAAATGGTAACTTACTCCTAGAAGACCAAAGGATCTTTTCATAAAATAACGCATAGAAGAAGAAATGGTCGCATAGAAGCCCAAAATGGTCTTCTCATAGAAGATCAAATGGTTTCCTCATATAATGGTTTCTCCTCATAGAAGACGAAATGCTCATCCATTGAAGACCAAATGGTCTTCTCGTAGAACACAACATGGTTTTCTCATAGAAGACCAAATGGTCATCCCATAGATGACAAAATGGTTTTCTAATAAAAGACCAAATGTTCTTCCCATAGAAGACCAAATGATCATCCCATAGAAGACATAGTGGTCTTCTCACAGAAGACCGAAATGGTGTTCTTAAAGAAGACAAAATGGTCTTCTTATAGAAGGCCAAAATGGTATTCTCATAGAAGGCCAAATGGTCATCTAAAGTGGTCTTCTCACAGAAGACCCAGATGGGCTCTCATAGAAGACCAAATGTTTATCCCATAGAAGACAAAATTGCATTCTCATACAAGATCAAATAGTCATCCCATAGAAGAAAAAATGGTGTTCTCATAGAAGACCAAATGGCCATCCCACAGAACACCAAAATGGTCTTCTTAAAGAAGACAAAATGGTCTTCTTATAGAAGACCAAAATGGTATTCTCATATAGAAGGCCAAATGGTCATCCCATAGAAGACAAAGTGGTTTTCTCACAGAAGACCAAAATGGCCTCTCATAGAAGACCAAATGTTCATCCCATAGAAGACCAATTGGTCATCCCATAGATGACAAAATGGTGTTCTCATAGAAGACCAAACGGTCATCCCACAGAACACCAAAATGGTCTTCTTAAAGAAGACAAAATGGTCTTCTTATAGAAGACCAAAATGTTATTCTCATAGAAGCCAAATGGTCATCCAGTAGAAGACCAAATGTTCACCCATAGAAGACCAAATGGATTTCTCATACAAGATAAAATGGTCATCGCATAGGAGACCTAATAATCTTCTCATAAAAGACCAAATGGCCTTCTTATAGAAGACCAAATGGTCATCCCATAGATGACAAAATGGTCTTCTAATACAAGACCAAATGTTCTTCCCATAGAAGACCAAATGGCCTTCTCATACAATATCAAGTTGTCTTTTTATGGAAGAACAAATGGTCATCCCATAAAATACCCTAATGTTTTATCATAGGCATAGTCTGTAAGGAATACTTTATAATATTCTTAAGACTGAAATAAATAAATAAAATATCACCAAATGGACATCTGCCCAGTATGCGGCATGGGCCCGCACGATACTAAGCACCTATTCAACTGCCCGCCAAGCCTACTCATCTGACTCCAGTGGATCTGTGGTTACAACCCATTGAAGTAGCCATCTTCATGGAACTGGAGATACCCCCAGAGCCAGATTAAACAGGAGAACGAACACGCAGACATAATAATAAAACACTGTTACAACAACAACAAACAACCAAATGGACTCCTCGAAAATCTCTTAACAACAATAAAAATAAATATAATAACAGTAAAATAATATAGAAACAAAAAAATTAAACTCACCTCACTCTTATCGTACCGCGTAAACATATAATGATTCAGGGCAGCTATAAATGCTCCAGGTGCTTCACATAAATGCAATGAATTCAGTTGGGCTCCCTTGACGAGAGCAGGGAATCTATTCAAACATTCAAAGAGTTTACACCATGCAATGGTAACAAATTCTGCTTTAGTTTCAGACTTAAGACGCCATGGTATTTCGCCAGCAGGATCTTTGCGTCTGGTGTGCAACGACCATTCCTCAATGACATAGTCATTGAGTTTACTTTTAACATCGTTTAATTTGATTTTTAATTGCTGTAAACTTTCCAACTGATAATATTCGGAAAAGAGGACCTCGTCGACAGCGGTTGGCAATGACCATGTGCTATCTTTGGCTGCTTTTTGATAAGAGAAACATTTCCTGAACATTTCCATAACATCTTCATAGAGGCTATCGTTATTGTAACGTTGCCGATAATGAGTGTCCGGACTAATTTTTGTCGGTGGAGAAGTTGATGCACGACGACCACCAGCATCTAAACCACAGCCATTTCTTAACACCGGCCCAGGTGGAGCTAAGCGAGTTTCATGGGTTATTTCCATGTTTCCAAGTGGCCAGAAATTATTTGCAATTCAACTCTGTTTTATTTCACAATAACTTTGAAGTTTTTCCCCGGTTTCAATTCGTTGTAATTCGATAAGCAAATAAACAATTGTAAAAGTCTGAGGGATCTGTAGATCGAAAAATAAATGGACGCAAAATTAGTGCTGTAAACAGCATTGAATATAGAGGTATTTGGTATTCGTTGCGTTACCAATAAGAAGTCCACACACTCTGCAACACTGGTTGAAACGACAACCACCATGTTTACATTAGCGCTTTTTGTCTTGTTAACATTTATGGGGATTTATTTATGCAATGAAAGTGAAAATTTAAATCGACTTGGTTTTGTTTACATTACTGCTTTTTGAAGTACCTCCTTCCGCCTGGCAGGTGTGAACAATAACTCTCGAAGGCATCAATGGAATTGGTCCAAACTTTGCACTTCGAAATATTTTGTCAAAACTTAGCACAAGTTCAAATGTGGAATATTCGGGCAACTCCTTTGGGTACCACTCCCACACAAGTTCACAATTGGCTAAAATGGTTCGCACAATAACTCTTGAAGGGAGTGACCGATTTTGTCCATTGTTAATATATCTTTCAGACACACATATGTATGTATGTATGTACATCAGGTTCGAATATGGAGTATAAAGGTCCAATCCTTCGGGTAGCTTCAAAACAAAATTGAAAAACTTTTCGCCACAGACGGCATAATTTTTTGTCGGGGGCAAGCCATACTTCCTTAGATAATGCTCCAGAAGCTCTATAAACCCCTTTTAGTACAAATAAAATGACTCTATTGTTTGATTTGGCCGAAACTTTGTACATCGTAAATTTTTTCCACACGGACATCAGGTTTTATTAAAGAACACGAAAAGGTCTTCTTAGAGAATACCAAAAGGTCTTAATAGAGGAGACCAACGAGTTTTCTTACAGAAAACCAAATTGTCTTTTTATAGATAATCTATATCTTCTTACACCATGTTTATATTATGGTCTTTTGCAGGGTTAATCTTCTCTATGAGGAATTATTTGAAATATAAACAATGGAGTTGACATTTGAAACCCAGTGGGTTTGTTAAATCCGGTTATATATAAACGTACCATACCATCGCCATGAAATATATGTACAACCCGTCGTTTCTCTTGGATCAGACCATTTAGACATAATTGTTCTCATTAGAAGACCGTCCGATTTCATCACCCCCGAACGACACATCATCAATCATGGATACGAGTAAGCTAATTGGCCAGGTTTCAGAGAGTTAACTAATCCGCTTTAGACCGCTTTAGAGATCTGCCAAACCCTTCTGATGTTCGGGTAGCAGAAAGGCCGTTCCAAGACATTATCACAGCTGCAGCCGCTGGCCATATACATGCTTTCTGGTCAAATAGCAGTAGTGAGACCGAATTTCCCAGCAGAGTCGACGGGGGATTAGCAACAACGTTACTCAGACTGATCCGAAGAGGTGCGCAAGTTATTTTACTCGACAGGTTGTCGACCTCTTTCCATCAATGAGGAACCACAAGAATTAACAGTAAATGATGTTGCGACCACCATAAGGAACGTTAAATCATTCAAAGCATTAGACCCTGATGGAATCGCCATTGTAATGCTGAAACAGCTTGATATGCCAAACAAAGTTCCCGAGCTGACGCTAGCCATACACATCGGTCTTGAAGTCTGGAAAATGGACAGGGTAGTTCCTATACTGTGTTGCGTGTGGTCCCAAAATTGTATTAAATTTTACAATTCTTATCTACCGGCAGCATCTCCACAACGTGATATTCCAAGCTATCGGCAAAAGAGAAATAAACCGGATACGCGAAGCGGCCGATAGAGTAGGGCTTGAAAAAAATCAGTGTTGCCACATAAGAGGGTAATTAGTGAAAACGTAACGTGAGCCCCAATACAACCATGTATGGGCAATACTGGGTTTGTACGGGGCGATGAAAGAGAATTAGTAAATGTCAGGAAAATTAGAGAAAATGATGGAAAAGAGGGAAAATTCGGTGTGATGGCTGCCGTATATAAGGCGTAACGGAGAGAAAATTCGCCATTTAAGTTATTGGTGTTAATACAAAGCGTATCTTGGTTGTTAAAGAAAATATAATAAAAAAAACCCGAAAATCCCCAAATTAAATAAAAATAACCATTAAATATTCAAGGAAAAAAAAATTCCTATAATTTTATTTAAATTGATTGTGTTGTTTTTCATGTGCTTGTGCGTACAAAAACATGTAAGTTGCCTGGCTTATTTTTTTTGTGAGTTGTAGTTTGGTGTTACAATGTGGTTCTTTTTGTTAAAGATAACGCCAAAGGTAAAAACGACAGCACCTATCAAAACTCTGACCCCTCCGAATGTTTACGTGGAGGAGGTCATCAAAATTTTAAGGAAATCCTGCGAAGAATTAATTGCCAAAGTAGACCAGAATTAATTGCCAAAGTTTATTGGTGGAGCCATTTGCATAGGGCCGGGGATCATTTTGCTGTTGTGGCGTCTAGAACATTTCTCAGCCCAAGACAGAAGAAACTCATCATCTGAAAGCATATAAAAAAACAAAGACCTAAGTACTTGGTCCACCAGGTAATTTATTTGATGTGAATACTTACACTCTCTGAATTCAAACAACCATCTGAGGCCAACTGGTTTGCATCTGATTCCTTTTCTTTATTGGAATGCGCATGCGCGCCTGTAATGATGCTTGATATCTGAAATTGAAAGAATTTTGTTGCTGATACTTCTGCTTTAAAGTATAACCAATAACTAAAAGAACAAAACAAGAAGATTAAGAATTATTTATGCTTAGGTTAAGTGTGATTGTCCGTAGTTAGTATATTTTACTTTTAAGATTTAAAAATTTGTTAGGATTTCTAACGCCCTAGATTTTACGTGAGCGTAGGGTTACACTGATGTACGATAGGAATAATTGGAATTGATTTTGTGTATGGACATATGGTAACGTCCATGATACCTTCGTAACAGAGCTCTATTAGTCTGTGTTTAGACACACAAATTTCTCGGGAAAGTAAATTGAGTTTTTGGGAGAGAGCGGAGAGGAAAGAGCTCCTCAATACTCTTTCCTACCCCCTATTGCCTAAAAACTGAATTTACTTTCCCGTGTGTCTAAACACTGACTTAGGAGGTTGTAGTCTTTTCTAAAGTGGCCATATTGGCGAAAAATATTCCTAAACGTATTAGTTGGTAGCCTGAGCGATTGGCTCACAATAGAAGCGTCGGTGTTAGGAGTTCAAAATATTGACTTTGTTTAAATGTTTTGCTGTTAGGTTTAAGTTTAAAAGATGTCAATAAAATATTTTAATGTTTGATTGTATGTCATTATAATGAATTGCTAAGTGTTTCTTTTTGAGGGAGTGAATAGGATGTAAGTTACTGTTCGGTAAGTGTGTGTGGCTTTCGGGGCTCTTAAAAAAAATTTTTCTATTAGGACGAAAGAGTCAAGGTAGGGTGGGCAAGTGTGGGAACGAAGACAGCAAGTTCCCTGGTCATGGTAGTATGTTGTGTTTGTGTCGTTTTATTTTGTTTGTGTATATATTCCCCCTTCTCATTATTGTTTGACCCCTAGGGCTGATGGTGGCAGGGTTAAGAACCCCCTGAATGTGTGTGCCCCGACTGAGCGAGTTGGAACCCCACCATAGCGCCGCATTAGGCGGTACATAACAACTGCAACCGGGCAAAGGTGCCATCAATGGTGAATAGCACAGACCAATTTCTCATTTATCGCCCCCCTAGCAAAGACCCTTTAGGCTTCACTACTCCATAGCGTCAAAAATAGCTATACAGTTACCGATCGTCAGCATGGGTTGCGTAAATAGCAGAGCACGACAACAGCGCTGCACGCCATCTCCACACATACTAGTCGAGGACTCAACCAGTGCAAGCCGTGCAGTAAAACGGTAATGGTGCCGCTCGACTTGTCAAAAGCCTTTAATATTGTCAAGCACTCACGCTGTTTGTGGACATTCAGGAATAAGAAGTGCAATCCGCGTAGAGTGAAACAGGTAGTTCCCCAAGGTGGGATGAAATCTCGGGAATTGTTTAACCTCTACCTCTCCTGTATTTCACGCCCTCTAGACGACATAGGTGACGTAGGGGATGGAAGAAACCAAGGAACGGTCCTGACCGGCTTTAACATGGCAAAGCCCAGGATTTATCTTGGTCCCTCTTTCATCTCAAGTGGATACTGACCTCCCCGTGTTGTCACCTGAGGAACTGGCTTTAACACCCGTTAAAGGTAGTAAGCTAACATGTGCCGCGCGTTCACCCATAAGAACGTTAAAAACTTGGGTTTGGGCGTCGGGTTAGTAACCCTCCCCTAGAAAAAACAGCCTACTATGGAAAAACGAAAGAAAGGAAAAACAAATCCCTCAAAAGTTGACGACCCCCGCAAACGTTTTAAGGACCATGATCTGCGAATCTGCACCTGAAATGTTCGCACTCTTTATAGAGAAGGTGCAGTACAAGGCCGACATTACTGCCATACAGGAAATACGATGGAACGGGTAAGGCGTCACAACAACACCTAAAGGTGACGCACTGTATTATAGCTGCCATGTCACAAAGCATGAGTTTGGTTGCGGATTTGTAGTTGGTCGGAGGTTAAAACATCTGGTCTCCAGCTTCATCCCAGTGAATAAATGACTCGCTGCAATTCGATTAAAAGCAAAATTCTTCAACATCAGCTTTATTTGCGCTCATGCTCCCACTGAAGACAAGGACGAACAGACCAAAGATATATTCTACGAGCGCTTAGAAGAAACATATGACCGTTGTCCTGTCCATGCCATTAAAATCATTCTAGGCGATTTTAATGCCAAAATTGGAAAGGAGAATATCTTTGGCCCAACAGTCGGCAAATTCAGTCTGCACAGTGAAACATCTGACAATGGTATGAGGCTGATAGACTTTGCAGCTGCAAGAAACATGGTAGTTAGCAGTACCAGATTTAAGCATCTCGATATTCATCAGGGCACCTGGCTGTCGCCAGATCAAAGAACAAGAAATCAAATTGATCATGTTGTGATAGACGGAAGACATTCATCGAGCGTGTTAGATGTACGATCGTTCGGACCACTACCTTGTTGCAGCAAAGGTACGCACCCGCTTAAACGTAGCAAACAAAGTACGAACAGACACAACACGAAAGTTAGACATCGGTAAGCTGCAATCACAACAGATAGCCACAGCATATTCCCCTCAACTAGCCCAATTGCTTAATCAAAGTACTCCTTATCCCGATAACATATCAGCGCAATGGCAAAGTATTGCCCACACCATGCAAACAGCCGCAAAATCCATACTTGTATACCACAGACCTCCATCAAGGAATCCATGGTATGATCAGGAGTGTCGTGCTGCTAACGAAGAGAAAAATGCGGCGTATAGGGCTACTTTACAAACCGTAGCAACGCGTAGCGCATGAGAGAGATATCGGGAGAAAAGGAGAGAAGAGAAAAGCCTTTTTCGCAGGAAAAAGAGGGAGATGGAGAAGCGGGAGTGTAAAAAAATCGAGATGTACAGGAACCACAATGTAGTCCGAAAATTCTATCAAACAGTCAAGCATTAAACTGATGGCTTTGGTACAAGCACATCCTCCTGTAGAGACCAATAAGGTAATTTGGTAACTGATACAGATAGTGAGCGCAGGATATGGAAAGAACATTTTTCAAAACTGTTGGTATCCAATAGCAGCGAAGACGACGAAGATACCACAGATCCAATCCCAGAAGATGGTATTGTATGTATACCGCCCAGCCAAGATGAGGTAAAGACATCAATAAATTGGCTGAACAATAAGAAGGCAGCAGGAGCCGATGGCTTACCAGCCGAGCTGTTCAAAACTGGAGGCGACACGCTGATAAGGTGTATTCATCAGCTAGTTAGCACCATCTGGCAGGAAGAACGAGGGCACGACGATTGGCATCTGAGTATCCTGTGTCCCGTCCGCAAGAAAGGAGGCAAGACTGTTTGCTCTAACTATAGGGTCATAAGTCTACTCCCGATTGCCTACAAGATCGTGTCAGGGATATTGTGCGAACGACTAAAGCCTATGTTCAACGAGATAATTGGACCATACCAATGCGGCTTTAGACCTGACAAGTCCACCACTTCTCCGGCAAATCCTGGAGAAGACCCAAGAGATGCAGATCGACACCTGTCATTTTTTTGTCGATTATAAAGCAGCCTTCGACAGCCCGCCGCGTTTAAAGGTATTCCAAGCTAGGTCTGAATTATGTACCGCCGCAAAGCTCATCTGGCTTTGTAAAATGACTTTAACTGACATGAGATCCTCAGTTAAAATAGGAATGAAACTCACTGAAGAGTTTTGTACCAAAAGAGGTTTCAGACAAGGAGACAGCCTTTCGTGTGATATTTTCAACACCCTGCCAGAAAAAGTTATACGAGAGGCAAACGTCAAAAGAAGTGGCACAATCTACACCAATAGCCACATGTTACTTGCTTATGCTGATGATATAGGCATCATGGGATGATCAGTAAAACAAGTAACCGATACCTTTATGAATGTCGAAGGAGAATCTGCTAAAATGGGTCTGGCGATAAACGGTGAGAAGACCAAGCTGATGGTGTCGACGCGCAATGCGTCCATTGAGATCGGACCAACTGTTGAAGTTGGTTCCTATAATTTTGAGGTAGTAAAAGACTTCGTATACCTCGGCACCGCCGTAAACACAACAAACGACATCAGTTGTGAAATAAAAAGAAGAATTGTATTGGCCAACAGATGCTACTTTGGCCTAAGTAAGCAGTTTAAAAACAAAGCCACAACTCGTCAAACAAAAATAATGCTTTACAAAACACTGATACTACCCGTGCTGATGTACGGTTCCGAAGCCTGGGTACTTGCGCAAGCAGATAAGGCAGTGCTTGGCGTGTTTGAGAGAAAAATTCTTCGAAAGATTTACGGACCGATCTGCGTTGACGGTGAATATCGACGTCGTATGAACCAAGAGCTGTATCTGCTATACAACGACATCAATATAGTTAAACGTATCGAGATGCAGCGATTGCGTTGGCTAGGCCATACAATAAGAATGAGCGATGATGAACCCGCTAAAAAGGCGTATAAATTCAAGCCACATGGCGGTGCACGCAGAATTGGCAAGCCAAAGAATAGATGGCGCAAACAAGTGGATGAAGAGATGACAAGGCGCGGTATTCCAAAAAGCGAAGCACGAAACAGAGAGAATTGGAGATATTTTCTTAGTTCGGTCTATGGAACAAATGTTCATAGAAGCCTCCCTACGGAGATCTTCTATTCTATATAAGCCTCCCTACGGAGGTCTTCTATTCTATAGAAGCCTCCCTACGGAGGTCTTCTATTCTATAGAAGCCTCCCTTCGGAGGTCTTCTGTTCTATAGAAGCCTCCCTACGGAGGTCTTCTATTCTATAGAAGCCTCCCTTCGGAGGTCTTCTGTTCTATAGAAGCCTCCCTACGGACGTCTTCTATTCTATAGAAGCCTCCCTACGGAGGTCTTGTATTCTATAGAAGCCTCCCTACGGACGTCTTCTATTCTATAGAAGCCTCCCTACGGAGGTCTTCTATTCTATAGAAGCCTCCCAACGGAGGTCTTCTATTCTATAGAAGCCTCCCAACGGAGGTCTTCTATTCTATAGAAGCCTCCCAACGGAGGTCTTCTATTCTATAGAAGCCTCCCAACGGAGGTCTTCTATTCTATAGAAGCCTCCCAACGGAGGTCTTCTATTCTATAGAAGCCTCCCAACGGAGGTCTTCTATTCTATAGAAGCCTCCCAACGGAGGTCTTCTATTCTATAGAAGCCTCCCAACGGAGGTCTTCTATTCTATAGAAGCCTCCCAACGGAGGTCTTCTATTCTATAGAAGCCTCCCAACGGAGGTCTTCTATTCTATAGAAGCCTCCCAACGGAGGTCTTCTATTCTATAGAAGCCTCCCAACGGAGGTCTTCTATTCTATAGAAGCCTCCCAACGGAGGTCTTCTATTCTATAGTAGCCTCCCTACGGAGGTCTTCTATTCTATAGAAGCCTCCCAACGGAGGTCTTCTATTCTATAGCAGCCTCCCAACGGAGGTATTCTATTCTAAAGAAGCCTCCCAACGGAGGTCTTCTATTCTATAGAAGCCTCCCAACGGAGGTCTTCTATTCTATAGAAGCCTGCCAACGGAGGTCTTCTATTCTATAGAAGCCTGCCAACGGAGGTCTTCTATTCTATAGAAGCCTCCCAACGGAGGTCTTCTATTCTATAGAAGCCTCCCAACGGAAGTCTTCTATTCTATAGTAGCCTCCCAACGGAAGTCTTCTATTCTATAGAAGCCTCCCAACGGAGGTCTTCTATTCTATAGGAGCCTCCCAACGGAGGTCTTCTATTCTATAGAAGCCTCCCAACGGAGGTCTTCTATTCTATAGAAGCCTCCCAACGGAGGTCTTCTATTCTATAGTAGCCTTCCTACGGAGGTCTTCTATTCTATAGAAGCCTCCCAACGGAGGTCTTCTATTCTATAGCAGCCTCCCAACGGAGGTATTCTATTCTAAAGAAGCCTCCCAACGGAGGTCTTCTATTCTATAGAAGCCTCCCAACGGAGGTCTTCTATTCTATAGAAGCCTGCCAACGGAGGTCTTCTATTCTATAGAAGCCTCCCAACGGAGGTCTTCTATTCTATAGAAGCCTCCCAACGGAGGTCTTCTATTCTATAGAAGCCTCCCAACGGAAGTCTTCTATTCTATAGTAGCCTCCCAACGGAAGTCTTCTATTCTATAGAAGCCTCCCAACGGAGGTCTTCTATTCTATAGGAGCCTCCCAACGGAGGTCTTCTATTCTATAGAAGCCTCCCAACGGAGGTCTTCTATTCTATAGAAGCCTCCCAACGGAGGTCTTCTATTCTATAGAAGCCTCCCAACGGAGGTCTTCTATTCTATAGTAGCCTCCCTACGGAGGTCTTCTATTCTATAGAAGCCTCCCAACGGAGGTCTTCAATTCTATAGCAGCCTCCCAACGGAGGTATTCTCTTCTATAGAAGCCTCCCAACGGAGGTATTCTATTCTAAAGAAGCCTCCCAACGGAGGTCTTCAATTCTATAGAAGCCTCCCAACGGAGGTCTTCTATTCTATAGAAGCCTGCCAACGGAGGTCTTCTATTCTATAGAAGCCTCCCAACGGAGGTCTTCTATTCTATAGAAGCCTCCCAACGGAAGTCTTCTATTCTATAGTAGCCTCCCAACGGAAGTCTTCTATTCTATAGAAGCCTCCCAACGGAGGTCTTCTATTCTATAGGAGCCTCCCAACGGAGGTCTTCTATTCTATAGAAGCCTCCCAACGGAGGTCTTCTATTCTATAGAAGCCTCCCAACGGAGGTCTTTTATTCTATAGAAGCCTCCTACGGAGGTCTTCTATTCTATAGAAGCCTCATACGGAGGTCTTCTATTTTGTAGAAGCCTCATACGGAGGTCTTCTATTCTATAGAAGCCTCCTACGGAGGTCTTCTTTTCTATAGAAGCCTCCCTACGGAGGTCTTCTATTCTATAGAAGTCTCCCTACGGAGGTCTTCTATTCTATAGAAGTCTCCCTACGGAGGACTTCTATTCAATAGAAGCCTCCCTACGGAGGACTTCTATTCAATAGAAGCCTCCCTACGGAGGACTTCTATTCAATAGAAGCCTCCCTACGGAGGACTTCTATTCAATAGAAGCCTCCCTACGGAGGTCTTCTATTCTATAGAAGCCTCCCTACGGAGGTCTTCTATTCTATAGAAGCCTCCTTACGGAGGTCTTCTATTCTATAGAAGCCTCCCTACGGAGGTCTTCTATTCTATAGAAGTCTCCCTACGGAGGTCTTCTATTCTATAGAAGCCTCCCTACGGAGGTCTTCTATTCTATAGAAGTCTCCCTACGGAGGTCTTCTATTCTATAGAAGCCTCCCTACGGAGGTCTTCTATTCTATAGTAGCCTCCCTACGGAGGTCTTCTGTTCTATAGAAGCCTCCCTACGGAGGTCTTCTTTTCTATAGAAGCCTCCCTACGGAGGTCTTCTATTCTATAGCAGCCTCCCTACGGAGGTCTTCTATTCTATAGAAGCTTCCCTACGGAGGTTTTCTATTCTATAGAAGCCTCCCTACGGAGGTCTTCTATTCTATGGAAGCCTCCCTACGGAGGCCTTCTATTCTATAGAAGCCTCCCTACGGAGGTCTTCTATTCTATAGAAGCCTCCCTACGGAGGACTTCTATTCAATAGAAGCCTCCCTACGGAGGACTTCTATTCAATAGAAGCCTCCCTACGGAGGACTTCTATTCAATAGAAGCCTCCCTACGGAGGTCTTCTATTCTATAGAAGCCTCCCTACGGAGGTCTTCTATTCTATAGAAGCCTCCTTACGGAGGTCTTCTATTCTATAGAAGCCTCCCTACGGAGGTCTTCTATTCTATAGAAGCCTCCCTACGGAGGTCTTCTATTCTATAGAAGCCTCCCTACGGAGGTCTTCTATTCTATAGAAGCCTCCCTACGGAGGTCTTCTATTCTATAGAAGCCTCCCTACGGAGGTCTTCTATTCTATAGAAGCCTCCCTACGGAGGTCTTCTATTCTATAGAAGCCTCCCTACGGAGGTCTTCTATTCTATAGAAGCCTCCCTACGGAGGTCTTCTATTCTATAGAAGCCTCCCTACGGAGGTCTTCTTTTCTATAGAAGCCTCACAACGGAGGTCTTCTATTCTATAGAAGCCTCCCTACGGAGGTCTTCTATTCTATAGAAGCCTCCCTACGGAGGTCTTCTATTCTATAGAAGCCTCCCTACGGAGGTCTTCTATTCTATAGAAGCCTCCCTACGGAGGTCTTCTATTCTATAGAAGCCTGCCTACGGAGGTCTTCTATTCTATAGAAGCCTGCCTACGGAGGTCTTCTATTCTATAGAAGCCTCCCTACGGAGGTCTTCTATTCTATAGAAGCCTCCCTACGGAGGTCTTCTTTTCTATAGAAGCCTCACTACGGAGGTCTTCTATTCTATAGAAGCCTCCCTACGGAGGTCTTCTATTCTTTAGAAGCAATCCACCGTGCCTGTGTAGGGGAAGGGTCTCCTTTTGAAGAGGGTGTTGTGGTCGAAAAAGAGGAATCACTCGTGATACGTTGAGTCAACATCGCTCCTGGTTTAGGGTCTATGGGGTCGATGATTTCTCTTGGAAAAGTTGGGGTGTGTTCTTTTGAGCTTTCTCACCACCTTGAGATTGACGCTGATAATTTTATATTCTCTCATGGATGAGGTTTGGAAATGGATGAGGTTTGCCTGATGGTGTTCTTTCTGAGGTAGTGCATCGACATTCGGTACGTCCTATTCTCCTTAGCCAACCGGTTGACAGAGCTAATTGAGGTGATCGGCCAAAATTTATGTATGTACATTCACAAATAATTATATTTTCGGCATTATCTGTATTTTTATTTGTACATAACTTACAGCAATAACACACCTACGTACATACATATGTACGGATGTCAACTACTGCCAATATAATGAGCTTAAAGTTAACGTTAATATTTTTTTTCTATTTTCACACACACACAACGACGACAACAACAAAAACTTTCGACCCCAATCCCATTGAATTTCAAACTACAAGTGGACACTTACGGGTCAATTCAATGTTCACTGAGTCCGTTAGTGAAGTGCCTGTAGTGGTCCTAATTCCAATCTTCAAATAAAATTTCAATTGAAGGGTTGCTTCTCTATTTCTCTACTTATTGGCCGTTGTGTGGATTTGAATTAGGGTTTTTGAGAACGAACGAACCTCTTAGCAAATTTCCATTTGCTTGGAGTTGGATTGTTGGGTGGTTGGCTGTTTTTTTTTGATGTTATGTTCTGCTAAAGGTCAGCCAGCCGTATGCTTGGGGGTTGTGGTTTTGAAGAACAGGGAAAAATCTGTTTCCGAGTTTATGAATATGGGTATGTATGTGTGAATGTAATACATTCTTACATATACAAACATAAGTAACCACAAGTACTACTTTACATTGGTCACTGGACCATGTGGGTTTCTTTCACTATACATTGGTTAACAACATTTGTAGTGGAGATTTACAATCTTAGCTAATTTAAGCAGAGAATGAAGATATGAAATATTTGACATTTGTAATTTTCGAAAAGGCATAATCATTTGGGGAGGCAGAAGACCATAAGGTCTCCTTATTGAAGACCAAAAGATCTTTGTACAGAAGCTTAGCTTCCTATTGCACCACTCTGTTAAATACGGACCTAACTGGCGTATGCCTGGCACTAGTGACCCATACATGGAATGGCCCAACATTATCCCTATATTTGACGGCCTTTAATACTCATCATGAGTGGTGGTATTCGGTCGTCGAAAACTGCCCCATAATTTTCTCCATGAGCAGACCGCCCGATTTAATCACCTCTGAATGCCGCACTTTCATCAATCTTGGGAAAGCTAATTGGTCTACCTTTGGAGAGTTCACTAATCACTTCTTCAGAGATCTACCCAACCTTTTTGATGTTCGGGTAGCAGAAAGATCGTTCCGAGATATCATCAATGATAAAGCCGCTTGCTATATTTGTATGTACCTGCTGGTCGTGATCCGTGATAAGCTTCGTCCTGCCAACCCCTGTGACCCTAAAGTCAGGAAGTTGACACTGAAAATTAACACGTTGGTCGGCATGCAAAAGCAAAACAAGTGGCAGCATAATCTGAAGAGTTGCAACATTGGAGCGGAAAAAAGTGAATTGTCACTCTCGAACCTCATCATCTATTCTATAGAAGCCTCCTACGGAGGTCATCTATTCTATAGAAGCCTCCTACGTGGGTCATCTATTCTATAGAAGCCTCCTACGGAGGTCATCTATTCTATAAAAGCCTCCTACGGAGGCCATCTATTCTATAGAAGCCTCCTACGGAGGTCATCTATTCTACAGAAGCCTCCTACGGAGGTCATCTATTCTATAGAAGTCTCCTACGGAGGTCATCTATTCTATAGAAGCCTCCTACGGAGGTCATCTATTCTATAGAAGACCACCAGGTCTTCTTATGGAAGACCACCAGGTCTTCTTAAGGAAGACCACTAGGTCTTCTTATAGAAGACCACCAGGTCTTCTTATAGAATATCACCAGGCCTTCTTATAGAAGATCACCAGGTCTTCTTATAGAAGACCACCAGATCTTCTTATAAAAGACCACTAGATCTTCTTATAGAAGACCACCAGGTCTACTTATAAAAGACCACCAGGTCTTCTCACTCTCGAACCTCATCATCTATTCTATAGAAGCCTCCTACGGAGGTCATCTATTCTATAGAAGCCTCCTACGTGGGTCATCTATTCTATAAAAGCCTCCTACGGAGGTCATCTATTCTATAGAAGCCTCCTACGGAGGCCATCTATTCTATAGAAGCCTCCTACGGAGGCCATCTATTCTATAGAAACCTCCTACGGAGGTCATCTATTCTACAGAAGCCTCCTACGGATGTCATCTATTCTATAGAAGTCTCCTACGGAGGTCATCTATTCTATAGAAGCCTCCTACGGAGGTCATCTATTCTATAGAAGCCTCCTACGGAGGTCATCTATTCTATAGAAGCCTCCTACGGAGGTCATCTATTCTATAGAAGCCTCCTACGGAGGTCATCTATTCTATAGAAGCCTCCTACGGAGGTCATCTATTCTATAGAAGCCTCCTACGGAGGTCATCTATTCTATAGAAGCCTCCTACGGAGGTCATCTATTCTATAGAAGACCACCAGGTCTTCTTATGGAAGACCACCAGGTCTTCTTATGGAAGACCACCAGGTCTTCTTATAGAAGACCACCAGGTCTTCTTATAGAATATCACCAGGCCTTCTTATAGAAGATCACCAGTGGGTCCATTCTGTAACTTTTATCGATTGAAAAGTTGTTAAAATTTCTTTTGTTTTTGTAACAACTACAAAACAAACAAATGAAATTGTTGTAAAATAAACAATGAGTAAAGTTGTTAAAAAGTTACAGAATAGGTACCCAGGTCTTCTTATAGAAGACCACCAGATCTTCTTATAAAAGACCACTAGATCTTCTTATAGAAGACCACCAGGTCTACTTATAAAAGACCACCAGGTCTTCTCACTCTCGAACCTCATCATCTATTCTATAGAAGCCTCCTACGGAGGTCATCTATTCTATAGAAGCCTCCTACGTGGGTCATCTATTCTATAGAAGCCTCCTACGGAGGTCATCTATTCTATAGAAACCTCCTACGGAGGCCATCTATTCTATAGAAGCCTCCTACGGAGGCCATCTATTCTATAGAAACCTCCTACGGAGGTCATCTATTCTACAGAAGCCTCCTACGGATGTCATCTATTCTATAGAAGTCTCCTACGGAGGTCATCTATTCTATAGAAGCCTCCTACGGAGGTCATCTATTCTATAGAAGCCTCCTACGGAGGTCATCTATTCTATAGAAGCCTCCTACGGAGGTCATATATTCTATAGAAGCCTCCTACGGAGGTCATCTATTCTATAGAAGCCTCATACGGAGGCCTTCTATTCTATTCTGCCGAGGTAGAGTTGCTTAATGTATACATCACACCGATAAATTGTTGTACTCCAGGCCCAACATTAGCCCGCTATTTGGAGGACTTTAATGCTCATCATGAGTTGTGGTATTCGGTCCTCGAAAAGTGCCCCATAATTGTCTCCATCAGCAGACCGACCGTCATCACTGTTGCAGCCGAACACTGAAATGTTGGAACAATGTCCTCAAGTGCTTGTTGACCACCTATAAAGCGATAATTCGGTCTGTGGTAAGCTAAGCGATGCTAGTGTGTCCATGAATATAAGTGCAACTCGATAGCAAATATTCAAACCTGTCAGAATTCCGCCCTGAGAACTGCAACAGAGTGTCTCCTCAGGTCTTCAATGGGCCGTCTACTATGAGGAGGCAAAGATTCTTCCAATACAGGAACATAATAGCATGATTTCGTTGCAATACTTGCACGGGTGTTACCATGATAGCCCCATATGGTGAATAGGAATCCCCCTACCATTGGAAATCAGGATTAATTTTCATAATCTAGAAAGAGAAGTCCAACGTTACAAGAGAGGACCCCTAGATCAACAAGTCTATCAAGCAGGTCCAAAACGCTTTCACACAGATGCAACAACTATCCTGTAAATGGGGTCCTTGGAGAATATTTCCCCTCTATCGCAGTATTAGTTTTGGCTCAACTAGGCTTAGGATGGTGCAGCCGTCTAAATTCCTATAGGGCAAGTATCGATGACACCGTTCAAAACTTCTGCCGAGCATGCGGCACAGGCCCACACGACACACTGCCCCTTCTCAACTGCCCTACCAAACCTATTTAACTAACTGCAGTAGATTTGTGGTTACAACACAGCAGCCACATTCCTGGAAATGGAGATAGAGCCAGATTAAGCAGAAAATCATATAATGTTACAATTACAACAGGAATTCTTCGAGAAGACCAACAGGTCTTCTTATAGAAGATCACCAGGATTTCTTATAGAAGTCCACCGGTTATTCATAGAAAATACCACCATGTATTCTTATGGGAGACCAAAAGGTCTCCTTATAAAAGACCACCAGGTCTTCTTATAGAAGACCACTAGGTCTTCTTATAGAAGACCACCAGCTCTTCTTATTGATGACCACCAGGTCTTCTTATAGAAGACCACCAGCTCTTCTTATTGATGACCACTAGGTCTTCTTATAGAAGACCACCAGGCCTTCTTATAGAAGACCACCAGGTCTTCTTATAGAAGACCACCAGGTCTTCTTATAGGAGACCACCATGTCTTCTTATAGAAGACCACCAGTTCCTCTTATAGAAACCACCAGGTCTTCTTATAGAAGACCGCCAGGTTTTCTTATAGAAGACCACCAGGTCTTCTTATAGAAGACCACCAGGTCTTCTTATAGAAGACCACCAGGTCTTCTTATTGAAGACCACCAGGTCTCTTATAGTGCACCACCAGGTCTTCTTATAGAAGACCACCAGGTCTTCTTATAGAAGACCACCAGGTCTTCTTATAGAAGACCACCAGGTCTTCTTATAGAAGACCACCAGGTCTTCTTATAGAAGACCACCAGGTCTTCTTATAGAAGACCACCAGGTCTTCTTATAGAAGACCACCAGGTCTTCTTATAGAAGACCACCAGGTCTTCTTATTGAAGACCACCAGGTCTTCTTATAGTGCACCACCAGGTCTTCTTATAGAAGACCACCAGGTCTTCTTATAGAAGACCACCAGGTCTTCTTTTAGAAGACCACCAGGTCTTCTTATAGAAGACCACCAGGTCTTCTTATAGAAGACCACCAGGTCTTCTTATAGAAGACCACCAGTTCCTCTTATAGAAACCACCAGGTCTTCTTATAGAAGACCACCAGGTTTTCTTATAGAAGACCACCAGGTCTTCTTATAGAAGACCACCAGGTCTTCTTATAGAAGACCACCAGGTCTTCTTATAGAAGACCACCAGGTTTTCTTATAGAAGACCACCAGGTCTTCTTATAGAAGACCACCAGGTCTTCTTATAGAAGACCACCAGGTCTTCTTATAGAAGACCACCAGGTTTTCTTATAGAAGACCACCAGGTCTTCTTATAGAAGACCACCAGGTCTTCTTATAGAAGACCACCAGGTCTTCTTATAGAATACCACCAGGTCTTCTTATAGAAGACCACCAGGTCTTCTTATAGAAGACCACCAGGTCTTCTTATAGAAGACCACCAGGTCTTCTTATAGAAGACCACCAGGTCTTCTTATAGAAGACCACCAGGTCTTCTTATAGTGCACCACCTGGTCTTCTTATAGAAGACCACCAGGTCTTCTTATAGAAGACCACCAGGTCTTCTTATAGAAGACCACCAGGTCTTCTTATAGAAGACCACCAGGTCTTCTTATAGAAGACCACCAGGTCTTCTTATAGAAGACCACCAGGTCTTCTTATAGAAGACCACCAGGTCTTCTTATAGAAGACCACCAGGTCTTCTTATTGAAGACCACCAGGTCTTCTTATAGAAGACCACCAGGTCTTCTTATAGAAGACCACCAGGTCTACTTATAGAAGACCACCAGGTCTTCTTGTAGAAGACCACCAGGTCTTCTTATAGAAGACCACCAGGTCATCTTATAGAAGACCACTAGGTCTACTTATAGAAGACCACCAGGTCTTGTTATAGAAGACCACCAGGTATTCTTATAGAAGACCACTAGGTCTACTTATAGAAGACCACCAGGTCTTGTTATAGAAGACCACCAGATCTACTTATAGAAGACCACCAGGTCTTGTTAGAGAAGATCACCAGGTATTCTTATAGAAGACCACTAGGTCTACTTATAGAAGACCACCAGGTCTTGTTATAGAAGACCACCAGATCTACTTATAGAAGACCACCAGGTCTTCTTATAGAAGGCCACCAGGTCTTCTTATAGAAGAACACCAGGTCTTCTTATAGAAGACCACCAGGTCTTCTTTTAGAAGACCACCAGGTCTTGTTATAGAAGACCACCAGGTCTTCTTATAGAAGACCACCAAGTCCTCTTATAGAAGACCACCTGGTCTTCATGGAGAAGACCAACAGGTCTTCTTATAGAAGACCACCAGGTCTACTTATAGAAGACCACCAGGTCTTTTTATAGAAGACCACCAGGTCTTCTTATAGAGAATCACCAGGCCTTCTTATAGAAGACCACCATGTCTTCTTATAGAAGACCACCAGGTCTTCTTATAGAAGACCACCAGGTCTTCTCATACAAGACCACCAGGTCTTCTTATAGAAGACCACCAGGTCTTCTTATAGAACACCACCAGGTCTTCTTATAGAAGACCACCAGGTCTTCTTATAGAATACCACCAGGTCTTCTTATAGAAGACCAACATGTCTTCTTATAGAAGACCACCAGGTCTTCTTATAGAAGACCACCAGGTCTTCTTATAGAAGACCACTAGGTCTTCTTATAGAAGACCACTAGGTCTTCTTATAGAAGACCACTAGGTCTTCTTATAGATGACCACTAGGTCTTCTTATAGAAGACCAACATGTCTTCTTATAGAAGACCACCAGGTCTTCTTATAGAAGACCACCAGGTCTTCTTATAGAAGACCACCAAGTCTTCTTATAGAAGACCACCAGGTCTTCTTATCGAAGACCACCAGGTCTTCTTATCGAAGACCACCAGGTCTTCTTATAGAAGACCACCAGGTCTTCTTATAGAAGACCACCAGGTCTTCTTATAGAAGACCACCAGGTTTTCTTATAGAAGACCACCAGGTCTTCTTATAGAAGACCACCAGGCCTTCTTATAGAAGACCACCAGGCCTTCCTCTAGAAGACCACCAGGTTTTCTTATAGAAGACCACCAGGTCTTCTTATAGAAGACCACCAGGTCTTCTTATAGAAGACCACCAGGTCTTCTTATAGAAGACCACCAGGTCTTCTTATAGAAGACCACCAGGTCTTCTTATAGAAGACCACCAGGTCTTCTTATAGAAGACCACCAGGTCTTGTTATAGAAGACCACCAGATCTACTTATAGAAGACCACCAGGTCTTGTTATAGAAGATCACCAGGTCTTGTTATAGAAGATCACCAGGTATTCTTATAGAAGACCACTAGGTCTACTTATAGAAGACCACCAGGTCTTGTTATAGAAGACCACCAGATCTACTTATAGAAGACCACCAGGTCTTGTTATAGAAGATCACCAGGTATTCTTATAGAAGACCACTAGGTCTACTTATAGAAGACCACCAGGTCTTGTTATAGAAGACCACCAGATCTACTTATAGAAGACCACCAGGTCTTCTTATAGAAGGCCACCAGGTCTTCTTATAGAAGAACACCAGGTCTTCTTATAGAAGACCACCAGGTCTTCTTTTAGAAGACCACCAGGTCTTGTTATAGAAGACCACCAGGTCTTCTTATAGAAGACCACCAAGTCCTCTTATAGAAGACCACCTGGTCTTCATGGAGAAGACCAACAGGTCTTCTTATAGAAGACCACCAGGTCTACTTATAGAAGACCACCAGGTCTTTTTATAGAAGACCACCAGGTCTTCTTATAGAGAATCACCAGGCCTTCTTATAGAAGACCACCATGTCTTCTTATAGAAGACCACCAGGTCTTCTTATAGAAGACCACCAGGTCTTCTTATAGAAGACCACCAGGTCTTCTCATACAAGACCACCAGGTCTTCTTATAGAAGACCACCAGGTCTTCTTATAGAACACCACCAGGTCTTCTTATAGAAGACCACCAGGTCTTCTTATAGAATACCACCAGGTCTTCTTATAGAAGACCAACATGTCTTCTTATAGAAGACCACCAGGTCTTCTTATAGAAGACCACCAGGTCTTCTTATAGAAGACCACTATGTCTTCTTATAGAAGACCACTAGGTCTTCTTATAGAAGACCACTAGGTCTTCTTATAGAAGACCACTAGGTCTTCTTATAGAAGACCACCAGGTCTTCTTATAGAAGACCACCAAGTCTTCTTATAGAAGACCACCAGGTCTTCTTATCGAAGACCACCAGGTCTTCTTATCGAAGACCACCAGGTCTTCTTATAGAAGACCACCAGGTCTTCTTATAGAAGACCACCAGGCCTTCTTATAGAAGACCACCAGGCCTTCCTCTAGAAGACCACCAGGTTTTCTTATAGAAGACCACCAGGTCTTCTTATAGAAGACCACCAGGTCTTCTTATAGAAGACCACCAGGTCTTCTTATAGAAGACCACCAGGTCTTCTTATAGAAGACCACCAGGTCTTCTTATAGAAGACCACCAGGTCTTCTTATAGAAGACCACCAGGTCTTCTTATAGAAGACCACCAGGTTTTCTTTTAGAAGACCACCAGGTCTTCTTATAGAAGACCAACAGGTCTTCTTATAGAAGACCACCAGGTTTCCTTATAGAAGACCACCAGGTCTCCTTATAGAAGACCACCAGGTCTTTTATAGAAGACCACCAGGTCTTCTTGTAGTAGACCACCAGGTTTTCTTACAGAAGACCACCAGGACTTCTTATAGAAGACCACCAGGACTTCTTATAGAAGACTACCAGGCCTTCTTATAGAAGATCACCAGGTTTTCTTGTAGAAGACCACCAGGTCTTCTGATAGAAGACCACCAGGTCTTCTTATAGAAGACCACCAGGTCGTCTTGTAGAAGACCACCAGGTCTTCTTATAGAAGACCACCAGGTCTACTTATAGAAGTCCACCAGATCTTCTTATAAAAGACCACCAGGTCTTCTTATAGAAGACCACCAGGTTTCCTTATAGAAGACCACCAGGTCTCCTTATAGAAGACCACCAGGTCTTTTATAGAAGACCACCAGGTCTTCTTGTAGTAGACCACCAGGTTTTCTTACAGAAGACCACCAGGACTTCTTATAGAAGACCACCAGGACTTCTTATAGAAGACTACCAGGCCTTCTTATAGAAGATCACCAGGTTTTCTTGTAGAAGACCACCAGGTCTTCTGATAGAAGACCACCAGGTCTTCTTATAGAAGACCACCAGGTCGTCTTGTAGAAGACCACCAGGTCTTCTTATAGAAGACCACCAGGTCTACTTATAGAAGTCCACCAGATCTTCTTATAAAAGACCACCAGGTCTTCTTATAGAAGACCACCAGGTTTTCTTATAGAAGACCACCAGGTCTACTTATAGAAGTCCACCAGATCTTCTTATAAAATACCACCAGGTCTTCTTATAAAAGACCACCAGGTCTTCTTATAAAAGACCACTAGGTCTTCTTATAAAAGACCACCAGGTCTTCTTATAAAAGACCACCAGGTCTTCTTATAGAAGACCACCAGGTTTTCTCATAGAAGACCACCAGGTCTTCTTATGGAAAACCACCAGGTCTTCTTATAAAAGACCACCAGGTATTCTTATAGAAGACCACCAGGTCTTCTTATAGAAGACCACTAGGTCTTCTTATAGAAGACCACCAGGTCTTCTTATAGAAGACCACCAGGTCTTCATATAGAAGTCCACCAGGTCTTCTTACAGAGGACCACTAGGTCGTCTTATAGAAGACCACTCGGTCGTCTTACAGATTCCCACCGGGACTTCCCTTAGAAGACCACCAGGTATTTTTATAGAAGACCACAATGACTTCTTAAAGAAGACCACCGGGACTTTTTACAAAGGACAACCAGCCCTTCTCATAGAAAGGCCTTGACTTCTTACAGAAAACCACCAGGTCTTGGTAGTCTTACAGTAGCCCGCCAGGTCTGCTTATAACGACCACCAGAACTTCTTATAAAAGATTAGCGGGACTTTTTAAAGAAGGCCAGCAGGTGTTTTTATAGATGACCACCAGGTCTTCTTATAGATTACAACCAGGTCTTCTTATAGAAGACCACTAAGTCTTCTTGTAGTCTTCTTGTAGAAAACTACCATATCATCTCATAGAAGACCACCAGGTCTACCTTTGGAAAGTTACCAGGTTTTCTAATAGTAGACCCCCAGGTCTTTTTATAGTAGAACACCAGCCCTTCTTATAGTAGACCACCAGGTCTTCATATAGAAGACTATCGGCTCTTCATATAGGAGACCGAGTGTTTTTTTTAATAGAAGTTCACCAGGTCCTCTTATAGACGACCGCCAAGTCCGCTTGTAGACAACCACTTCTTAAAGAAGATCGCTGGATCTTCTTATGGAGGAACACTTATCGAAGAACGACGGGTCTTCCTATGGAAGGCCGCTAGGCCTTCTTCTAGAAGAAGGTTTCTTAAATAAGACCACCATCACATCTTACAAAAGTCTTACAGAATAATACAAAGTTTTTTATAAAAGGCGTCAGGTCTTCTTATAGACGACCCCCAAGATCTTACCAGGTCTTCTTACAGAAGAACACAAGTTCCTCTTAGAGAACGCCAAAAGGTTTTTAGAACAGGCCACATGTCTTCTTATAAAAGACTTCTTATAGAATAGCATTTGATCTTCTTATAGAAGAACATCAGGTATTCTCCTTTTTGTAGAAGACCGCCAGGTCTTCTTATAGAACAGCGTCGGTTCTTATGGAACACCATTGATCTTCTTGTAGAAGACTATTGGGCCTCCTTATCATTACCATAAGGTCTTCTCAAAGAATACCATTTGCTCATCTTGTAGCTCATCTTATAGAATACCATTTGATCTTTGTATAGAGAACCTGTTGGTCTTCTTATAGAAGACAGTTAGGTCCTGTTATAGAGGTATATTAGTTTTTTGTATAGAATACCACTAGGTTATATAGAAGAGGACCAGATCTTTCTTTGGAAATCTGCCGGGTCTTCTAGTTTGTCTTCCTATGGAAGATCAGTTCTTCTCCTTGTGGCCATCAAAAGATTACCACATACTCTAGCTTGACATACTCAAATGTATGTACATACATACGTTAGTATGTGTGTATTTTTTTCTTTATATTATTATCTTTTGTCTCAAATTGTCAATAAACAAAACGGTGGTCATAAAAAAACGCCCCAAGTGACCTTACAATGGGCGACAGGATATATTAAATTTCCACCAAACATTTATGTTAAATGTCCCCCCGAATGTTCGCAATATTGCGAAGCTTTTAAAAATGCAATTACAGGATGACAACGTTCAAATAAAAATGAAATTAAATCAAAATTCAATATTTCATGAGGACACCGAGAGATGGCTGATGGGTGTGAATGTGTGGTGATAGTTAGGATGTCGACTTGATACACCTACATTTCCCCCAAACTACCCCCCACCGATTGACATGTTGTCGTTGTTAATGCTATTATAAATGCAAACTTCTGTTGAAACCATGACGAAAAAGAAGAAGAAGAAGAAGCATAGAAAAAAAAAACCAAATAAAACTAAATTGAAATATAAAATAACACGTAATTGACATTTACCACATTGCGTTAATAGCAAATTGATGGTGGTGTGTGTTATTTTGTTGTTTTTATTTTCTTTTATTTTCTGTTCATACGAATTGCCAACTATGAGACGACGGGGCAGATAAGTGAACCAACTCACACACATGCATCTGCACATCCGCTAATATCGTATGGGAATTGTCTGTAGAAATAAAAGAAAAATCGGATTGAAATAAATTACAAATAATTGTGGGAGAAGGGAAAACATTTTATTTGAGTTCAAAGAGATGAGGGGGGAAACCCCCTTTAGAGATCTCCTACAAATATAAGGTCTTCAAATTACCAAGGAATATCAAAGTTAAGATAATGATTTTTTAAGCATATTTCTACAGGAAATAACAACGACAAAAAGTCGAGTTGGAGCTTACTTACTTACTTAGCTGGCCCATTACAGAACATTTGTTTCATAGACCGAACTAAGAAAAGATCTCCATTCCTCTCTGTTTTTCGCTTGGCTTTTTGGAATACCGCGCCTTTTCATTTCTTCATCCACTTGTATGCTCCATCGAAGTTTAGGCCTGCCGATTCTGTGTGCACCGCCATGTGGCATGTATTCATACGCCTTTTTAGCGTGTTCATCATTGCTCATTCTTATGATATGGCCTAGCCAACGCAATCGTTGCATTCCGATACGTTTAACTATATTCATGTCTTTGTATAGCTTATATAGCTCGTGGTTCATACGACATCGATATTCACCGTCAACGCAAGTCGGCCCGTAGATCTTTCGAAGAATTTTCCTCTCAAATACACCAAGCGCTGCCTTATCTGCTTGCGCAAGTACCCATGCTTCGGAGCCATACATTAGCACGGGTAGTATCAGCGTTTTGTATAGTGTTATTTTTGTTTGACGAGATGTGGCTTTGGTTTTAAATTGCTTACATAAGCCAAAGTAGCATCTGTTAGCCAATACAATTCTTCTTTTTATTTCACAACTGATGTTGTTTGTTGTGTTTATGGCAGTGCCGAGGTAGACGAAGTTTTTAACTACCTCAAAATTGTAGGTACCAACTTCCACAGTTGGTCCGAGCTCTGTGGACGCTTTGCGAGTCGACACCATCAATTTGGTCTTTTCGCCGTTTACCGCCAGACCCACTTTCGCAGATTCTGCTTCGACCTTCATAAAGGTATCAGTTACTTCCTTTACTGATCGTCCCATGATGTCTATGTCATCAGCATAAGCAAGTAACATGTGGCTATTGGTGTAAATTGTGCCATTTCTTTTGACATTTGCATCTCGTATTACTTTTTCCAGCAAAATGTTGAATAGGTCACACGAAAGGCTGTCTCCTTGTCTGAAACCTCTTTTGGTACAAAATTCTTCGGAGAGGTTCTTTCCAATTTTAACTGAGGACCTAGTATCAGTTAAAGTCATCTTACAAAGCCGGATGAGCTTTGCATGGATACCAAATTCAGACATTGCATGGAATACCTTTGATCGGAGAGGGCTGTCGAATGCTGCTTTATAACCGACAAAAAGGTGATATGTGTCGATCTGCATCTCTTGGGTCTTCTCTAGGATTTGCCGCAGGGTAAATATCTGGTCAATGGTGGACTTGCCAGGTCTAAAGCCACATTGGTATGGTCAAATTATTTCGTTGACCATTGGCTTTAGTCGTTCGCACAATATCCCTGACACTATTTTGTAGACGATAGGGAGAAGACTTATGCCCCTATAGTTGGAGCATACAGTCTTATCTCCTTTCTGGTGGACGGGACATAGGATACTCAGGTGCCAATCGTCGGGCCCTCGTTCTTGCTGCCAGATGGTGCTAACTAGCTGATGAATACACCTTATCAGCGTGTCGCATCCGGTTTTGAACAGCTGGGCTGGTAAGCCATCGGCTCCTGCTGCCTTCTTATTGTTCAGCCAATTTATTGCTGTCTACCTCATCTTGGCTGGGCGGTATACATACAATACCATCTTCTGGGATTGGGTCTGTGGTATCTTCGTCGTCTTCGCTGCTATTGGAAACCAACAGATTTGAAAAATGTTCTTTCCATATCCTGCGCACACTATCTGTATCAGTTACCAAATTACCTTGCTGGTCTCTACAAGAGGATGTGCCTGTACCAAAGCCATCTGTTTAATGTTTCACTCTTTGGTAGAATTTTCGGACTTCATTCTGGCTCCTGTACATCTCGATTTTTTCACACTCCCGCTTTTCCATTTCTCTCTTTTTCTTGCGGAAAAGACTTTTCTCTTCTCTCCTTTTCTCCCGATATCTCTCTCGTGCGCTACGCGTTGCTACTGTAATTGTAAAGTAGCTCTATATGCCGCATTTTTCTCTTCGGTAGCAGCACGACACTCCTGGTCATACCATGAATTCCTTTGTGGAGGTCTCTGGAAACCAAGTATGGATTTTGCGGCTGTTTGCATGGAGTGGGCAATATTTTGCCATTGTGTTGTTATGTTATCGGGACAAGGAGTACTCGCGTTAAGCAATTGGGCTAGTTGAGTGGAATATGCCGTGGCTATCTGTTGTGTTTGCAGCCTATCGATGTCCAACTTCCGCGTTGTGTCTGTTCGTGCTTTATTTGCAACGTTTAGACGGGTACGTACCTTTGCTGCAACAAGGTAGTGGTCCGAATCAATGTTTGCGCCTCGGAACGATCGTACATCCAACACGCTCGATGAATGTCTTCCATCTATCACAACATGATCAATTTGATTACTTGTTCTTTTATCTGGAGACAGCCAGGTGCCCTTATGAATATCGAGATGATTAAATCTGGTACTGCTAACTACCATGTTTCTTGCAGCTGCAAAGTCTATCAGCCTCATACCATTGTCAGATGTTTCACTGTGGAGACTGAATTTCCCGACTGTTGGGCCAAAGATATTCTCCTTTCCAATTTTGGCATTCAAATTAAATTCTAAGCGCTCGTAAAATATATCTTTGGTCTGTTCGTCCTTTTCTTCAGTGGGAGCATGAGCTCAGATAAAGCTGATGTTGAAGAATTTAGCTTTTATTCGAATTGCAGCAAGTCTTTCATTCACTGGGGTGAAGCTGGATACCAGATGTTTCAGTCTCCGGCAGCTATAATACAGTGCGTCACCTTTAGGTGTTATTGTGACGCCTTTCCCAATCCATCGTATTTCCTGTATGGCAGTAATATCGGCCTTGTACTTTTCAAGTACATCTCCCAATGCGAAGACTGCACCTTCTCTATAAAGAGTGCGAACATTGCAGGTGCAGATTCGCAGATCATGGTCCTTAAAACGTTTGCGGGGTTCGTCAACTTTAGAGGGGTTTGTTTTTCTTTTCTTTCGTTTTTTCATAGTAGGCTGTTTTTTCTAGGGGAGGGTTACTAACCCGACGCCCAAACCCAAGTTTTTAACGTTCTTATGGGTGAACGCGCGGCACATGTCAACTCACAACCTTTAACGGGTGTTAAAGGCAGTTCCCCAGGTGACACCACGGGTAGGTCAGTGTCCACTTGAGATGAAAGAGGGACCAAGATAAATCCTGGGCTTTGCCATGTTAAAACCGGTCAGGACCGTTCCTTGGTATCTTCCATCCCCTACGTCACCCCGAGTTGGTGCTAGACCGGTTTAAATTTGCAGCTGATTAGGACAATTTGACCGGAAAGACCTGCCTATCCTAGTATTCAGGATCACAAGATAAAATTCCCAAAAATTTCGCTAAACCACGCTACAAAACTCAAAAAGCCCCAAGCATTTGCTCATACCTTTTATTAAATCGTACGACCGTTCGATAATAAACTAATTTTTCGTTTTTACAAACAACAAAAAAAGTAATAATAAGCAGTTTTCCCACTTTCAAGTAGAATGTAATGCATCAGGGGTTTTTTTTTAATTCCATCAAGTTTCCTCTTATTACGAGACATTTTGTGTCCTTCAATTTCTGACAACCTCCCTCTTTACGCCATAAAGGCGAAATAAACAGCAACCTTAGCAAAAAAAACGTAAACTTTAATAGACAGTTTTACTACACATGCAAGTGTCATAAGCGTTTACTTTAGAAGGACAATTGTAGTTGTATGGTGTTATCGTCCCTACGACACGAGCTTCTTAGCGCGAAATTTGTTCGAATAAAACATGAACGGTGACAGCTATTGAGAAAAAAAAAACAAAATCAACAAGAAAGTTTTCTTTACGCTTATATTACACTTTTTTGTTGTTGTTGTGTGTTAGACAATGTCATCTTCTTGAATTTATCTGATTTTTTGCTCGTTCCTCTCTCGAATCACAATATAATGGAGGGAGATTTACTGTGTCACAAAGAAAATAGGAATAAATACAGTTTTGTTCGTGCAAAAAGAAACGGTGACATCATTAATTTTCATCAACGTTGTAGTCTCTTCATCATTATCATCACCTTCTGTGTCATTATCCGCATGAAGGAAGCACAAGTCGTTTGATAACGTGACACTGCATCAATTTTCCTGGCGAAAAAACAATATAATTTCGAATGTATGTATGTCACTGGATCGAGAAGCTAATGAAGATAATGTCATATTTGTGACAAATTTAAGGTCATAGAGCAAACTCAAGCAAATTGGGGTTTTATACTTTAGGCTAACAAGTTCGAATATATTCCGGACCACTCCATGGTGTTTACGTATTACTGCTTAAAACGGCAATATTTCGTTAACAACAATTTAATAAAAAATTGCAACGGTTTATTTATTTATTTTTGTTCTATAATTTTAACAAACAAAAAGACAGTGCACTGTCTTGCAGTGTTCCAATTTTTTGCATGCGTGCATTAATTGCATTGCTTGCAAAACCTGAATTAACCACAACAGAAAAAAATAACAATAATTAAAAAAATAGCCGCAATGAGTGTTACAACAAAATATAATGCAACTGATTGCATTGATGATCAAGAAGAAATGTGACAGGAAGTGTCAACTAAAAGAAAAATACCTGTGTCCCACCTTTAGGTAATTCGCCAAAAAGGAAGCAAGTGGTTGATGACAACCAGCCGTCCACATCCAACAGATTTAGTGTATTATCAACTATGGAAAATGAAAACAACATCGATGAAGCAGATCAAGCTAAACCGAATCAACCAGAACCAAATCAAACTGCACCAAAACCGCCACCAATTTTTATTCCAGGACGTCAAGAATGTTACTAAAATGTTTGATAGCATAAATAAAATTATTCCAGTTGAAGATTTTAATTTTAAATCTCTTCTAAAAGGTGAAGTTCGTCTAATGATAAAAAAACGTTGATTCGTACCGAAAAGTAATTAAGCACTTTGATAGTAACAATATATGCTATCATACTTATCAACTGAAAACGGAAAGAGCTTACAGGGTAGTAATTAAAAATTTACACTACACCACCGATGTATCGGACATAAAAGCCTTTTTAATGAGTAAGGGTCACGATGTAAGGAGCGTACGTAACATAATTAGCAGAAAAACCAAGGAACTTTTACCCATGTTCTTCGTTGATTTGGACCCCAAAAATAACAATAAGGAGATTTATAATATTACTGGTATATTCAATAACATTGTTACTATTGAACCCCCAAGAAAATTTGACGACTTAGTGCAATGTTTTAGATGTCAAGAATTTGGACACACAAAATCATACTGCCGTAAAACTTTTAGGTGCGTTAAATGTGGTTTAGGCCATCCCACATTAGAATGTAATAAACCAGAAAATACCGCACCTAAATGTTTGCACTGCTTGAACACCCATACAGCTAGTTACAAAGAATGCCCGATTTACCAAAAACTGGTTCAAAAGAAGTCTCTCCCGTGTATTCTAAACGTAACGAAACTGCATATGAAGATAACACCATGCCCAACCAGACTTCAGATAACTTTGGGTCATATGTCCAAGCCGTAAAAGGTCAAAGCACGGGAGAAATAAATTTGTTAAGCAAGATAGAATCTTTGCTAACAAAACAAATAGAAATGACAAATTCTTTAATGAATATGATGACATTGCTAATGTCAAAATTATGCAAGTAGATTTGATCATTGCTGAGTGGTATGCCAATGGCATTTCAAATCATAGAAATGAAATAGAATTATTTCTTCATAAAAATTGCATACTTATTTCTGAAACTCATTTTACAAGCAAATCATACTTCAGAATAAAAGATTATGACATTATAACAGCGAATCATCCAGATAACCGAGGCCATGGAGGTGCAGCTATAATTATTAAATCTAAAATTATATACGAAGAAGCGATCTTAGGCAATCTTAGAATCTTTTATGCAGGCAGCTGGTGCTAATATATAATATGCGACAATTCAAAAGTATCTATTTACTCCGTTTATCTTCCTCCTCGATTTAATTTAAAATGTATACAATATGAAAATTTCTTCAAAAATCTTGGAAACAAATTCATCGTCGGTGGCGATTTCAATGCCAAACATACATGGTGGGGATCTCGGCTATCAAACCCCAAAGGAAGAGAACTGTATAAATGCATCGCTTTAAACCATTACGAAGTTTTGTCAACTGGTAGTCCTACATATTGGCCTGCAGACCCAAATAAAATTCCAGATCTAATAGATTTTTTCATCTACTCAGGTATATGCCAGTCAATGCTAAGTATAAACGCATGTTATGACTTAGACTCAGATCACAGATGTTCATAAACATAAAACATTAATTACATCAAAAACCAACATACCTATGGTACAACATCACATTGAACAATACCTAAATTTAAATATCCCGATTAAATCCGGAAAGGAATTGGAAAATGCTGTAGAACATTTAACACAAGTCATACACAATGCTACCAATCTATACACTCCCGTTAAAATTGATTTAAATTCCACAAACTTTTATGTTACGGCTGAAATACGATCAATGATAAGAGAAAAGAGACGATTGCGCAGAATTTGGCAAAATTCGAGACACCCAATGGACAAAACAAATTTAAACAGAGCTTCAAATCGGCTTAAAACCCTTCTAAGTGACTACAAAAACCAATCAATTGGAAGCTTCTTAAGTAATTTAAGCCCAGATGAAAGTAACGAGCACAGTTTATGGAGACCAACAAAATATCTTAAGAGACCTCAAAAGAGAAATGTGCCTATAAAACATTCAAATGGAAATTGGTGTAGATCAAACAAGGATAAAGCTGAGGCATTTAAAGACCACTTGGAGAATTCCTTTACACCTTTTGATTTATGTAGTCCCCAACAAAATAAATTAATTTACGATTTTTTGGATGTTCCATGCCAAATGAGTCGCCTATTAAACATTTTACGTTTAGTGAAGTTTGTAAGGAAATTACAAATCTAAAAAACACCAGGGTCAGACTTAGTTGATCACAAAGTCATAAGATTGCTTCCAAAAAAGGGTTTGGTGTTCCTAACAACAATTTATAATTCTATTATGAGGCTGTCCCATTTTCCAGTACAATGGAAATGTGCTAAAATAATTATGATACCAAAACCTGGAAAACCTGAAAACCTGTTATCATCGTATAGGCTTATAAGTTTATTGTCCATATTTTCTAAACTGTTCGAAAAATTGTTTCGAAAGCGACTTTTTCCGATTTAAAATAATATAAATGTTATACCAGATCATCAGTTTGGATTCAGAGAAAATCACGGGTCACCTGAGCAGTGTCATAGACTGGTGTTTGGAATGTAAGCAGTTCTGTTCTGCTGCCTTTCTGGATGTCAAACAGTCGTTTGATAGGGTTTGGCATCAAGCCTTGTTATATAAACTAAAAATGTTATTACCTGCTCCTTTTTATTTATTATTAAATTCATATCTGAATGGAAGAACATTTTATGTACACATCAATGATAAAGAATCTAATTTTGGCGTCATTAAAGCTGGTGTGCCACAAGGTTGTGTTTTAGGTCTTGTTTTATATACGCTTTATACAGCAGATATGCCCGTAAGAAATAAGACTATGATTGCTACTTATGCACATGATACTGCCGTTCTTGTTATTAACGATGATCCTTCTTCAGCTACTTACTTACTCCAAACACATCTGAATGATATCGAGGAATGGTTTAATAACTGGAATATTGGAGTCAATACTGAAAAATCTGTGCATGTTATATTTTCCTTAAGGAAAGGAAACTGTCCTTCTCCAAAATTGAATGGACTTACAATTCCTTCTGCGGATTGTGTTAAATAAATCGGTCTGCACCTTAATAGAAAACTTAACTGGAAAAATCATATAACATATAAGAGACAGCAACTAGACCTAAAGACTAAAAGAATGTTCTGGCTTCTTGGTCCAAAATCAAAACTAAACCTTAATAACAAATTACTACAGTATAAGACCATTCTTAAGCCTATTTGGACATACGGAGTACAACTATGGGGAACAGCCAGCAATTCTAATATTGAGATACTTCAACGATATCAATCAAAGACGCTTAGATTGATTACGGGTGCTCATTGGTTTCTTAATAATAACGCGATTCTAGAGATTTAAACATAAATAAAATTACAGATGAAATTAAAAAACAGATTAAGATTAAGTAACCATTCGAATGTCTTAGCAATTAATCTATTAGATGACACAGATGAAAGTAGAAGACTAAAAGGAAGACATATTTTAGACCTTCCATTTATTTAATGAGTTTCATAAAATATGTAATCTGAAATTAAAATTGTAATATGTATTTATTGTTAAATCCACTGGGGTTTAACAATTCTGTTATATTGTAGTAATTATTAAATTTGCTAAATGTTTCTTGTAAATAGATTGCAAATAAAAAGAAAAAATAAAAAAATATATATTTTATATATGTATATATTTTTTTATATTTTATATTTTACTAGGGGACCCGGCGAACTTCGTCTCGCAGACTGTTAGATACTGAAGTCGTTGTTGAGTTCAATTGCAAATGTTTCTTTGTTTTGAACTATTTAGGACGATCTTTGACGCAGATGTAGATTAGACAATTGCACTTTCGATAATTATCAGTTTGTCGAAGAAAGAGTGTACTGAGAGGCAAAGTGTTTCTATTTTCCTTGAATCTCGGAACTAAGATATATTTATTAAGCAAATAACGCATTTTGCGACGCACAGTTGAAACAAAGTAGTATCGTAATGCCCCTATTCGTTTCATAATCGATTATTTACTTCTTATCATTTGATAATTTATTATTGTGGTGGAAAATTGTAGCGCTTCATTACTAATGTGTGTATGTACATATATGTATATATGTAAAAACATATCATGTAAGTAGCAAAAAGTAATGAACGTTAATTTTTTGTTTGGGTGGGAGTGATTTTTCTTTTATTAGAACTCATTTAAATTTGGATTTTAATCATTAACCTATTTTGAACAGAGGGATCTGATTACTTCCATACTTGAATAAATGTAACTATCTTCGTCTGCTTTTCTTTCTGACTCCTCTGTTTAAAGTGATCTCCCGAATTCGAAACTCCGGAATAAAATCATAGGTGAACACGGAGAGTGCATTTGTATGCAGAATTCTAATTTAAATTAGTGGGGCGTACTCTTCTTGTTCATCTCTGAATTAGATGCAATGTCTCTGGTAACACGGACAACTGCGGTAATTGTATCAACATCACAAATTAATATGTCGCCCGATACAGAATATTTGTTCATAATTCGATCAAAAAATCGCCGAGTCCGAACGGCGTGTCTAAGACACCACTTTTGTAGAGAAGTTTTACATTTCTGAAATACTCAGGAAATGTCGCCAACATAACTGAGGGGTATTTTGCCACCGTTGAAAAGTGTTTTGATGTTGCCTAGCCGGGGAATCGAACCCACGACCTTATGTGTGCAAGGCGGGTGTGCATACCATTGCACCACGGTGGCTAAATGTGCCTCATCGAAATAATAGTTTTTGGCCCTTAAGAGTGTTTGGACGAAGTTCTTTCAGACAATTTGGAGTCGTTTTAGCCCTGTCCGTCTGTCTGGCGGGAGTGCACGATAATCCTAGAACGGATCAACCGAACCAAATTTAGAACCTCCTAATAACTTGCCCAAACTTAGTTAGTAGTTGACCCATATCGGTCCACTCCTTCGGATTGAATTTTGAAATTTTTCTGTAAAATGGTGTCAACGATAACTACCGAAGGGTGCAATCGATTTGGTCCAAACTTTGCAAATCGTATTACTCCTTGCGGATAAAGATCGGGTTTGAATATGGACCATATCAGAATACTCCCTCGTGTTCCTACCACACAAAATTCGGAATAAATCAAGTTTAGGAGCTGCGGGTTACGATTTTCTCTGTTTGGCTGATTTTCATATTGGTGATGAAATTGGTGATCCTGTACTAGGATTGTTGGAGTTTTATTCCCCCATAGATGTTGTCCAAAATTTATTTGGAAATCTCTGTTTTGGTAAGCTCATATCATCCACATGAATACTTTTGTAAATGCGGGATCTAATTTTCTTTTCGTACATTCTATATTCTTATGTTTGTAGAGCACCCTTGTTCCCGGTTCCTTACCATTGTTTTCCCCTTCAGTCTATATATACCCCCCACCAAAATCAGACTTAATATACAAAAGGGATATAAAGGCTGATACCACCTGGAGATAAAGACTATTGTCTTATATCTTTGGCATGGTATGTTCCAATTAGCTTGCCTTGCATGTCTTCCAGTTCGTAATAGCAATTGCCAAGTTTGCGTCTTACCCTGCTTTTAAGGAAGATTGGAGCTAACTTCGCGTTGTAGCCCTTTTCGATATTACTTTGGCTAAAATTCCGCCTGTAAACATCCTGTCCCACATCATACGAGATCTGTCTTGATCGCAAGTTATATTGCCTTTCGTTTCGTTGTTGTTGTTTTCTCATGACCTCATCGGCTTTATATCTTACAATATCAAAGGTATCTGGCCTAGAGAAATTCGTGGACCTGTCATCCAATACATTAAGCTGTCTCAAAAGCTTCGACGCATTCGTCACCATATGCTGACCAAATATCATAAAATAAGGCGATCTTCCAATGGAAGCATGCACAGTGGATCGTAAGGCACAAGCAATATGGCTGAGCTTCTTATCCCAACCTTTTTAATCTGGCTTGACGTACGCGTTAATGGCGGAAATTACCGATCTGTTTACCCTTTCAGATGCATTCGCCGCAGGCGAATGAACTGCGGTGTAAACATGCGATATCTTGTAAAAATCTAACAAATCATTGAATTTCCTCGCCTTAAATTGAGTTCCATTGTCTGATATAATGCTTTCTGGAAAACCAAATGTATGAAACAAATCCTCTTCCATGCATCTTACATCTTGCATGCTGTGAACCCGCTATGTTTGGAATAACTCGGTCATTCTACCTCTTTTGGGGGCTATGGATACTTCCTTCAATTTTCATAATTTATATAATCTGTCCCCTACTATATCTCTTTTAAAAAGCACGCATAAAGAAATTTAAAACTGAAGGTTTGCAAAAATTAGTCGATGATCAATGGCAAGACCCCATCCCAATCCACGAGTAATAAGGCCGGTGAAACTGCATGTAGCCAATTGACTCATCTTCAACATCATCCATCTTGAGAGTAATTTAAACACTTTTTATCCAATGCATGCTACATCTCTCGGATGGTTTTGAAATTTTTTTCAGCAGATTGTCCTTGCGGCCCCTTAAGCAAGGCATTTTGGCCTGCCAACAGCGTAACGAGAACAGATCACTGGACAGTTAAATAAAGCTACAGACAACATCGGACATAGATGCAGAAAATAAATTAATAAAATACAGAATAAAATGGAAATCAACTGCTGCTGTGTTTTATTTATTACAAGATATAGAGACGCTAGTCGTGTCTACAACAATATGTATGTATTTGACCATTTGCAATTGTGTTCCAGCTCTGCGGGAATTAAACTGATTGAATACATACTCCTTTTCAGTGGGGATATCATTTTTTAGTAACATGACATGACCTCGACAGTATCAATGTACATATATCTGGTACTGCTCAAATTTTATACGACATATATCAGAAGTTGATCTTTCGAAGATATTTTTATTTGCGGTTTAAAAGTATACATACGAATGTATATGCCACAACCTCATTTCCAATGAAATTACCTCCGAGCTCTAGATTTTTATACCCTCAGCCTTTAGGCTAAAGAGGGTATTTACACTTTGATACGACCAAAAATGTGCCTCATCGAAATAATGGTTTTAGACCCCAAGTATGTTTGTACGATATCCGTTTCAGACAATTTTGAGTAGATCTAGCAATGTCCGTCCGTCTGTCTGTCTGTCTGTCTGTCTGTCTGGCAGGCTGGTGCGCACGATAACTCTCGAACGGATCAATCGATTCGGTTCAAATTTTGGGTATCTAAATATTTTGTCCAGATTCGATTTAAGTTCGAAGATGGGCCATATAGGTCCACTCCTTCAGGTACCTCCCTCACAAATGTTCAAAAATTGTCGCAAAACTTGTGCGCACGATAACTCTTGTAGGGAATAACCGATTTGGTCCATACTTTGCACATCGTGTAATTTCTACCAAACTTAGATGAGGTTCCAATATGGACTCAATCGGTCCACTGCTTCTGGTACCTCCCACACAAAATTTTGCAAAAGTTCAGTTTAGGACCTGATCTCGAATCGCTTTGATTTTTGTTTACGCAAGTTGTATTCGCTGTCCTCTATACGACGCTGTAAGTTTCATTAGGGGCAAGTCCATACTTCCTGAGAAAAAAGCCTGAAAGTTACAAAAAACCCTATGACACCGTGTGTACTGGTTGGAGAGCAAGATAACTCTCGAACGGACAAACCGATTCGGTTCAAATTTTGGCTTTTGTAATATTTTACCCAAACTTAGTTTAAGTTCGAAGATGGGCTATACCGGTCCACCCCTTCCGGTTCCTTCCCCACAAAAGTTCGAAAATGTTCGGAAAATTTGAGCGCACCATAACTCTTGAAGGGAGTAACCGATTTGGTCCATACTTTGCCCATCGTGAAATGTGTACCAGACTTAAATAAGGTTTCAATATGGACTCAATCGGTCCACTCCTTCGGGTACCTCCCACACAAAATTTCGGAAAGGTTCAGTTTTGGGCCATCTCTCGAATCGCTTTGGTTTTTGTTTTAGCAACTTGTATTCACTGCTCTCCATACGACGGTACAAGTTTCATCAGGGGCAAGTCCATACTTCCTGAGAAAATAGCCTGAAAGTTGCAAAAAACCCCTATGACACCGTGTGAGGTGGTTGGAGCGCAAGATAACTCTCGAACGAATCTGCCGATTCGGTCCAAAATTTGGCGTTTGTAATATTTTGTCCAAACATAGTTTAAGTTTGAAGATAAGCCATATCGGTCCACTCCTTCAAGTACCTCCCCCACAAAAGTTCAAAAATATTCGGAAAAATTGTTCGTATGGTAACTCTTGAAGGGAGTGGCCTAATTGGTTTATACTTTACATATCCTAATATATCTACCAGATGTAGATCAGGTTCAAATATGGATATATTTGTCCACTCCATCCGGTACCTCCCACACAAAATTTCGTATAAGTTCACTTTAAGACCTGATATCGAATCACTTTACTTTTTGTTGAAGCAACTTGCATTTGCTGCCTCAATTACGACGGTAAAAGTTTTTCAGGGGCAAGTCCATACTTCTTGAGCAAACAGCCCGAAGAGTGTAAAACCCCCCTATAGCACCATATGTTGTGGCTGGAGATCCACTTCCATAACGGTCAATGTCGATCCATTCCTTGTAGTATCTCCTCCGCAAAACTTTTGATATTTAATCTTAATCAACATGTTTGTCGGTTCAAACGCCCAAAATTTTTGAAACCCCCTAAATACATACGTATTTTGGGAAAAAATGGTTTCAATATACAGGCTGAGGGTATATCTCTGTCGGCAAAGCCGACTGATACTTTTTTACTTTTTTTTTATATTTTATATAATTATACTCTCCCGCATAGCTACACGCCAAAATCCTTCAATATTGCTTAGATCTCAATACTTCGTAGCACTATTTCTTCAATTCTATTTTCTGGGGGCAACATCTCTTTGTTTGTCTGTCTGTCTGATGCTAGAGATTATGCCAATTTTTTTTCTTCGATTCGACCAGACAATAAGCAAAAACAAAAATATGTTCTGTGAAATGTATTTTTTCGCTCTATTTGGATAGCAATTTAATTAAAATGTCTAAGTCGGTCGGATACTCTGTAAACAAAGACGACATAGACAATTTTTCTTTTTTTAATCTGATCAGAGTTGTTGTTGCTGTTGATAATTTCCCATAGGATGTTGGTTTCGTATCGAAATTCTTATATCACATTTCCTTCGTGTTTCCTTCACAGTGTGTGTCTGAGTGTGTTTGTGTAATTTTCTTTCATTAAAGCCCATTAATATCTTATGGCTTGTTACTAATGTTCTTCTGCTAGTTTAGGGAATGCTCGGTTTGAAAGTGGTTTGTTAGTTGATGTGCAATGGTAATATTTTGTATACTAAGCGTTTACATTATTATCACTGATAACCACATAATTATCTGGATAAGCACCAGCATTCAATTGGGATTTGGACTCACAAATGCATGTGAAAATAATTACAAGGAAAAGAGAGAGGCAAAAAGGTCTGAACCTTTTACTGATATTTTCTTGTTAGGCAAGAAAAATCAAATTGGGAAGTGTATAAATGCAGTTGGACTTTGATTATCCGATTATCAATAACAGGAAATTAAAGAATTTGTATGAAAAGTTCTTCAACAAGACTTTGATTTTGTCTATCTACTCAAATATCTCATTAAATGTTTCCCGCAACCTTCGAAACTATTTTAAAGACAAACAAAGGTTATATAATTCTTTAATATCATCGATTTTACAGGCATTACGTTATGCATCCCTTCAACTTAATATTCTACGCTTCATTAAGGTCACTCGCTTACTCACTGAACTTGTTGTATTCAATAGCTGTGAAAATCTCAATGACAATGGGTGGGTGTAGTCGTAATGGTAATGAAGGATGTGGTGTGTGTATTTGTGTCCAGGTCTGTCCATATTAATGGCGTAATTGTCTTTTAAATGTTCCCTTGTTTAAAAATTGCTGGTGTTTGCCTTTGTTTTATATCCCTTTCACGGTGATGAGTTGAGGGGTATCAAGGACATCATGGCTGGTGTTGTTATTGTTGCGGGATTTACTTTTCTTATGCCAGTAAATAATTCAATTTATTGTATTTGTATTGGTTATTTGTCCTTTCCTTAAGCATATTTTGTTTTCTTTATAAAAATTCGTTCATGGTCGCAAACGTATCACCTTGTGTGAGTGTGCGATTCTGGTGAATGTGTTTGTTTGCTTGGTTTTCCTGGTAATTCCTTTTTCTTCGGTAATTCTTAAGAATTCACATTCAATGAACTGCAGAAATAATTATCTCAAATATTCAATGATGCGATTAAAATGCAAAAGAAAACTTTTCTTTGGACAGATATACCTACCAGTAATCGTTAGTATTTTATGTCAATTTTGGTTGGGTTCCTATCTATTAATTACGCTCGGAATAGATACTTTGTTGAAGAAGACACTAGTTAAAGGTATTTCACCCAAAGAAGACACTCGTAAGAAGGCACTTGTGAGATGTCTTCTATCCTCAGAAAACACTCGTAAGCGGAATTCTATCCATAGAAGACATTCGGGAGATGTCTTCAAACCCTAGTCCAAATTTATATTCGGCAATTTTCCTTGAAATTGCCAAATGTAAATATGGACATACAATATATTTGTAAGAGGTTCTCTATCCATAGAATACACTAGTAAGTGGTCTGATATCCATAGGAGACACTCGAAAAAGGTCTCCTATCCACAGAACACATTCGTAAGAAGTCTTCTGTCCAGAACAGACACTCGGAAATTCGGAAGAGGTTTTCTATTCACTGGAGGACCTCGTTACAGGTCTTCTATCAATATAAGACACTCGTAAGTGGTCTTCTGGCCACAGAAGTCACTCGTAAAAGGTCTTTTGTTCACAGAAGAAACTAGTAACAGGTCTTCTATTCATATAATATACTCGTAAGAGATGTTCTATCCATAGAAGATCCTCGTAAGAGGTCTTCTGTCCATAGAAAACCCTCGTAAGAGGTCTTCTGTCCACGGCAAGAAACTAGAAAGAGGTCTTCTATTCATAGAAGACACACGTAAGAAGTCTTCTATCCATAGAAGATATTCGGAACAGATCTTCTATTCATGGAAGACACTCTTAATAGGACACCCTCTATCCATAGAAGACATTCGGAAGAGGTATTCTATCCACAGGAGACACGAGTAAGATGTGTTTTATCTGCAGAAGACACTCATAAATGGTCTTCTATCCATATGAGACACTAGTAAGAAATCTTCTATCCATAAAAGACGGTAGTAGGAGGCCTTTTGGCCACAGAAATTCCTCGTGAGAGGTCTTCTGACCACAAAAATCACTCGAAAGAATTCTTCTATTCAAAGAAAAAAGAGGTAGGAGACCTTCCGTCCACAGAAGACAATCGTATGAAGTCTTCTGGCCACAGGGGACCCTCGAAAGAGGTCTTCTATCCGTAGAAGACCTACATAGGAGGTCTTCTGTCCACAGAAAACATTCGGAGAGATTTTCTATCTACAGTAGACCCGCGTAAGATGTCGCTTTTACGTACAAAACAGTCGTAGGAGGTTTTCTGGCAACAGATATCACTCGTAAGAGGTCTTCTATCCAATAGAAGATATTTGGAGAGGTCTTCTATCCACAGGAGACCATCGAAGACGTCTTCTATACGAGAAGGCAATCGTAAGAGGTCTTCTGGCCACAGAAATCACTCGTGAGGGATCTTCTGTCCACAGAAAACACTCGAAAAGGTCTTTTGTCCACAGAAGAAACTAGTAAGAGGTCTTATATTCATAGAAGATACTCGTAAGAGATCTTCTATCCATAGAATATTCTCGTAAGAGTTCTTCTATTCATAGCAGACACTCGTAAGAGGTCTTCTGTCCACGGAAAGAAACTAGTAAGAGGTCTTCTATTCATAGAAGACACACGTAAGAGGTCTTCTATCCATAGAAGACATTCGGAAGAGATCATGGAAGACACTCTTAACAGGTCTTCTGGCCACAGAAGTCACTCGTATGAGGCCTTCTGCCCATAGAAGACGCTCTTAAGATACCCTCTATCCATAGAAGACATTCGGAAGAGGTGTTCTATCCACAGGAGACCCGAGTAAGAGGTGTTGTATCCGCAGTAGGCACTCATAAATGGTCTTCTATCCATATGAGACACTAGTAAGAGATCTTCTATCCATAAAAAACGGTCGTAGGAGGCCTTCTGGTCGCAGAAATTCCCCGTGAGAGGCCTTATGGCCACAGAAATCACTCGAAAGAATTCTTTTATCCGTTGAAAAAAGACGTAAGAGACCTTCCGTCCACAGAAGACACTCGTATGGAGTCTTCTTGCCACAGAAATTTCTCGTGAGAGCTCTTCTATCCAGAGAAGATATTCGGAGAGGTATTGTATCCACGGGAGACCCTCGAAAGAGGTCTTCTATCCGTAGAAGGCCTACGTAACACGTACGTACATTCGGAAGAGGTGTTATATCCACAGGAGACCCGAGTAAGAGGTGTTCTTGGCGCAGAAGACACTCATAAATGGTCTTCTATCCATATGAGACACTAGTAAGAGGTCTTCTATCCATAAAATACGGTCGTAAGAGGCCATCTGGCCACAGAAATTCCTCGTGAGAGGTCTTCCGTCCACTGAAGACACTCGTATGATGTCTTCTGGCCACAGAAATTCCTCGTGAGAGGTCCTCAATCTATAGAAGATATTCGGAGAGGTATTGTATCCACAGCAGACTCGCGAAAGAGGTCTTCTATCCACTGGAGACCCTCGAAAGAGGTCTTCTATCCGTAGAAGACCTACATAGGAGGGCTTCTGGCCACAGAAATCACTCGCAAGAGGTCTTCTATCCCTAGTAGACATTTGGAGAGATTTTCTATCCACAGTAGACCCGCGTAAGATGTCTCTTATACGTAGAAAACAGTCGTAAGAGGTTTTGTGGCAAGAGATATCACTCGTAAGAGGTCCTCTATCCATGGAAGATATTTGGAGGGGTCTACTATCCACAGGAGACCATCGTAAGACGTCTTCTGCACGAGAAGGCAATCGTAAGAGGTCTTCTGGCCATAGAAATCACTCGTGAGGGGTCTTCTGTCCACAGTAAACACTCGTAAAAGGTATTTTGTCCACAGAAGAAACTAGTAAGAAATCTTATATTCATAGAAGATACTCGTAAGAGGTCTTCTGTCTCCGGAAAGAAACTAGTAAGAGGTCTTCGATTCATAGAAGACACACGTAAGAGGTTTCCTATCCATAGAAGACATTCGGAAGAGATCTTCTATTCATGGAAGACGTCTTCTATATCAAGAATGCAATCGTAAGAGGTCTTCTGGCCACAGAAATCACTCGGGAGAGGTTTGCTATCCATATAAGACATTCGGAGAGATTTTCTATCCACAGTAGACCCGCGTAAGATGTCTCTTATACGTAGAAAACAGTCGTAAGAGGTTTTCTGGCAAAAGACATCACTCGAAAGAGATCTTCTATCCATAGAAGATATTTGGAGAGGTCTTCTATCCACAGAGACCATCGTAAGACGTCTTTTATACGAGAATGCAATCGTAAGAAGTCTTTTGCGCATAGAAGACATTCGTAGAGGTCTACTATCCACAGTAGACATTCGTAAGAGGTCCTTTAGCACCAGTAGACCCTCATAAAAGGTCTTCTATCCATAGAAGATACTCGTAAGAGGTCTTCTCTCCATAGATGATTGTCGTAAGAGGCCTCCTATCCATAAAAGACATTCGCAAGATGTTTTCTATCCTTAGAAGAGAGTCGTAATAGGCCTTCTATCCATAGAAAACAGTCGTCCACTGAAGACAGTCTTAACAGGTTTTCTGTCTACATAAATCACTCGTATGAGGCCTATTTTCAATAGTATTCCCTCGTAAGATTCTCTCCATAGAAGACATTCGGAAGTGGTGTTCTATCCAAAGGAGACTCGTGTATGAGGTGTCCAATCCGCAGAAGACACTCGTAAGAGGTCTTCTATCTGTAAAGACAGTCGTAGGAGGTCTTCTGGCCACAGAAATCACTCGTTAGAGGTCTACTGTCCATATAAGACATTCGGAGAGGTTTTCCGACCACATAAGTCACTCGTAAGTGGTATTCTGTCCATAGAAAATACCCGTAAGAGGTCTTCTGTCCATGTAAGATACTCGTAAGAGGTCTTCTTTCAATAGAAGTCACTCGTAAGAGGTCTTCTATCCATTGAAGACATTCGGAAGAGGTGTTCTATTAACAGGAGACTCGCGTAAGAGGTGTTCAATCCGCAGAAGACACTCGTAAGAGGTCTTCTATCCGTAAAGACAATCGTAAGAGGTCTTCTGACCACAGAAATCACTCGTTAGATACTCGTAAGAGGTCTTCTTTCCATAGAAGTCACTAGTAAGAGGTCTTCTTTCCATAGAAGACATTCGGAAGAGGTCTTCTTTCCATAGAAGACATTCGGAAGAGGTCTTCTTTCCATAGAAGACATTCGCAAGAGGTCTGCGATCCATAGAATACTATCCTAACAGATCTTAAGACACTCAGAAGGGGTCTTCTATCCATAGAAGACACTCGTAAGAGGTATTCTTTCCATGGATGATATTCGGTATAGTCTTCTTTCCATAGAAGTCACTCATAAGAGGTATTCTTTTCGTAAAAGGCATTTATAAGAGGTCTTCTCTCTATAGAAGACACTCGCAAGAGGTCTACGATCCATAGAAGACAATCGTAAGAGGTTTTCGATCCTTGGAATATACACGGAAGAGTTCTTTGATCCATAGAAGATATTCATTAGAGATCTTCTATCCATGGACACTCGGAAGAGGGCTTCTATCCGTGGAGGACAGTCGGAAGAGGTCTTCAATCCACAAATCCACGTAAGAGGTCTTCGGCCCGCAGAAAATATTCGTACGAGGTCCTCTGTCCATAGAAGACCCCCGTAAGAGGTCTTCTCTCCATAGAAGACACTCGTAAGAGGTCTTCTCTCCATAGGAGACACTCGTAAGAGGCCTTCTTTCTATTGAATATACTAGTAAGAGGACTTCTATTCATAGAAGACATTCGGAGAGGGTTCTATCCACAGTAGACCCGCCTAAAAAGTCTCCTATCCTCTTTCTAATCATGGAGGACACTCGGAAGAGGGCTTCTATCCGTGGAGGACAGTCGTAAGAGGTCTTCTGTCCACAGAAAACATTCGTAAGAGGTCCTCTGTCCATAGAAGACCCCCTAAGAGGTCTTCTCTCCATAGAAGACACTCGTAAGAGGTCTTCTCTCCATGAAAGACACTCGTAAGAGGTCTTCTCTCCATAGAAGACACTCGTAAGAGTCCTTCTGTCCATAGAAGATACTCGTAAGAGGACTTCTATTCATAGAAGATATTCGGAGAGGTCTTCTATCCACATTAGACCCGCGTAAGTAGTCTCCTATCCTCAGAAAACCCTCGTAAGAGGTCTTCGATATATATATATATATATAAGTCACTAGTAGAAGAGATTTTATCCGTAGAAGACAGTCGAATGAGGTCTTCTATCTATAGAAGACAGTCGCACAGAAAAGACTCGTAAGAAGTCTTCTGTCCAGAGAAGACACTCGTAAGAAGCATTCTTTCCATAGAAGATAGTCGTAAGAGATCTTCTGTCCAAAGAAAACACTCGTAATGGGTATTCCATTCATGGAAGACACTCGTAAAAGGGCTTCTGTCTACTGATGAAACTCGTAAGATGTCTTCTTTCCATAGAAGACATTTTATCCTTGGAAGACTCTCGTAAGATTTCGTCTATCCATAGGGTGTGTCTTCTATTAAATTATTTTCAATTAGTATTAGAATATGTATTGCTTGAAATAACAATCTCATTTCTGAGAGGGCGTTGCTTGATGGTTACAGTTGTGTTTGTGGGAGACAGCAATAATTATGGCTACGATGACGAAAATTATGAGCGGCTAAAAATGTTGATAATACGAAATGTGTGTGTGTGTATGTCTCTGTGTTTTTGGCGGTATTGTCGTTCATGACAAATGAAATGGAATCCTTGGACATAAGTTGTGGTTTGGTTTCAAAATTAATATTATTATTTTTGTGATAATAACAGCAACAACAACAACACAGTAATAATAATTGCAGTGATATTTTGTCTTATAATTGATTTGTTTGTCCTTGGATTCTTGGAGAAGGCAAGTAATTTCATTCAGATGGTATATCAGCAGGACAGTATTGAGAGATCTCAAATTACAAACATATTAATTTTCCTTACAACTAGTTTTATGCGTATTTTAGATGGTAATTACGAGAATTGATTGTATGGAAAGAAATCGGAGACAATCAGGGGTTATTTTGTTGACAACATAATTGGATATTATTGTGTAATTATTGATGTTTTCTGTGGCTATAGATTGCATCAATTAATTATATGATAATGAAATATATTTCTCATGTCTCATCCTCGAAGGGGTAAGGGAAGGCTTCTTTTTTTACCTATGAATGCAGTTGTATGTATGGAGGGAGATGTAAAGAAGTCAGAATGAAGAACCAATTCGGAGTTGATTGAAACATGTTTGTCTGTCAGATGGTTGAAGTGCACGATAACACTCGAAGTTAATAATCGAGTTAGTCATGGCATATTGACCATCTCCTTCGGATAACTGCCCAACAAAACTGCAAATAGTTTTTATTGAGCGCAGTTTAAGGTCTGTTGGAAGATCGTCTTAAAAAATTATAGAATGTGTTTTTTTCATGGGCAAATCTACACTTCCTGAGACAACGAGGCAAAGTTGCCCGGCTGGCACCAAATAAAATAACTGATGAACACGACTGCTTTTCAAGCTCGAGGAACGCCTATATTGGACAAATATTTCAGGTATCTCCGTCATAAAAGTTCAAAATTTTCGCTTATGTCCTGTTTAAGAGTTGCCTGAGGATCTTTTTGAAAATCCCACCAAAAGTAGTACTTGTGGTACTGTGTGGTCCAAATTACAACAATATAATTTTCGTCGTGGGTAAGTCCATAGTTCCTGACAATGGTCCGAATGCTCTAAAACCCCAAAACTGACAGCTGAAATGGCTGGTGGACACGACATTTGTCGATAGTGATGACTCCCAAACTGAGATCAAGTTCCGAAATGGACATTCCTTCAGATATTGTTGTTCATTGCTTTTACGCTATATCGTGGATACATAGTGCCACGATATCCTTCAGATACGCCAGACACAAGTCCATACTTCGTAAGATAATAGACCGAAGGTTGTAAAAATCCGAAGGTTACCAACATATCGGGTTTATGGGCCTTATAACTATCGAACGGAATGCATTCATATTTAGATAAAGTTTCAAGATGGACTATGACAGTACTCCTTGACAGAACTTAAAAACTTTTGAATTTAAGTCACTTCCCGGACCGTGTTGAAATGTCAATAGCGGGTAATCTCTGTGATCGTGATTACAACTATGTTTTTTTAGAGAATCCAATACTTCTCGAGATATCTTTAGGGCTACTCCTACACTACGACAGGTACCTTTGTGGTATCTATTTCCATGATATAATTTTACTCTCCGTAATTAGCTCGATTGTGACTCGATAGTTTCAAAAACCCCGCCAATTGGCTTTCTTGCAATATATGAGGGATTATGAATTTTATTCATGCATCCTGTGGATCTGTCAGAGGGATAATAAGGCACACTATATATAATCCAACTCCATAGAAGCCTAACAAAAAAGCAAAAAGGGTCTTATATAATAGAAAACCTCCTATAAGGACATTCTGTATAGATAACGTTCACATGGGGTCTTATATAAATGAAGGGTTTTCAATGGCTAGAATATCTCCAGAAGATCTCTCCAAAGAAATCGTACGCAGAGATAATACCTGCTGAAGGGGTCTTCTATATATGGTACTGTCCCAAAGAGTTTTCTATATAGATGGAAGGCCTCCAAAAAGGGTTTTCTATAGACAGATATCTTCCACATGGAGTATACCATATATTTAATACCTCCTTAAGTGCTTTTGTATAGGTAGAAAACCTCCTAAGAGGGATTTTCTATAAAGGGAAGACCTCTAAAAGGGTATTTCTATATATAGAATAACTTCCAAAGCTATCTTTTATAGATGGAAGGCCCCCCACTGGGTCTTCTATAGATAAAATACCTCCAAAGGGGTTTTCTACAGATAGAATACCTCTATAGACTGAAGACCTTCTAGAGAAACAGGGCCTTTTATAAGTAGAAAACATCCTGAAGGTGAAGTCTTTAGATGGTAGACCCCAAAGAGTTTTCTGTTTAGTCAGAAGACCTCCTAATGTGGTCTTTTATAGGTAGAATAGCTCTTAAAGCAATCTTATAAAAATAGAACACCTCCTGAAGGGGTCTTCTATCAACTAAAAAAAGTGGTCTTCTATAAATCACTGAAAGGGACCATAGGTAGGTGTAGGGCTGAAGGGATATCCTGTGGTAGACTTCCAAAGAGTGTTCTCTATAGATAAAGGGATTTTCTACGGATAGAAGTCCACCAAAAGGGTCTGAATACCTCCCATAAAAGGGGGCCTTTTATAGGTAGAAAATCTCCTGAAGGGAAGGTCTATAGATGGTAGACCCCAAATAGTTCTCTGTTTAAATGAAAGACCTCCAAAGAGGGCCTTCTGTTAATAGAAGATTTCCATAAGAGGGATATTGCAGGTAGAAGACCTCCTAACGTGGTCTTTTATAGGTAGAATACCTCTTTAAGCAATTCCATAAAGATATATCACCTCTTGAAGGGGTTTTCTATTGACTGAAAATCTTCTAAAGTGGTCTTCTAGAAATCATCGAAAGGGGCCATTTGTAGGTAAAAGGCTGAAGGGGTCTTCTATGGGTGGTAGATCCCCAAAGAGTGTTCTCGATAGACAGAAGACCTCCACAGAGGGTATACTATAGAACGCCAAAGAGGGCCTTTTATAGGTAGAATACCTCGTATAGGGAATTCTTTAAGTAGAATGTCTTCAAAATACTATATAAAGAACCCGTCCTAAGGGAGTCTTCTGTATGTAGAAGATCTTTAATAGGCTTAGAAATGTTTTGTGTTTAGAAAACTTTTTAAGTAGGTCTTCCATAAAAAGAAAACATCCTAAAAATGTATTCTATAGGTAGAAGACCACCTGAAAGGGTAGTCTATAGATCGCAGACTACCATAGTGTTTTCTCTGTAATTGGAAGACCTCCGAACAGGGTCTTCTGTGGATTAAAGACCTCCATAAGGGGTATACTATAGGCAGAAGAACTTCTAACATGATATTTTATAGTTATTAGACCTCTTAAAGAATCTTATATAGATAGAATACCTCCTGAAGTAATCTTTTATAGACTGAAGACTTCCCAAAGTGGTCTACTATAAGTAGAAGACTTCCAGAAGGGGTCTTCTCTAGGTAGAATACCAATAGAAGTCTTCTTTAGGTACAGGAATTCCTAAAGGGGTCTTCTATAAGTAGACTACCTCCAAAAGGGGTCTACTATATGTAGAGGACCACCTAATAGGGAAGACCTCAAAAAGGGTCCTCTATATGTAGATGAATTCCTGAAGGGGTATTTTAGAGATATAAAAGCTCCTATAGGTGTCTTCTGTAGGTAAAAGACCTCCTAAAACCCCTAGACTAAATATGTCCTTTATAAACAGTAGACCCCTAAAGCGTGTAGATGGAATACCTCCAAAGAAATGTTTCTATATAGGTCTTCCATAGGGGGTAAATTATAGGTAGAATACCTCCTAACGTGTCCTTGTATAGGTAGAAGAATTATTATATAGATAGAGAATCTCCTGAAGGGTCTTCTATAAACATTTTTAAAAGGGCAAAATATATATAGGCAGAATACCTTCAAAACGTGTCTTCTAAAGGAATGGTCTATATATCTTAGACCACCAATGAGTTGTTCCTGTAGATGGAAGACCCCCGAACAGGGTCTTTTATGGATTAAAGACCTCCATAAGGGTTTCACTATAGGTAGAAGACCTCCTAAGGTGGTCTTTTATATCCCCTGAAGTGTTCTTCTATAGACTGAAGTCTTCCCAGAGTGGCCTTGTATAAACGAAAAACCCCCAAAAGTGGCCTCAAAAAGGGGCCTGGATTCCTGAAGGAGTATTTTATAAGTAGAAGAACTACAAAAGGCGTCTTCTACAAAAAAAAAAACCGCCTCATGGGCCTTTGTAGGTAGAAGACTAAAGGGGTCTTTTATAAATGGTAGACACCTAAAGCGTGTTTTCTATAAATGTAATACCTACAAGGACATTCTTCTATATAAGACTTTTTAAGGGATAAATTATAGGTAGAAGACCTGTAACGTGGCCTTCTATAGGTAGATAGAATATTATACATATAGAGTACCTACTGAAAGGGTCTTCTATAGACTAAGGGCCTCCCAAAGTGGTCTTCGATAAGTAAAAGACTTCCAGAAGGGGGTTTCCTTAGGTAGAAGAATTCCTAAAGGGGTCTTCTGTAAGTAGACTACCTCCAAAAGTGGTGTCCTATGTATAGGAGACCTTCTAATAGGGTCTTCCTTAGACCTTCTTATGAGGTCTTCTATGTGTAAAGTCATCCAAAGGGGTCTTCTGTATGTATAAGACCTTGTAAAGGATTAGAAGACCACATAAATAGACCTTTTATAGGTAAAATACCTCCCGAAGGAGTCTTCCATAGGTAGATGACCTCATAATGGGGTATTCTATATGTAGAATAGCTCCTAAAGGGATCTTCTGCATGTAGAAAACCTTTTAAGGGGGTCTTCTATAAGTAAAAGGGCTCCTAAAGATTTATTCTATAGGGAAAGGATCACCTAAAGGGATCATTTATAGGTAGACGACCTCCTCTATAGATCTGAGACCCCCAGAGGGGTTTCTCTATAGATGGAAGCCCTCTAAAAAGGGTCTTCTATAGATTGAAGACTTCCACAAGTAGGATACCTCCTTATGTGGTTTTCTATAGGTAGAAGACCTCTTAAAGGAATCTTATATAGATAGAGTACCTCCTGAATGGATCTTCTATAGACTGAAGACCTGCAAAAGCAGCCTTCAATAAATAGGAGACCTACAGAAACGGACTTATCTAAGTAGATTACATCCTATAGAGGTATGGTTAGCTATTAGTAGGTAAATTCCTAAAGGGGTCTTCTATATGTAGAAGACCTCTTAAAGGGGTCTTCATCATGTAGAAATCCTACTAAGAATTTGTTATATAAGTAGAAGATCTCATAAACGGGTATTCTGTAGGTAGAAGATCACCTGAAAGAACGTTTTATAGGACCTCCTAACGTGGTCTTCTATAGGTAGTAGACCTCTTAAACAAAGCTTACGTAGATAGAATATCTCCTGAAGGGGTCTTCTATAGACTGAAGACCTCCCAAATAGGTCTTCTATAAATAGAAAACTTTAAAGGGAATACTTATATTGGTAGAAAAATTCCAAGAGGGTTCATTCATAAGTAGTAGGCATTCTAAAGGGGTCTTCTATAGACCCAAAAGGGTCTTCCAAAAGGACCTCCAAAGAACGTCTTCTATGTATAGAAGAAATTCTAACGTGGTGTTCTATAAGTAGAAGGAATCTTATATAGATAGAGTACCACTTCTATAGACAGAAAACTTCCCAAAGTGATCTTCTATAAATAGAAGACCTACAAAAGGCGCTTTTCAGAGGTTTAAGACCTCCTATAGGGGTCTTCTAGGGTGCCACATTGGTGCAGTTGGTATGAGAGAAGACTCCCTTGTCCCTTCTGGGTTGTTTGTGGAACAATTATTATTATAGAGGTATTCTATACGTAGGTAATCTGTAAGTAGAAAACCTCTTAAAGGAATCTCATTAAGGGAGTCTCTCTAGATAAAAGATACTCAAAAGGTTTTTTGTTTTCTATAAAACTTTATAAATGGGTCTATCGTCAAAATACCTTCTAAAGGAGTAATATTCTATAGACTGAAGTTATATTCTATAGATGGAAGAACACTGATAGGGGTCTTCATTAGATAGAAGACCTTCAACAAGGGGATACTATAAACAGAAGTTCCCCAATGGAGTCTTCTATAAATAGAAGACCTCCTCATACAGATAGAAGGCCTCCTGAAAGTGACTCCTAAAGATGGGAGACATCTTAAGTGTCATTCTATGTATATATAGGAGACCTCAAACAAGGTTTTCTATAGGTATAGTATCTCAAAAATAATTATTTGACAGGCAGAAGACTTCGTAGAGGGGTCTATAGATAAAATATTTTTTAAAGGAGACACCATAAATTGCTATTCCATAGACAAAGACATTTATTTTTGAAGTGAAAATTAAACCAACTTAAGATTAAAGGGATAATTTTTCCCAATAGGCTGTCTTAGTAACTTATCAAATACTTACCAAAATTAGTTTCAAAATTCCACAAAAATGTAATAAATTACAAAACGTATTTTTTTCTTTGTACACTTAAACTCAGTTGTTGTTTTTATTATTTCAGGATTTTTTTGTTCTTCAGTTTTTTTTTAGATTTTTTTTGTTCGGTGTTTTATTTTCATGTCTTAACTAAATTGTCTAGATTTTCTTCTTCTTGCTCTCAAATATCCTTAAACATAGATATTTTTACTTAATAAATAGTTTTGTGTGGATGTGTTTGTGTATTTATTTTCAAATGTATGTGTGTGTTCACGTATGTCCACATACACATACATGCTCTTATACTTGCACATATCTTCCGTTTTTTTTGGATTTCTTTCTTACATTTTCAAATTGTATTTCCAAAAATTCTTTTCAAGAACATTTTCATTGTGAGGAAGACCAGCGAGGGAGGCAGGAGAGGGGGCTGGAGAGAGGGGTGCTAGTTTAAATTTGTAGTCGAAAGAGTTTTCGAAAATAATTTACTAAAAAGTCTCTAAAGTGTTCAAGTTGGAATAATATTTTGTAGCTGCTGTGGAGGACGGGCACGTTTACTTACATGCGGATGCTCTTACATGTGTGCTAAGCATTCCTCCTTCCCTCGTTCCTTTGCTTAAGAAATTCCCAACAAAGTATTTTAAAAGCCAACGTCGTATAGGGAGTGAATTTCTTATCTTGCTAAAGTTTTTTAAGTAAAAATTCCATTAAGGTTTTTTTTTGTACTGAACCACCCAGAGAATAGTTCAAGATGAGTGTACATAAGAGTACTTATGGGATGATGTTGCAGATGTTGTAGTTGTAGTTGTGGTTCAGTTCAGTTTTTGGCTTAATAATCAAAAGTTGTTCTTAAGAACTGCTTAAAATTTTTGTTGGGGTGAGGATTGTTCAATGTTAAGCAGGGGATGGAATTTAATTGTTGGGACTTATGCCGATAGCAATCTTCAAATATGACCTATGTAGTTCCTTAATGAAAAAAATCTAAAGGAGAAGCGTAAGTTTTATTAGTTTAACCTTGGATTTGCTAAGGATTTTTTTAATTTTTTCCAAAGTCCGATGTCTGAATCTCATACAGAACACGATACTTATAATGCACACATTATTCTTTAAGGGGTATTATATAGATGGAACACATCTAAAAGTGGTCTTCTATAGGTGGATGACTTCTTAAAGGGGGTATTCTATACATTGAAGAACTCCGAAAGGCTCTACTACAGGTAGAGAGCTCCAAAATGGCTCTTCTATAGTTAAAGACCTCCCAAAGGGGTCTTTTTTAGATGGAAGACCTTTCAGAAAAGGGTCATATATAGATAAAAAAACTTCTTAAGTGGTCTTATATAGGTAGTGGACCTCCTAAAAGTCTCTTCTGTAGGTAGAGGACTTCTTAGAATATACTATAGACACAAAGCCTTCTGGAGGAGCATTCTTTAGATATAATACCTCCTAAAGGGATATATCTATAAAATATCCCTTCAGGAGGTATTCTATCTATAGAAGGCTCCTGAAGATCTTTTAAGGTAGACTTCAAAATATGGAAGGCCTACCAAATGTGTCTTCTATAGATTGAAGAACTCCAAAGGGCTCTACTACAGCTAGAGACCTCCGAAAGGGGTCTTCTATAAACAAAAGACCTTCCAAAGGGGTCTTCTTTAGAGCTTTCAGAAAAGAGTCAGATATATATATAAAAAAACTCCTTAAGTGCTCTTGTATAGGTAGTGGACTTCTTAGCATATTCTATATATACAAGACCTTTTGAAGGTGTCTTCAATAGATAGAATAACTTCTTAAGGGGTATTATATATACTGAAGGCCTCTTAAGCCGGACTTCTATAAATAGAAGATATCCCAAAGGGGCCTTTTATAGATGGAAGACCATCCAAAGGGCACTAGTACAGGAAGATCCCTCTAAAAAGTGGTATTCTTTAGACAATAGACCTCCAAAGGGGTATTCTTTATATGTAAGACCTTTCAGAAAAGGGTTATGTATAGTTAAAAAACATCCTTAATTGGTCTTATGTGGGTATTAGATCTCCTGAAGTACTTTTCTGTGGATAGAGGACTACTTAGATGATTCGAGAGGAGCCTTCTATGGATAGAATACCTTCTGAAGTGATATTCTATAAATTGAAAACTTCTTAAGACGGACTTCTATAGATGGAAGTCCTCCCAAGGGGTCTTATATAGATTGAAGAACTCCAAAGGGCTCTACTACAGGTAAAGACCTCCAAAAGGGGTCTTCTTTAGATGTAAGACCTTTCAGAAAAGGATCATATATAGGTAAAAAAATAAATAGAAGAATAGGTGGAAGATATCCGAAGGGTGTCTTCTATAGATATAATACGTCTTTAAAGGGTCTTTTATTGAAAAAAGACCTCTCAATGTGATCTTCTATATGTGGAAGACCTCTTAATGGGACATTCTATAGATTGAAGACCTCTAATGGGCTCTACTACAGGTAGAAACATCCAAAAGAGTCTTCTATAGACTGAAGATCACACAATGTGGACTTTTATAAACAGAAGTGCTCTAAAATGGGATTCTATAGTTAAAGACCTGCCAAAGGGGTCTTCTTTAAATGGAAGACCTCTGAAAGAAGGGTCATATATAGATAAAGAACTTCCTCTAGTGCTTTTCTATAGGTAGATGGCCTCCTAAATGTGGTCTTCTACTGGTAGTGGACTTCTGAAAAGATTCTATAGATACAAGATCTTTTGAAGGAGTCTTCTATAGAGAGACCACATCCTGAAGGGATATTCTATAGATTGAAGACCTCTCAAGGCGGACTTTAATATATGGAAGACCTCAGGGCTTCCCACATAAACTCTGGGACCACACTGGCGTCGCATACCTTACCACAGACCGACCTATCGCGTTATATGTGGTCAACAAGGTTTCTTTATCTGCTCTCCAAGTGCTGTCGGCTAAGGGCTTGAGGACCTTGTTCCTATTTTTCAGTTTGTCGCTGATAGCTGCGGCATGTGCGGACAAGTTTGAATCTTATTCCATTGCGTATCACATAAACACGGAGACCAAACTGGCGTCGCATAGCTTACCACAGACCGACTTATCGCGTTATATGTGGTCAACAACATTTCTTTATCTGCACTCCAAGTGCTATCGGCTAGGGACTTGAAGACATTGTTCCTACTTTTCAGTTTGTCGCTGATAGCTGCGGCATGCGCGGACGACGTGAATGTAGTGTCGAATCTGGTCGGAATTCTGCTACCAACGACCACGACATTCAAGTCCCTCTTCTCATCTTCGCCGCCCATGTGGTGAACAGAGTGGCCGTAGATTTAGTGGCGGATATCTGCATATTCCTAGCGTAGAAAATGGTGGTAAGATCCGTTAAATAGGAGTTCAGTCTTTCACAGATGTCATCAGGGAAGGCGCCTGACGCCAGGAGCTTACAAACAATCGCATACGTTACGATCTCAATGCGGAGGGGGCGGAATACAGGAATGGTAGAGGTTAAATAGTTCCGGAGATATCACCCCACCTTGGGGAAATCACTCTTTCACTATACGGTGTTTGGACTTCTTTTTCTCGAATTCCACGTATGAGTGGCGACCACACAAATAGTTGGTGACGCAGCGTTTCAGACAAGGCCTAGCATGGCCGACCGTATCAAAGGCTCTTGGTATGTCAAGCGCCACCATCACTGTTCTATCTCTCGGTCCAGCAGCAAAGAGCTACATATATAGCCAATATCCTGACGCTCTCAATGAATATGTCAGTGATACCAAAGGTATGGAAAATGGCCAGAATTATAGCTCTGCCGAAATCTAATAAAGCAACCAACTTTGGAGAATCCAATACAGGTCAATCTCCTTTTTATCACCTTTGGTTAAGGTTTTGGAGACCCTCTTGCTGCCTACCTTGACCGAAAAAATACCGATTGCTCATCACCAACACGGCTTCAGAAAGGAGCACAGTACCACCAATGGCCTCACAGATGTCGTCAACAATATAGCAAATGGTTTAAAACAGACAAGACCTGCCGAGAGAACAATAGTCATTGACTTGGATTTATCCAGGGCATTCGACACAGTTGATCACGCTATTTTGGCGACATCCTTGAGTCCACGTTGCCTTGCACAATTAAAAGATGGTTGTGTAATTATATAAACGGCAGGCAGGCACGCGTACAGTTTAGAGGCAAGAAGTCGAAGAGTAGGGAGGTCAAAATGGGTGTACCACAAGGTGGTGTCATCTCGCCAATGTTATTTAACCACTACCTATCTAAATTACCTGCACTTCCTGATGGCGTTAAATTGGTCTCGTATGCAGACGAATGCACAGTAATAGCGACCGGTGTCAACATCACAGAGCTAGAGGAGAAGCTAAATAACTACCTAGAAGCTAATTATTCCTGCAGGGCCGAAACTTGAAACTTTCACCACCAAACTCCACAGCAAGAATCTTCACCTATTTGAATAAAGAAGTAAGGAGGACATTAAACATGAAAATCGGAGACATAACGATTTCAACTGTCCTAAACCCGAAGATCCTGGGTGTCACCTTCGATAACTTCTTTACAATCTCCAAGCATGCCGCTACACTCAAAGCGAAGGTCCAGAAGAGAAATAGAGTGCTGAAAGCCATCTCAGGCACATCGTGGGGCAAGGACAAAAAGGTGTTGCTGGCGACTTACAAAGCCATTAGTCGGTCTGTTCTACACAATGCAGCCCCTGTTTGGACATCTTTTATCAGTGATACGCAGTGCAGCAACATAACGTGTTGCTGATGATCCGCAACTAGATAGCTATTTCTGACGCTGGTGAGGACTAAATCATCAAGGGTCTCTGCTACGGGTGACAAACGCGAAATCGGCCCCATCAGGGCCCAACGCTATGGATAATTTAGCGTTCCTGATGGCATTCGCAACATCATCCACTGTCAACTGTGGCGGTTCATCCTCGGCAGAAAGAAATCTGATGCGACGTAGTATTCTTCTCTTCGCCCTGTTAGTCCTGGGGTTCTAGAAGAAATGTCGATTGAAAGAACTTGCGCCCCTCTTCGGGTTGCCAAACGTGACTGAGGACCTATCTTCCCTCCTTCCAGGGTTCGAGAGTGACTGAAACAATTCATTTCTACCGGCTCCAATGTTGCAACTCTTCAGATGATTTACCTCCTTTTTCCGCTTACTCCTTGGCTGAGTTGACACTGGATGTTAACAGGTTGGTCGGCGAGCATACGCGATAAAGCTCATCACGCTCGTTTGCTAATCCCGTCGCTTCTGCTGTGAAGTTTGGTCTCACTTCGGGTATTCAACCAAAAGGTATATGGCTAGAGGCTACAGCCGTGATGATGTCTCGGAATGTCCTTTACGTTATTCGAACATCAGAAGGATTGGGTAGATCTCTGAAGCGGTGATTAGTGAACTTTCTGAAATTCGGCTAATCAGTTTTCCCATGATTGACAAAAGTGTGGCGTTCAGATGTGATGAAATCGGCCGGTATGCTGATGGCGACATCATTCTTTGTCTAATCTGACCCTGTGGCAACTATGCGGCTTGAGGAACGTAGGGCAGTACATTATAATTTGGTTGCCTGAAGTCTCCTGAGAAATTCGAAAAACGAACAAGAGAAGACGAATCGCCATGACAATGCCAGCTCTCACACATCGACTCAAACCGGCGCCTTTTTACCGGCCAAAACTTGGAATTGTTGGGTCATCCGCCGTATAGGCTTGACTTGGAACCCAATGACTTCATTTAATTCCCGCACATCAAGAAAAAGGCGTAGTCACCGATTTTTCGTCGCCAGAAGATACTCAGAGGGAACTAACAATGTCAGTACATGAAACATTATGCTTAAAGTAGTACAAGTTGTCGTATGAAGGTTGTCAATAATTATACGCACTCCCTCCCTCCTCAAGCATTCTTTAAAATAAAAACAAGATAAAAAGGCAGTAGATTATGTAGGGCTTCTAATACCGAAAGGTTGAATTTTAATTTTGGTAAGCATTTCAAGTTCGACTTATGGAACAGGCATCCCGTTTGAAGCAACTTAAAATGCCTTGGAGTTTCGTGTGTAGTGGCCCTCTTCTTCTCAGTAAAGTTCTTCACTCACAACTTTAAACTTTATTCTTTTCTAATCCTAAAACTTGTTCTTTAACATACATTTATGTAGTTTTTTTTTTTAATTTTTATATCGTTTACGTTTTTGTTTATCTTTTAGCTATTAATATTTGTAGTGGAATTGATTGTCAATTTGTAGAAAAAAAACTAAAGAAAAAAATGTTTCAAACTTAACATGGTTACACAAAGATATATAAACAGGAGTTAATGTGGAAGTGGTTTTTCGGTAACAGGTTTTACATATAAATATAGCTACGTTTTTATAATTATTTTAGAGTTTTTTTATTTATTTTTTCTTAAAATATTCACTACGACTTGTTGACATTTTATTTATTTTTTAAATGTTTTGTTTTGTATTTTCACCTAATCCTATTTACATTTAAAAATATTTAACTACATTTATTGGATTCCAGGATTTTTTTTTGCAAAATGGATATTGCTTTATTCTCTTGTGTTTTTTTTTTCTACAAGTTTTTTTTTTATATTAATAATTTATTTATTTTTTATTTTTATTATTGCACATTATCGGTGAAAGGAAGCTGTGTGTATGTGTTTGTGATAACAAATAGCCTGAAAAAGATCTGTAAAAACAGAAAAGTGAATTGTTCTTTGAAAGGGAGTTTCTTCTCCCATATATCTGGGCAATCATGAATAAAAATTCCGTGTGCAATTTGTTCCCTTCCCCAATTTCACAATTTTTTATTTTCATATTTATGTCCAAAAAGGGAATATTTTATTCGATTCAGCGAGGATATTCCATAATTAAGTAGTTATCAGCATTTTCAAATATTGATTTTAAATGAATTTCAATTTTTAAAATTATTTTCCGTGCGAAAAATTTCGAGGGAAATATTCATTATTTCCCTGAATGACTTTAGGGAATGGGTGACGTAGGGGATGGAAAAAACCAAGCAATGGCCATGACCGACTTTAAGATGGCAAAGCAAAGGAATTTTTTTCCTTGAAAGAGAGTTTCTCCCATATAATGACTGTAGGGAATGGGTGACGTAGGGGATAAAAGATACCAAGCAAAGGCTCTGACCGACATTAAAATGGCAAAGGCCAGGGCTTACCTTGGTCCCTCTTTCATCTCAAGTGAACACTGACCTCTCCGTGGTAGCTGCCTTCAGCAACCGTTGAAGGTAGTGAGCTTACATATGCTGCATGTTCACCCATAAGAACGTTAAACATTTGGGTTGGGCGCTGGGCTAGTAACCCACCCCTCCAAAATATCGTTCTATGAAAACACAAAAAAAGAAAAAAAAAAAAACAAATCCCTCTAAAGTTGACGAACCCCGTAAATGTTTCAAGGCCATGATCTGCGAATCTGCACCTGGAATATTCGCACTCTTTATAGAGAAGGTGCAGTCTTCGCATTGGCAGACGTACTTGAAAAGTACAAGAACGATATTACTGCCATACAGGAAATTTTATGGATTGGGAAAGGCGTCACAACAACACCTATAGGTGACGCACTGTATTATAGCTGCCATGACACAAAGCATGAGTTTGGTTGCGGTTGGTTTGTAGTAGGTCGGAGGTTAAAACATCTGGTGTCCATCTCCACCCTAGTGAATGAAGGACTTGCTACACTATGGATAAGAGCAAAAATTTTCAACATCAGCTTTATATGCACTCATGCTCCAACCGAAGACAAGGACGAACAAACCAAAGATATATTTTACGAGCGCTTAGATGACATATATGACCATTGGTCCTGCCGCTGATATTAAAATGTTTCTAGCCCAACAGTCGGGAAATTCAGTCTCCACAGTGAAACATCTGTTAAAAGAAACAGGCTGGTAGACTTCGCAGCGGCAAAAAAAATGGTAGTTCGCAGTACTAAATTTAAGCATCACGACATAAGGTCAACTGGCTGTTCACAGAGGAAAAAAAACAAAATCAAATCAAATTTATCACGTTGTGATAGAGGAGCCTCTAGTGTCTTATATAGACAATAGAATACCACTTGAGACCTCCTTTAGGCAACAGAAGTTCTCCAGAGATCTTATTCATTTTGGTATATAAGAATAAGAACTCTTCATATCTTCTTTAGGCAACAGACAAGCTTTTGAGTTCCTCTGAAGGTCTTATAACGACAAAGGGAGACCTCTAAAGTCTTTTACAGACAACAGAAGACTTTGTGGGCCTTCTACAGAGGAAATCTTAAGTTCTTCTATTGGCAGCAAAAGACCTCCTGAGGTCAGCTATAGACAAAAAAGGATCTCTCAAGATCTTCTTAAGACAACAGAAGACCTCTAGAGGTCTTATTAAGGCAATGGAAACCCTCTTGAGGTCTTCTACAGGCAATTGAAGACCTTTTGTAGTGGTCTGCCTACCTCTTAAGGTGTTTTATAAACCATAGAAGACATATATAATCTACCGGAACTCTTCAGATCTTATTTAGACAACAAACAACCTTTTGAGACCCTTTATAGACAGCAGACGACCTCTGGAAGTCTTGTTACGACAAGAGAAGACTTCTAACGACAACAAAAGACTTCTTGAGGCTTTCTATAGACAACAGAGGAAATCTTAAGTTCTTCTATAGACAGCAAAATATCTCTTGAGGTCTTCTTTAAGTAACAGGCAATCTTTTGTGCTCCTCTATGGACATCACACGACCTCTGGAAGTCTTATTACGATAAAAGAAGACCTCTAAAGTCTTCTACAGACAAAAGAAGGCTTCGTGAGGCCTTCAATAGACAACAGAGGGAATCATAAGGTCTTCTGTAGACAGCAAAAGACTTCTTGAGGCCTGCCATAAACAATCGAGGACCTCTCGAGAGGTCTGGCTGCCTCCAGAGGAAAGAAAAAAAAAGAAATCAAATTGATCACGTTGTGATAGATGACAGACAACAGTGTATAGACAATAGAATACCATTTGAGGTATTCCTTAAACAACATAAGACCTTTTGAGGTCTACTTTAGACAACATTAAGACCTTCTTAGATCTTCTTTAGACAACAGACAAGCTTTTAAGTTCCTATATAGATAGCAGACGACATCTGGAGGTCTTATTACGACTAAAGAAGACCTCTAAAGTCCTTTACAGACAACAGAACACTTCTTGAGTCAATCTTAAGTTCTGCTATGGACAACAGAGGATCTCTCGAGATCTTTTTAAGAAAACGGAAAACTTTAGGGGATCTTATAAAGACAATATAAAACCTCTTGAGGTCTTTTATAGAAAACAGAAGACTTTCTGAAGTCTTCTGTCCACAGCACAAGACCTCTTGGCTGCCACTTGGTAGTCTCCAGAGGAAAGAAAATAAGACATTGTGATAGATGACAGACAACAGAGGAGCTTCTAATGTCTTGTATAGACAATACAATACCATTTGAGGTCTTTCTTAGGCAACAGAAGTCCTCTCGAAGACCTCTTCAGATCTTCTTTAGACAACATACAAGATTGTGAGTTCCTCAATAGATAGCAGACGACCTCTAAAGATCCACGACAAAGGAAGACCTCTAAAGTCTTCTACAGACAACAGAAGACTTCTTGAGGCCTTCTATAGACAACAGAGGAAATTTTAAGTTCTTCTATAGACAGCAAAAAACCTCCTGAGATCTGCTATAGACAACAGAGGGTCTTTCGAGGCCTTGTGAGGTCTTCTATAGGCAACAGAATACCACGGGATGTCCTATTAAAGGTAGAGTACCATTAGGCAAATATTTGCTCCAGCGACCGGCAGTGTGCGCTTACTGAGAGCAAGTGAGCATAAATTCAATGTATTATTAACACTCACTTGTTCTAAGTAAGCGCACAATGCCGGTCGCTGGAGCAAATATTTGCCTAATGTGACCTTACCTTAAGACAATAGAAAACCTCTTGAAGTCTTCTATAGACAACAGAAGACATTGTCTGCGACACAAGACGTCTTGAGGTGTTTTAATCCGTTTTAGTTGGTCACAGTAGTTGTTGTTGTTATAGCAACGCATATATGTTCGTTACTGTATTATTTCAGTTATAAGGTTCTGGTTCCCCTGTATCCAGACTCAAAAATTGTGCAACCTGCTCTGGTTGCGTTTATTAATAAACAGGAGACAGGTGAGTGGGGTTAGCTGGGCAGCTAAACAAATGCAGTGTGTCGTTTCGGTCATGTGTTGAGTATCGTGGCATCAATTCGGACCTAATACGAATTGAGGCGGCTGCATCGATCTTAACTAGGTTAAAAGCACTCGTGTTTTCCTTGGCATCTGGCGTTCTTCCGCTGCGATGAATGGCGGGCGGTCCCCATGTACGACATTCACATTGTATCTCTGTACTGCCTGCGCAACCGTCTCAATATGATAGGTTGGTGTAGAGGTTCTTTTTTTACCCTTTGGACCTCTCTCTCTCTAGATCATGAAGATCTCTCCTGACGTGCCTGGGTGGGGGAATCCTGCGATAATACCCAAATAGATACTGCATCGACAACATATTGTTGTGCCAATCCACCGGTAAAACCTTCGTCCCCTCATGAAGATGGTCCACTGTTGCAGCCCTCAGGCATTCTGGCAGATTTGAATATTCTGTGTTGCGCATACATTTGCATACCACGCTGGCGCCGCATAGCTTAGCACAGACCGGTCTATTGCTTTGTAAGAGGTCAACAAGGTTTCTTTGTCAGCATCCAAAGTGCTGCCGGCCAGCGACTTGAGGACCTTGTTCCTACTTCTGATATTTTCGCAAATACCTGTGGCTTGCGTGGACGACTTACACATGCTATAGAACGTTGCACCTAATATTTTGGTGGTAGTTAGTGGTCGGAATCAGTACACCATCGACCAATATGTTCAGTGGGAGCCTCATTTTAGCCGTTTAAGCGGTGAACAGTGTGGCAGATCGAAGAACTGCATTAGGTCAGCTATGTAGACATTTAACCTAACACATATGTCATCGACGATAGGACCCTACGCCAAGATCATAAAATCATCCGCATACATTACGATCTCTAGGTCGCCTGGAGTGTGTGGAATTTCAGAGATGTAGATGTTAAACACTTCCGGAGATATCACTCCTCGTCGGGGAACTCCCTGTTTCACTCTACGGGGTTTGGACTTCTTGTCTCTGTATGCAAACGACTGGCGTCCGCACATATAGTTGATCATCCAACGTTTTAAACACAGCTGGAGAGTAGTCCTCTCTATATCCTCAAACAGCTTGGCATGGTTGACGGTATAGAAGGCCTTCGTTAGGTCAAGAGTCACTATGACTGTTCGTTCGCACAGCATGTTCTGGTGTAGTCCTCTACTGATATGTGTGGATATGGCGTCTAATGCTGTTGTAGTACTATGCATTTTCCTAAATCCAGGTCAATGTTGTGCAATTGGAAAACAACTTTTCATCCTGGAGAGGAGTAGTTCCTCTAGGATCTTTGCTACTGGCGACAGGAGTGAAATCGATTCACCTCTGCTGACATTCTTGCCAGGCTTCAGTAGCGGGACAACCCTGCTAACTTTCCAGGCTTCTGGCTAACGACAGGTTGAGGACACTTGTTAAATACTTAACTCCGGGTTCATCTCGATGGTTAAGTATTACCATCGACATTCGGTGTGGGCCTAAAGCTTTGAACGATTTCGCGTTTTGGATGACATCTGCAATATCGCCCATCTTATATTGTGTTTGTACCTCCTCGACTGGAAGGGCTCTTCTTATACGGTGTGCTATGCCGTATCTCTCTCGGGGTGCTGTATGAGCTGCCGGTAAAATAAAACGCGCACCTCTTTGGGTAAATTACTGTCACGCCGTTTAAGGTAACGGATTGGAGTGTGATTTAACCGTTGACCACATTTTACTTAATCCTGCACCAATGTTGCATTGCTTCAGGTGGTCTAGCCACTTCTTCCGCTTATGTTCGCCTACTAGCCTCTTGACTTCAAGAGTAAGCTCTCTAACTCTCGGGTCCTCAGGGGTTGTACGATGAAGCTCATCACGCTCATTTGGGAAATTTGGTCTAATTTGAATTTTGTTCTGGTGTTTTTTCTGGGAAAGCCGAAAAGTGAGCATCATTCTCATTAACATGAGAATACTCGATGCTTAAAAAGTTTAAATTTTCTCAAAAAATCATCATTTCAAAAACTGAAAAGCCAATTGATAATTCCCTTCGCCGGGATGAAATCATGATATTGGTAGCGACCAGTAAATTTTGCAAGCTGTCAGTGCGTTTTGAAAACATTATTCTCTGCAAAGAGGGTAGTGATGAAGTTAAGCCAATGGGGGAATACTCCAGACTTAAGAGAAATGAGAACGGTTTTTTTTACCGCAGAAGTAAAGCCTTTTTGTGAACTTTAATTTGATTAAAAAAAATATTAACATTTCTTCAGGGCGTATAACTACTGTTATGATGTATACGCCACATAGGACACATGTTTATAAGCAGCGAAAATATATTAAATAGGACCATGTTCGGATGTATGTAGTATAATATCATTAGTTAAAAAATTTTTGCCGCTGAAGTAAACCATTTATGTGAATTTTTATTCGCGTAAAAAAATACATCAGCATGTCTTCAGGGCGTATAACTACTGTTATAAAATATACGCCACAGAGGACCTGTTAGCAATTGCTCATAAGCAGCGAAAATATATTAAATTATATTTATTGTTTCATAATTTTTGCTATTGTTTTTTGTTTTTGTTTTATCGGGTTTTTAATGGTCTATTGTGGTAATACGATTTCCGTTCTCTGTCATTTATAAATAAGCATAGTTTAGCTTTAACCCCTTATTTAATATTCATTATTTTACTTTAAATATTTTTCATTGAGTTTTATTATTAATTTTTTATTATTGATTTACTTTATTATGCATTTTACTTAAAATTATCGGTTTTATTTTAAATCCTCTTTTTGTTTTTCATATAAATTTTCTTTCTACTCTTTATTTAGTTTTAATTTTTCGTATAACAATTAATAATAGTTGATAGAAAAATAGTTTAAAAAGTTGTCACATAACAAAAAATATAAAGTTTCTTTTCACTTTCTTTCTTATATCTTTTAGTTTCTTCTTATAATCGTCGCCTAGCAGAAAACAGAAAAAAAAAATTAAATTCAGAAATAGAATCACGGGTGGTTTAGGTTTTCTTGCAACGTTAAAAGTTTTGGTTTTATTTTCATTTATTTTTTTAGTTGTTTTTCTTTGCCTTAACTAATTTTCTTTCTCTTAAATATAAATAAAATATTTTACTTAATCCTAAGTATTTTATTTTCTCTTTTCTTCATAAAACGTTTGCAGGTGATTTGTATTTTTTTGTATTTAGTTCGGGGTATTTTTTATGTGTGTGTGTGTGGAATGAAAACTTTTCCATAAGCTCTGTTAGTTTTTCTCTTTGTTCTTCATAAAGGTTGCTCACCTTATGGTTCTCTCACCTGATTACTTGAGTTTTCGCAGTGAATTCTTCCAATGTGTGAGTGGTGTGATCCTTTAAATTACAAATCTTAATCGTCCTTAATGAAATCCTCCTCCTCCTGAAGAGAAATGATCTGTTGAAAGGGTAAAAAAATTGGAAAATAGAATTTGTATTATTATTCCTTAAAGAATTCATTTTTTCATAAATAAAATGACAGAAACTTTTTCCAAAATGCAACTCATCAAATCAATAGTTCGTATGGTGTATTGGTACGTATGCGTCCGGTTGTTAGTTATACGTCACAGTGTACAAAATCATTTAACAAGGAGAATTATAGTTGTTTTATAATTCCGCGATTGGTTCGCTCGCTTCAAGCTCCATACGATTGTCTCTTCTCATTCCTGGCGCATTCAAGCAAAGGACCCCAAACGAGCAGTATCAAAACTACCACTACAGCCGACCCAACTAGTAGCACCATGTTGAGGATTGTCGATCCGAAAATCACAAGCCGAGGACCATCAACTCGACTCGTAGGGACAAGGGAGACTTCTTTCGGATCAATGAGTGCACCCTAACTTATATTAGCGCAATGATATGGTTCCAATTTTTTGGCGCAGAGTCCGAACGAGTGATACCACATGTGGTGAAGTTTTATACGGTTCTTTTCGTTTATGAAGAAGACTAAATACCAAATTTCCGCAAGTTAGGTAAAACAATGTGGCTAACCTTTAAAATACCGAAATTCGGGAGGTATCGTTCCATTGGGAACATATCAAAACGTCGATCTATACTTAAAAATGTCTGGCGAAAAAGTGTGGACCTATACCGACAAATTTCTGGGAGAAAGTTTTATACCCCTTAAAAAACTAAGTAAAGATTTCAGCCATTTTGGTGTGATAATGATGCTAAACCTTCAAAATACCAAAAATCGGGAGGTACCGTTCTATTGGAGCTATATGAAGGCGTGGACCTATACCGACAAATTTCATGTGGAACGTTTAATACCCCAAATGAAGACCAAATGCCAAATTTCAGCCATTTCGGTGCAATATTGAGGTCACAACCTTTAAAATACCAGAAATAGGGAGGTACCGTTCTATGGGGCTATACTAAGGCGTGGACCTGAACCGACAATTTTCTGGGGGAAAGTTTTATACCAATAACGAAGACTAAAAGCAAATTTCAACCATTTCTGAGGAATGTAGAGGCCACAATCTTCAAAACACCAAAAATCGGGAGGTGCGTTCTACTGGGGCTATATGAAGGCGTGGTCCTATACCGACAAATTTCATATGGAACGTTTAATACCCCAAATGAAGACCAAATTCGATTCGGTGGAATATTGCGGCTACCATCTTCAAAATATCGGAAATAGGGAGGTACCTTTCCAAATTTCAGCCATTGCGGTGTGATAATGAGGCTAAAACCTTCAAAATACCGAAAATCGGGTGGTACCGCTCTATGGAGGCTATATAAAACGTGGACCGATATAACCCATTTGCAATACCACACATCATAGGAGTGATAGAAGCTTCTGTACCAAATTACAAACCTCTATATTTAAAATTGCGAGCCGTATTTTGATTTCAACAGAAGGACGGACGGACAGACGGACATGTTTATATCGTCTTAGAATTTTACCCTGATCACGATTTTTTGTGTTACAAATGGGTGACGTAGGGAATGAATGATACAAAGCAACGGTCTTTTGACCGGCATTAACGTGGCAAAGCATAGGATTTATCCTGGTCCCTCTTTCATCTCAAGTGGACACTGACCTCCCGTGGTGTCACCTGGGAGCTGCCTTTAACATCCGTCAAAGGTAGTGAGCTAACATGTGCCGCGCGTTCACCCATAAGAACTTTAAAAACTTGGGTTGGGCGTTGGGCTAGTAACTCACCCCGTCAAAACACCGCTTACTATGAAAAAACAAAGAAAAAAGAAAACAAACCCCTCTAAAGTTGATGAACCCCGCAAACGTTTTAAGGACCATGATCTGCTAATCTGCACATGGAATGTCAGGACTCTCTACAGATCGAAAGAAAAATAGCGGGAGAAGAGCAGAAAGGAGAAGCGTATTTTCAGAAGAAACAAGAAAGAACAAGAAAAACGTGAGTGTGAAAAACTCGAGATGTTCAGGAGTCAGAATGAAGTCCGTAAATTTTACCAGAGTGTAAAACACCAGACTGATGGTTATGGTGCTGGCACATTCTCCTGCAAAGATCATGAAGGGAATCTGGTAACTGATACAGATAGCGTACTGAGGATCTGGAAGGAGCATTTCATGAAGCTCTTAGTAGCGAATATGGGCGGCGATGAAGATACACCAGAACCAATCGCAAACGACGACGTTGAATGTCTTCAACCTAGCCAAAGCGAGGTCATTAGTCGGCTAAAAAACAATAAAGCAGAAGGAGCTGATGGGCGAACTGTTCAACTGGTGGCGAAATGATGATAAGGAGTATGCATCAGTTAATTACCGAAATTTGGCAGGAAGAGAGCATACCCAACGATTGGAACATCAGCCTCCTATGTCCCGTACACAAGAAAGGAGACAAGACGGTGTGTATAAACTACAGAGGCATAAGTCTGTTCCCAATCGCATACAAAGTACTGTCGTGTGTACTATGTGAACGTTTAAAACTCATGGTCAATAACATAATCGGGTCATACCAATGCAGTTTTAGACCTGGTAAATCGATAATTCAGCAAATCTTCACACTGCGCCAAATACTGGAGAAGACCCACGAAAGACAGATCGACACATACCACCTGTTCGTCGACTATAAGGCCGCCTTCGACAGCCCAATTCGATCAAAGGTGTTCCAAGCGATGTCTGAGTTTGGTATCCCTGCAAAACTTATAAGATTATGCAGGATGACATTGGCTAATACAAGATCAGCTGTTAAAGTAGGAAAGGACCTCTCGGAACCTTTTGAAACAAAACGAGGTTTCAGGTAAGGTGACAGCCTATCGTGTGACCTTTTTAACATTCTATTGTAAAAGGTCATACGAGAAGCGAATGTATATACCGATAGAGATAAAATAGCACTATATACAATAAGGATATGATGTTACTGGCCTACGCAGACGATATTGATATAATAGGACGATCAACTCGATCCGTAACAGCCGCCTTTGCGAAAATTGAAATAGAGTCTGCCAAAGTGGGTCTGGCAGTCAACGGCGATAAGACAAAGTTTATGGTATCAACACGCAAGACGTCCAGTAGACTCGGACCAAGAGTTGATTTTCAGAACTACAATTTTGGGGTAATAAATGACTTTATTTACCTCGGCACCGCCATAAATAAAACGAACAACATCAGTTTTGAAATCAAAAGTAGAATAATATTGGCCAACAGAAGCTACTTTGGTCTAAGTAAACAGTTTAAAAGTAAAACCACCTCTCGTCAAACAAAATTTACACTCTACCAGAAACTGATACTAACCGTACTTATGTATGGATCTGAGGCATGGGTACTTGCGAAGGCAGATGAGGCAAAACTTGGTGTGTTGCGTTGACGGTGAATACCGACGTCGTATGAACCACGAGCAATACCAGCCGACCGACATCGATATAGTAAAACGTATCGAACTACAACGATTGCGTTGGCTGGGCCATGTCAGCAGGATGGATAAAGATGCCCCCGCCAAAAAGGCATTTGAATACGAGCCACTCGACGTGGGCGTATACCGGGGAAGGCCAAACCCCGCTGGAAAAACCAAAATGGGACTCAAACACGACGCTTGTCGATTGGCGCAAAGAAATTGAGAAAAAAAAAAAACGATTGCGGTGCTTCAAACGACTTTTATATGATCGTCACAGATGACGAATCTAGGATCTATGCGTGTGAACCCGAAACAAAGCAGCAATCGACAGTGGGGGTATTCGAAGGCGATCCAAATCCAACAAAAGTTTTTCATGGAAGAAACACTTCAAAGCAAATGAACTGACCATGTGGCGACTACACGGTTTGAGCAAGGTCGGACGGTTAATTCTGAGTGCCGATGTTGAAACTCCGCTGGGAAATTCAGCTTCGGGTATTCGATCGGCATGTATGTAGCGAGCGGCTGCAGCAGTGATGATGTCCCGAAAATTCTCTCAGCTACCAGAGTATGTGAGGGAATGGCCCGCTCTGTAAAGCGGTGATTGGTATGAGGTCGGGTGGCGGTCAGAGGTTATGAAGTCGGATGGTCTCTTTACGGAGAGGATGATCAGAAGATGGTCTGACCCAATGGAGATAAAGGATTTTTAAAACACATCGTTTATCAGACCGGGCGCCACAATTATGGTGTCTGGCGAGTTGTAGCAATCTCCACTATTCCCCGTAGAAGCGTGTTCATGCACCGTGCAAAATGCGGAGTTATCTATTTGCGCTGTACCCCTCTGGCCATTGTTTAGGAAGGAATGCCAAAACTCTTGTTCAGCATTGAAGTTCACTAGTACCAGACGTTTATTTTCCTCCAAAAGCGAACTTGTGTCGGGCATTGGTGGTATGTACACATTCAGCAGCTCTACCTCGGCAGCCCCACACTTTACTGCTACCCAAGTAAGTAAGGATCATTAGAGTCAAGCGAAATAGGTCTGTACTGAACAGATTAGTGTATAAAGAGGACAAGTCCTTCTCCTCCGCATGTGACTGTGATCTTTGTTTTTTATTGGATCGCAGCGACCATGATGTTCCTCCGACTCATACACTCTACGATTTCGCTAACTTTGTTACGGAAACCATTGCAATTAAATTGCAGGAATTGTGCATTTTCGGTGCACCGAATAGCAATATGGGGATGTAAGTGCTCAATTGTTGCTGTTGTGAGAATCGTATTCCGGCGATGAAGTTAGAAGTTAGAGACATGCTGGGAGTTGTTCGGGCGCAGCAAGCAGCAACATAACTCCTATCGCAGTATCCTGGTGGCGACATACATCCATTACATCTTACAGAAGTTGAGATATAGTGGATGCGAATCTGGCAATCGGAACAGATCTATGACCCGGGATTCTTTTGCATCCCGGCACGGACCAAAAGAGCTCGGAGCAGGCATTTCGGGACATACTGCCGATCCCATGGTGAAAAAGATATACTAACACAAACACATAATAGTTGGCCTGTCGGCCCTGGGATTGATGACTGTTTAGTCAGTTGCCTTGCGGATTATACATTTCGAAACCATCGACACATTAGGTCAAAGATGGTGCGGTGGCAGACTTTTTATAACCTCAGCCTTTAGGCTAACGTGTGATACGACCAAAATTGTGCCTCATCGAAATAATGGTTTTAGACCCCAAGTATGTTTGGACGAAATTCGTTTCAGATAATTTGGAGTCGATTTAGCAATGTCCGTCTGGCTGGTGCGCACGATAAATCTTGAACGGGTCAACCAAATTTTGGGTATCGTAATATTTTGTCCAAAACTTAATTTATGTTCGAAGATGGGCCACATCGGTCCACTCTTTCGGGTACCTTCCCCACAAAAGTTCAAACATTTTCAGTAAAATGGTGTGAACGATAACTCTCGAAGGGAGCAATCAGTTCGGTCCAAACTTTCCACATCGGATTATTCTTTCCAAATATAGATCGGGTTCGAATAAGGACCTCCCACACAAAATTCAAAACAATTGAAGTTTAAGAGTCTCTTTGCGGCTTATTTGACGAAGATACAATTTTTGCCCTGAGATAATGGGCATAAAGCTGGAAGAAGCCCTGACGACACCTACTAAAAGGGCAAATCCGCAAGATAACTCTCGCAGGGAGTTTCTGTTTGGTCCAAACTTTGCACATGATATTATTTCATCCAGTCATGTATCAGTTTGGAATATGGACTATATCGGTTCCGTCCTTCGGGTATCTCCCCCACAAAAGTTCAGAAATTTTCGGAAAAATACGAATTACGATAACTCTTGAAGGGAGGAACCGATTTGGTGCATACTTTGCATATGGTGAAATTTCTACAAAACATAGATGAAGTTGCAATATGGACTCGGTCCACTCCTTTAAAATTTCGGATAAGTTTAGTTTAAGACCTTCTCTCGATTTATGTTGTAAAAACATGTATTAGCTGCCTCCATTACTACTGTACAAGTTTTTCAGGGTCAAGCCCTTACTTCCTGAGAAAATAGCCCGAACGGTGTAAAAAATCCCTATGGCACAAGGTGTAGTGGCTGGAGCCCACGATAACTCTAGAACAAATTAGCCGATTCTCGAACAAATTAGCCGATTCCAAAATTTGGCCATCGTAATATTTTGCCTAAACTTAGTTTAAGTTCGCAGATGAGCCATATCGGTCCACTTCTTCGGTCATAGATGAAGTTTCTATATAGACTCTATCGGGTACACTCTTTCGGGTACTTCTTTCACAATATTTCGGATAAGTTCAGTTAAAGAACTGCTCTCGAATCACTTTGATTTTTGTTGTAACAACTTTATGTGTAGTTACCGGAGCGCACTAAAATTCTCGAACGGAAAATTTGGCATCCATAACATTTTGTCCAAACTTACTTCTATCGATCCATCCATTCCGCAAAAGCGCAAAAAATTTCTCTAAAGTGGTACTCATGCTTATCATGAAATTTAGTTTAACTTCGAAAATGACCCATATCAGTCTTGCCCTTAGGGCACCTCGCAGAAAGGGCTACACAATCTGAAAACTCCCTAATACATAATTATTGGGGAAAAGTATTTTGGTTGCGTTGCCATTATCCGATTCCATATTGTAGATTAGATTAATATTCCAATTCACACAGGCTGAGGATATATCTCTGTCGGCAAAGCCGACTGATACTGACTGACTGATACTTTTTTCCTTGTTTTTAGTTAAATCGGGCTACTTTATCTCATGGTCTTCCGCTATGCTCAGGAGTAGACATTTTTATACCCTCAGAATTGATGCTAACGTACCTAATAATGTACCTGATCGAAATAACGGTTTTTAGACCCCAAGTATGTTTGGACGAAATGTGTTTCAGATAATTTGAAGTTGATTTAGCCACGTCCGTCCTTCTGTCTGTCTGTCAGTCTGCCTGGTGCGCACGATAACCCTCGAACGGGTCAACCGATTCGGTCCAAAATTTATTTGGCTTTCGTAATATTTTGTCCAAACTTAGTTTAAGTTCGATGATGGGTTATATCGGTCCACTCCTTCCGGTACCTCCCCAACAAAAGTTCGAAAATGTTGAAAGGAGTAACCAATTTGGTCCATACCTTGCACATCATGAAATTTCTACTAGACTTAGATGAGGTTTTAATATGGACTAAATCGGTCCACTCCTTCCACACAAAATTTCGGAAAAGTTCTGTTTAGTGCCAAATCTCGAATCGCTTTGATTTTTGCTGTAGCAACTTGTATTCAATGCCCCCCATACGACGGTAAAAAGTTTTATCAGGGGCAAGTCCAAACTTCCTGAGAAAATAGCCTGAAAAGTTCAAAAGCCCCTATGACACCGTGTGTAGTGGTTGAAGCGCAAGATAGCTTTCGAACGGATCTGCCGATTCGATTCAAAATTTGACCTTCGCAATATTTTGTCCAAACTTAGTCTAAGTTCGAAGATATGCCATATCGGTCCACTCTGTCAGGTACCTTCCCCACCAAAGTTCAAAAATCTTAGAAAAATTGTGAGCATAATAACTCTTGAAGGGAGTGACCAATTTGGTCCATACGTTAAACATCCTAATATATCAGGTTCGAATATGGGCTATATTTGTCCACTCCTTTGGGTACCTACCACACAAAATTTTGGATAAATTCACTTTAAGAACTGCTGTCGAATCACTTTGATTTTTGTTGAAGCAACTTGCATTCGCCGCCTCAAATACGGCAGTAAAAGTTTTTTTCAGGGGCAAGTCCATACTTCTTGAGAAAACAGCCCGAAAGTTGTAAAAAAACCCTATGCCACCATATGTAGTGGCTGGAGAGCTCGAGCCGAATACTGCGTTCGTCCATACTTTGGATATCGTAATATTTCTTCGAATATTAGATGAAATTCGAAGGTGGTGCTTATAGGTCCACTCCTTCCGGTACCTCCCCCATCAAAGTTCGAAAATATTCGCTAAAATGGAACGCGCGATGTCTAATAGACGTAGCAACCGATTTGGTCCAAACTTTGAATCTTTAAATATTGTCTAAACTTAGTTTATGTTTAAATTTGGGCCCTATCTGTCCAATACTTGGGGTACCACCCACACAAATATTCAACATTTTTGTGTGGTTAAGGGGTCTGTTCGAGGATCCTTTGGACATTTTTACCGAAGGTTTTCCTAGTGGCCCTGTTTACAGCGATATTATGTTGTTCGTAGGCTTGTGTGATAAAAAAGCCCTATTTTTCGATATCTCCCGCAAATTTTTTGAGCTTTCATCCTATCCATATTTTTGTCGGTTTATACGCCCAAAATTTTAAAAATCCGCTAAATACATAAGTTTTTTTTTGGAAAAAAGGTATTTCTAACCTTACAGGCTGAGGGTATATCTCTGTCGGCAAAGTTGACTAATACTTTTTTACTTGTTTTTCAAAATATCGCTTTAGTTTTTTGTCACATACCTTGTTAAAACGATTTTGTACATTGGTGCGTATGACTAGTGTCAAGACGTATACGCCACCATAACAGTTAACTGCATGAAATTTAATTAATTTTTGTACTAAATTTTCTCCATTAATTTGCACACTCTTATTTTATAGGAAAAAAGTTTCTGTCAAAATAAACAGGTGCTCTTATTTTCTTATGAAATATAATACACAATAAAACGTTCTAAAGCACAGAAGCTACGAAAACTAAACATGTCATAAAAAATTATATTGGCAACCAAAAATAAATTTGTTTTTTTTTTCATTTCGTTCCATTTTACTACGAGTTTTATTAGTGTGTTCATATAAATATACAAATAAAAGCAAATCTACGTTACGTTTGTAGTTTCATTTTAAGGAACTCTATGGCAAGCAGAGCATCTAAGACAGATGGCATTTCTTGTTGCACAGTGTCGAAACATTGAATGATTGTAGAAAGCGAGAGAGATAGCAGAGTCATTTTGTTTTAAATATTTTTTGCTAAAACCAAAAAAGTAAAACTTAAAAAAAACAAAATTTATTTCATACTTACTTACAATTGGATCTTGGGATTTGTGCTGGTTGGCGGCTACCACTTACTTGTAGCAGTGCTGAGGGTGCTGTTGTTTGGTGGTTCTTAAAAACAAGGGAGCTTTGTTATCACCACTCAAGAGCCAAGTTTGTGTAATTGGTGATGTCATTGCTTTTTCTTTTGTGATTTAATAGATATGCTAGGTAATATTTTTATTTTTCTCTTTTTGGTTTTTATTTTCTTTTCAAAAAAATAGTGTTCAACAATTCAGCTTTGAGATGTGAGGTATTTTAAATTTGAATTTTTCTTTTGTTAGATTTTTATTTCTTTTTTGTTTCCGTTGAAAATTTAGTTATCAAAAAGAGAGTTTTTTTTGTGTATGTTTGTGTTAGTGAGTTGGCCTAACTTAAAAATCTGGAAATTCATCTAAAAAATAAAATTTTGCCAATTAAAAACATTGCAGATTTTTAATGTCAACAAAAATTTCAAAAATTATTAAATTCCATGTAGAAAAAACGGGTTTGGAATTATCATCTATTCAAACTACAAATGTTGGTTTTTCTAACATTCCAGTGTTGTTTTTTATTTTCTTATTTTTTACTACGAAAAAATTGCAGGTGCCATAAATTTAGGTAATCGGTTGTTGTAAAGAACTGCGGGAACTGGTTTTAGAATGCACAGCTGTTGCGTTATTAGTTTTTTTTTTGGAAATTGGTTCATTTCATTTGGATAGGTTCGGTTGTTCGGTGGTTGTATTTCAAGTTTTTTTTTTGGAATTTTGGGAATGGAAATATAGGAAAAATTTAATTATTTTCTTGTAACTGGCATTCATAAAATTTCGTTTCAAACATTTATAGAATTAAAAAAAATGTTAACACTGAGAGAGAAAAAGTTCAAATATTTTTACATTAATCAAAAAAGCGAGTTTCTTATGTGTATGTCTGACATATGAAAGGGTTATTTATATTAGGAAAACCTTAAATTTTTTATTAAAATTTACAAAAAATCCAAATTTTTACCGAATTTAAGTTGTAAAGATAAAAAATAAAAATTAAAGAAAAACTTACCTTACCTTGCAGACATCCCATAATTCATGTTTAAACTCCAAAAACAACTTGTGTCTCAGATTGAAGGTAATTATTTAAAGCAAATCGAATACTTTGGAAAAGACCTCTTGAGTTCTCTTATGGACACTCGATCTAATTTTAAGCTCAGTAGTGCAATTCTCTAACTCATCTTTTGAGTTATCGATAAAAATCGCAAAATTAAAATGGCAAGTTAGCGACCAAAAATAGTAGTCGGAAATATCGATTAATGTCAAACTGTCCAGCAACCACAAAACAACCACAAACATTAAGTTGCGCAGAAAGATCACCATTTTGATTTTCGAAAGATCAATTTAGGTATAATAAACGGTGGGTCTAGGATCATTATATATATTCATGATCATTATATTCATGTTTTATATTGAGGCTAATTTTTATGTGTTTTTGATGGACTTGTGCTGGCTAGAATTTTAAACCGCTTGGTATTGGAATTTTGTTGATGTACATTTTCGTCATTGGTGCGTATGACTAGTATCGCAACGTATACGCAACAAGAAAAAAAGTATTAGGCGGCTTTGTCGACAGCTAAATAATCTTAGCCTATAATTACATACACTGGTGTGCGAAATAATAGAGCCACAGAAGTTAAAACACATTAAACGTTTCTAAATCACTTCTGAAAAGTGTTTTATGGCGCAAATTGCATTTTTATAGTGGAACACTATCCCATAAATAAAATGCAGTCAACATTTGTCAACATTTGGGGGTTGACCTTGTATTAGGCAGGGTAGAGTCTGCAAAGAGGTGTGCGAAATAATAGAGCCACTTTAAGTAAATAAGACAATTTCTTAAGGAAATTTAAACTTGACCGTCAAAATCATAAGGAAAACTTTAGTTTTCCTTCCTAATATTATTTTCCTGAATGAATCTGCACCAAAAATTAAAATTGTAATTCCCCTTCTAGAGTTAATGGGGCTGAAAACCCATATGGACCCAGAATCAAAGATAATGTCCTATAAAGACCTCCAATATACTGCAAATATCAATAATATTTGTGATTGTGAAGAAAATGTGCTAAACTATTATCAAAAATAAGAAAACATCAAAAACCCGTCGAAAAAAGTTAATATTTTTATGATTTTAGATCAAAAAATGGGAGGTCCTGTAAGGAATATTACCCTTTGTAGCTCTTCTGCTCCAATAAACGAGCAAATAATGGATTGCTATTAACTCTAACAGATCTTAGGTGTTATTTAAGAACAGCCTAAAAAAATTATGGGTACAGAAATCACGAATCCTTAACATAAAGACAGAATATGTTTACACGTGATCGTAGACGAACGCGTGGGTTGGCCTATGATTGAACATTTTCCTTGTCAGGTGGTATAAAACTTATTTAATTTGAACGGACAGCTTTGGATATTATTTTCATTCACCACTGGTAGCCTGGACATTTAATAAAGCTAACCTCGATGTTTTAAAGGGCCTGAAATACTCAGCAATAAAGGAGGTAGCCAGAGATGGGTATTTTTCGAGAACTGTTATAAACATACTCTGTCTTTATGTTTAAGATTCGTGATTTCTGTGCCCATAAATTGTTTTATGCTGTTCTTAAATAACACCTAAGATCTGTTAGAGTTGATAATAATCCATTATTTACTCGTTTATTGGAGCAGAGGAGCTACAAAGCGTAATATTCCTTATAGGACCTCCCATTTTTTTGCTCTAAAATCATAAAAATATTAAATTTTTTCGACCGGTTTTTGATGTTTTCTTATTTTTGAAAGTAGTTTAGCACATTTTCTTCATAATCACAAATATTATTGATATTTTCAATAAATTGGAGGTCTTTATGGGACACTATCTCTGATTCTGGGCCCATATCGGTTTTCAGCCTCATTAACTCTAGAAGGGGAATTACAATTTTAATTTTTGGTGCAGGTTAATTCAGGAAAATAATGTTAGAAAGGAAAACTGAAGTTTTTCCTATGGTTTTGACGGTCAAATTTAAAATCCCTTAAAAAATTGTCTTATTTACTTAAAGTGGCTCTATTATTTCGCACACCTCTTTACAGGCTCTACCCTGTCTAATACAAGGTCAACCCCCAAATTGGACAAATGTTGACTGCATTTTATTTATGGGATAATGTTCCATTATTAAAATGCAATTTGCGCCATAAAAAACTTTTCAGAAGTGATTTAGAAACGTTTAATGTGTTTTAACTTCTGTGGCTCTATTATTTCGCACACCAGTGTAGATTAATTAATTAATTAAGCATTTTAACAAATTTTAATTTCTAAATAAATAACATTTTCGTGGCTGACATAAGAAGTTGTCGGAGTTTTTACAAAGACTACAGAAGTAAAAATCTCAACTTAACTACACTTAAGGGCAAGCATTTTAAAATTTGAAAATATGAAGGAATGACCCTATATATTCGACTGAAATATGCAACAGCGGATATATGAATAAAATTCACTTTACCTATTAAAAAAACACAATTTTGGACGGGTACTATTGAGGTTTTTAGAACATTTCATGGCTCATATCTCGGAAAGTATGAAATTCCCAAAAAAAAAGAAAGAAAAAAACGGCGAACTTTTTATACCCTCCACCATAAATTATATTGAAACCAGATATTACTAAACTCTTCAAAATACCGAAAATCGGGAGGTTCGTTGTATATGAATTTGTACCGACCATACTCAACGGAAATGTTTTGTACCCCCAACGAAGACGAAATACCAAATTTCAGTCATTTCGGTTAGATAATGCCACGATCCTCAAAATACCGAAAATCGGGAGGTACGTACCAACAATTCTCTACCGGATTGTTGTATATCCTCAACGAAGACCATATACCGAATTTTGCCCATTTCAGTAGACTAATGCGGCTAAAATCTTGAAAATCGGGAGGTACCGTTCTATGGGAGCTATATCAAATATCGTTCATTGGTAATGACATCAGTTGAGAACGGCTGGACTTTCTGTAAAATGTCCGTGACCCGACTTAGGTTTTTATGCAAAGAAGATTTGACCATGTCTACTTTTACGCCCACTTTTTTCAATTTTCAATTTTAATCTTTTCTACAAAAACTACTGAACTGATATTTCTGAAATTGTCAGGGAATGTACAGCGATGGCCCCTGGTGAAAATAGGCTATATATTTTGTTGAATTTTGGAAGGGGTGGGGTATTTCTATATCTTGCTATATCTTTATAAATAACAAATATATATACAGTCAACCAAAAAAGTCTACATACACCCTATAAATCTCGGGTTTTAAGGGTAAGGAAGCATTTTTATGAAAATCCAAGTACATAGTTCTATCTCATATCCCTAATAAACAATATTACATACAACAGAAACATATTCCATAATTCTAATAACGGTAAATTCTATAAAAATTAAAAAATTAATAGGGAAAAAGTGTACATACACCCAATGAAATATTAAGATTACCGTAAAATTTATGGAATAAGCAATACAAATTTTACATTTTATTGCTTTATCAAATGTCTCTGGTTGTCTATGATATATTTTAGACAAAATTGGAACATATTTGGGCTTTAATTGCCGTTATTTAGTGTCAGAATTCGCGTATAGCTCGTTAAGGCGGACCCTTGCAGATTTCTTTGAGTTTTACAGTCTAGTAGTTTATGAAACCCCAGAAAATACAGTGGGACTAACAATTTTGGGATCCAAGAGCGCTATGAAGTTTTTCTTGTGGATAATATATGCTCCTGAGCTTCGCTAAATATACGAATTCCGAGGATTATCATAAATTTTATAGTTTTCACAACATTCCAAGGGGCAAATTCGAATTACCTTGTAATAATGTCTGGTACAATCCTCGAGCATCCATTGAATAAGCAATGTTTCATTTCATCCGACATTTATAGCGCTTCAAGTGACCCTAACGATCATAATACGAGAGCATACTAGTTAACAGTGTTAATTTCATACAAATTGCATGTATTCTTTGGTGGTGCTTTTATTTTGATACTTTGGAAACTTTAGGAGCGAGTTTGTATAATAATATTGTACATTTCTGATTGAGTTAAGGTCCAAAATGTATTACAAGGTTATTCCAAGGTTCTTGCTTGTAATTTGACCCTTGGAATGCTGTGAAAACTATAAAATTTATGAAAAACTCAGGAATTCGCATATTAGCGAAGCTCAGGAGCATATATTATCCATAAGAACAACTTCAAAGCGCGGTAGGATCTCAAAATAATTAGTCCCACAGTATTTCCTGGGGTTTCATAAACTACCAGACTGAAAAACTCAAAGGTATATGCAAGGGTCCGCCGTGACGAGCTATACTCGAAGTCTGACCTTAAATAACGTCAATTAAAGCACAAATATGTTCCAATTTTGTCTAAAATATATCATAGACAACCAAAGACATTCGATAAAGCAATAAAATGTAAAATTTGTATTGCTTATTCCATAAATTTTACGGTAATCTTAATATTTCATTGGGTGTATGTACACTTTTTCCCTATTAATTTTTTAATTTTTATAGAATTTACCGTTATTCGTATTATGGAATATATTTCTGTTGTATGTAATATTGTTTTTTAGGGATATGAAATAGAACTATGTACTTGGATTTTCATAAAAATGCTTCCTTACCCTTAAAACTCGAGATTTATAGGGTGTATGTAGACTTTTTTGGTTGACTGTATATAAGCCTATGCTGTAATATAATATTCATGTTACTTGAAAAAATACTTGCAAAATACGAAGAAAATTTGGGGAAAAAATAAAAATTTTATTATTCTTATTTTGTTAACTTCTGATTTTATAGGAAAAGTTAAAGAACAAATGTTTCGAGTACTTTCGCTTTCTTGTCAATATATCGTTTTGATTTATGGTTATCGTATTGGCGAACATTTTTAGATTACACTATGCAACACTGAAAATGCAAACAACTTCTAGTATGCATTTTTTGAAAGTACATATTTAGACTACAAAAACCCTAGTAGGGTTTTGTCCTGTCAGATCCAGTTCGGATTTTATGGCCTCATCTAAACCGGGCTAAATCTACACTTTTTTGCATTTATCAGGCCTTTATCTCAGAAACGAATAGGAATTTGGCCTTACTGTCTTTAGCAATATTGTAGGCCTAACATAGTAGAAATTATCTTTTGAAACAACCACATAAGAAAAACTCCATCTAGGGCATCAAAATCTATAAAATATAGAAAATTTTACATAATTGCTGAAGTTCTGCTCAGTATCGGCTGAACTATTGGGAGTTGAACCAAGTAACCTTTTACAAAAATCTTCCAAATAAAGTTCTCAACTATTCTTTAGAACATTCTGAAACTCTAAAATGCTTACTTCATGTTGTTTCAGCGGTATTTTGCATCATATCTTTTACAACACGTATTTCAAACACAGTTCACACCAACAGTTTATTCTCGCATTTCGGATTTCACTACATTATAGAAATTTTTATTAAATCGTCGTTGAAAAATGTACTGAAAACAACGGCATAGAGGCATTTTACAACAATGACATGTTCTGAAGAGTTGCGTATTACATTCCAGGGAATATTTTTCCAACAGAAAATATTCAGAAAAAATTAACGGTTTTGGAGATACGGTGCGAAATGTATGGAAATTGTGGAATTTTTGCATATATTTTGCAATTTGAGGCAATAAATGTAGTTTTTGGAGTTCATTATTTCTCCAAACATTTTATTCTTGTCCTTATCTACAAATTTGCTTTAGAGGTCAGAAGAAGATTCGCGTTGGTTTCAGAGATATAGCCCCGAATTTCTTTAAAAACTCAATATTTAACCATGTTTAGATATGGTCATAAAATCCGAGCTGGATCTGACACAACAAAATCCAACTAGGGTTTCTTGTCGTTTGGGTGTGTACTTTCAAAAAATCCTCAGTTCCAATTGTTTGCACAAGATCACCTTAAAAATGTTGCACAGTGTTATTATATTAAATTAGAAGGAATTCCAACAGTGGCATTAAATTAAAATAAAGTTATATTAAATATGATAACACTTGAAACGCATATAAACCGCGTAATAATGGAAATGACATCATCGGCATTCGATTTTCCAACACAGAGAACGTATCTCTTTTATTTGTGAAAGTTTATTTGGTGACCACGAAGTAGCATCAGTTGCATATTAGGGTCGAAAAACAGTAAATGGCCATAATTTCCACGAAGTACATTTACATTTTATGCGCATCCGATTTCAATGATCACCAATAAAAAATACATCATTTTTTGCCGTTTCAGTGCGATCCATCAAGAAAAAAATTTATTATATACAGTCATGTATCAGATTAGAATGTGGACTATATCGGTCCACTCCTTCGGGTACCTCCCACACAAAATTCGGAAAAAGTGAAGTTTGAGAGCTCCTCTCGCATCGTTTTGATTCTTTTTCAGTAGGTTGTTCTAGCGGCCTCATTTACAACGGTACAATTTTTTTCCGGAGTAAGTTAATATTTACTGAGATAATGGCCCAAAAGCTCGAAAACCCTGCTGGCTCATACTAAAATGGATATTGTGCAAGATAACTCTAAAACTTTTTCAAAAATTTCTCCCAAACTTAGTTTAACGTATCTTAATATTTCGAGTCCTTTGTGAAGAAGTTTGGTTACTAAAAGTGATTGGTATATACATATAAATGATTTGGTATAGCCCCACATTGCAAAATTAATATCTTTTATATATAATTATTGTGTTTGGTTTTGTTGTTATACCCTCCACCATAGTATGGAGGATATATTAAGTTTGTTTTTTTCGTTTGTAATGCATTGAAATACTGATTTGCGACCCTATAAAGTATATATATTCTTGTTCAGGGTAAAATTCTGAGTCGATCTGTGCATGTCCGTCTGTCCGTCTGTGGTAATCACTCTAGCATCCACAAACATGGAGATAGGACGCTGAATGATGTCCGTCTGTCCGTCTGTGGTAATCACTCTAGCATCCACAAAAATGGAGATAGGACGCTGAAATTTTAGGAAAATTCGTCTTTTGTTTGCAGGCAGGTCAAGTTCGAAGATGGGCTATATCGGTCAACGTTTTGGTATAGCCCCCATATAAGGATACCCCCGATTTACGGTATTTTGACGTTTTAGCTACATTTTCAGACCGATTTAGCTATAATTTGAAATTTAGGTTTCTTAAGTCTCAATAAACTTATTTAACAAAACTTGTGGACATAGGTTCACGTTGTGGTATAGCCCCCATATATTTTTAGCAACATTTTCAGATCGATTTATCTATAAATTGACATTTAGGGTTCTTAAGTGTCAATAAACTTATATAACAAAAGTAGTGGACATAGGTCCATGTATTGGAATAGCCCCCATATAACGTTACCGCCCGATTTCAGGTATTTTGACGTTTTAAGCAACATTTCTAGACCGAATTAGCTATAATTTGATAGTTAGGGTTCTTAGTGACCAAAAAACTTATATTCGAAAAAATTATGAACTTAGGTCCATGTTTTGGTATAGCCCCAAAACAAACCTCCCGATTTTCCGCACCTTAGCTTTATTTGTTGGACGAACTTTCGGTAATTTGAAATTTAAGAGCCAACAAAAATTCTGCAACAAAAATTGTTCATTTAAGTTCATATTTTCATATAGCCCACATATAGGGGTACATCCGAACTAGTTGTTAATGACATTTGAAGTTCCCACGTTATGTACCGATTTTCGGTATTTTGGGGATTTTAGCTACAATTTTTAACCGAATTAGGATTTATTTGACATTAAATGCTCCCATCGAAAACTGTCAACATGGGTCCATGTTTTATTATAACGCCTATATAATGGTACCTGCCAATTTCTTGCCCACCAAAAATTGTCAACATACATAGTTAGATGTAGGCACCATAAAAAAGGGCCTCCCGAATAAAGTATTTTATGCACATTATCTGACATTTTAACGTACCCACTTAAAGTTTGGGACAGGAATAACAAGTAAAAAAGTATCAGTCGGCTTTGCCGACAGAGATATACCCACAGCCTGTATATATTGAAATAATTTTTCCCAAAAAACGTATGTATTTAGGGGTTTTTAAAAATATTGGGAATTTGAACGATCAAAAGTTTTGCGGAGGAGATACTAAAAGGAATGGATCTACATTGACCATTATGGAAGTGGATTTCCAGCCACTACATATGGTGCCATAGCGGGCTTTTACACCCTTCGGGATGTTTGCTCAGGAAGTATGGACTTACCCCTGAAACGTTTACCATCGTAATTGAGGCAGCGAATGCAAGTAGCTTCAACAAAAATCAAAGCGATTCGATAGCAGGTCTTAAAGTGAACTTATCCGAAATTTTGTGTGGGAGGTACCGGATGGAGTGGACAAATATAGTTCATATTTGAACTTGATCTATATCTAGTAGATATATTAGGATGTGTAAAGTATGGACCAATTCGGCCACTCCCTTCATGAGTTAGCGTATGAACAAATTTTCCAAACATTTTTGAACTTTTGTGGGGGAGGTACCTGAAGGAGTGGACCGATATGGCTTATCTTCAAACGTAAACTATGTTTGGACAAAATGTTGCTAACGCCAAATTTTGGACCGAATCTGCAGATCCGTTCTAGAGTTATCATGCGCTCCAACCACCACACACGGTGTCATACGGGTTTTTTGCACCTTTCAGGCTATTTTCTCAGGAAGTATGGACATGCCCCTAATGAAACTTGTACCGTCGAATGAAGGGCGGTGAATACAAGTTGTTAAAACAAAAATCAGAGCGATTCGAGAGATGGCCCTAAACTTTTCCCAAATTTTGTGTGGGAGGTATCCGAAGGAGTGGGCCGATTGAGTCCATATTGAAACATTATCTAAGTCTGGTGCACACTTTACGATGGGCAAAGTATGGGCCAAATCAGTTACTCCTTTCAAGAGTTATCGTGCGCACAAATTTTCCGAACATATTCGAACTTTTGTGGGGGAAGGAGTGGACCGATATATATCGGAAGGAGTGGACCGATATAGCCCATCTTCGAACTTAAACTAAGTTTGGGCAAAATATTAAGAAAGCCAAAATTTGAACCGAATCGGTTCATCCGTTCGAGAGTTATCGTGCGCACCAGCCAGCCAGACAGACGGATGGACATTGCAAATTGTCTGAAACACATTTGGTCCAAACATACTTGGGGTCTAAAACCATTATCTCGATGAGGCACATTTTGCCCGTATGAAAGTGTATATACCCTCGTTAGCATAAATGCTGAGGGTATAAAAACTAATTATTCCATTTTAGTTCAGAATAATTTATGGTGGAGGGTATGAAAAGTTCGACCCGGCCGAACTTAACGATTTTTATACCCTCCAACATAGGATGGGGGTATATTAAGTTTGTCATTCCGTTAGTAACTACTCGAAATAATCATTGTAGACCCCATCGTGCAATTCTGCATCGATATAGCCATGTCCGTCCGTCTGCCCGTCCGAACGGATTGACGTAGGTGGATGACATTTTGGGAAAATCTATTATATGTACGTAGGACTTTTGGTATTGAAAGCGGGCTATGTAGGTCCACGCTTTCGTATAGCCCCCATACAAAATTACGCATGACGCGTCGTGGTTTTAAGGAATTTTTAAAATATTTGCCCCATTTTACCACCGAATTGGTTGGAATTTGGTATTTTGTGTCTCCAGAGGCCAAAAAACATTCCTACCAAAGTTGGTTTATATAGGTCCACGTTTTGGTATAGTCCCCATACAACGCCCCATATAAAGTACGCGTCATTTTAATATATTTTGAATGTATTAGTCCCATTTGACAACAGAATCGGTTGTATCTTTGTATTTTGTGTTTCCAGAGGCAAAGAAACATTTCTACCATAAAATGTTTATATAGGTCCACGTTTTGATATAGCCCCCATAGGACGATATCTCCCGATTTTGGGTATTTTGAAGGTTTTTGGCCTCATTATCACACCGAGATGGCTTAAATTTGGTATTTAGTCTTCGTTGGGGGTATAAAACTTTCCTCCAGAAATTTGTAGGTATAGGTTCACGTCATCATATAGCCCCCATAGAACGGGACCTTTCGATTTTCGGTATTTTGAAGGTTGTGGCCACATTAATCCACCGAAATGGCTGAAATTTATGGTGGAGGGTATAAAAAGTTCGGCCCGACCGAACTTAACGCTTTTCCTACTTGTTTACTTGTACTTTCTTACTTGTTACTTGTTTATTTATTGGGAATGTATGTCTGAACATTGGTGCGTATGACCGCTGTCACAACGTGTACACATGAAGAACACTCATACAGTGTTGCTCAAAACATTTGAATCTAATGATTTTTTTTCCACAATTTGCAAGCTCTTCAAATGTTTGTAAGTCAGGTTAACTAAATAAGTGACCAACAATTACCAACCACGATAAAATTGCTCTATTCTTATCATGCATGACCTGATGAGCTGTTTCAAAATACCAGGGAAACAAACTATCTTAGCAGCCCAGCCAACAATTTTTGCCGATGGCTCTGATATCAGATTTTCTCCGAGTTTTCGTAACCTTTTTTTCCGAGTTCTCTACACAATCTCTGAAGGGAAATTTTTATTCGATTTTTTCCGATTAGTTTCCGAGTACTCTGCACATAATCTGAAAAGAAATTTTAATTCGTTTCTTTTTCTCACGAACAAAATTCCCGAACTTCGGTTGTTTGCATGCTGTAGCTTGTTTTTTAGTTATTTCGCACCAGTTAAGTAGTTAGACTATCGGAACAAATGAAAATGGGAAGTTTGCATACACGTTTTGTAAAAAGTTATTTATAATAAATATTGTTAATTCTATTTTAGATACGCCAAAGCGCTTTTTAATCGATACAGTCAGTGCATTGTCCCAATTTGAACTTGAATATCTCAAAAATGGTAAAATACCGTAAAGGTCATTCTTGTAGAGAATTTTCATAGCTACAACATTTTTTTCAGTCTCATTTTGATAGGACTTGCGGTTTTCCAGCAAAATCTCAAAAACCTAAACAACCCCTAAAAATGTCAACTTGAATCGCGATTTATTTAAAAAGCGTTCCGGCGATTTTTTTGTTTTTTGATTTTTCTCATCTATAAACATTGTATTTTCAGAATCCGCAAAAACTTCCTAGGTGTAAGCACTAGGGTAATGACTTTTTTACAACCTCATATCCCTGTATCATAGCGTGATGAGTTTTGCCATAAGATTACTTGAAGTCATAATTATAAGGTGATTCGGTGAAAAAACCTCACGCAAAAAATGATTTTAAAATTTGAATTTATCAAAATTATGGACAATTTTTTGAAGTCACTGTAAGCAGATATACAAATGAAAATAAACTTTAGAGTCACATGAGATAATTAAACTGGCAGAACATTTATTTCTCACTACAATTCGTAAAAATGTCGTAAAAGCTTTTATTTAAAGATATAACGTTTTAACAAAAAAAAAAAAAAAAAAAAATTTTAAATTTTTTCAAAGTGGTTTGTGCATGACCTTTTTCAATACTTGAATAAAATAAACATTATTATATTTATTAGTAGGCATATATATATGTATGTATATATATATATATATATATATATATATATATATATATATATATATATATATATATATATATATATATATATATATATTCATTCGTGCAACAAAAAATAATTTTTGAAAAAAAAATTTCTTATTTCATACGTTTTTCAAAAAATTATATTTTTAAAATCGATTTGTGCGTGAACTTTTTTTATATTTCAATGGAATAAGCGATAGCGTAGTGATTATTAGGCAAAAGTTCATTCATCCCTGCTACAGGAAATCATTTTTGAGAAAAAATGTCAAAAAGTCATAACCCTAGTAAGCACCTTCCATTTAAATTTGATTCAAGAGCACCGTGTTCTCTGTCCATTATCGAATGTTCTTTTAGAGTTTTTTTTCCGAAATCGTGCAGAAAATTCCCTTTAAATTTCCCTTCATTCCATTCGAGTTTTTTTACGAATTCGTTTAGAATTCGGAAAGGAACTCTAATGTTACTTCCGATTTTTTTCCGGCAAAACTTTCCGAATTTATGGGCACCTTCTCACAAATTTATTCCGATTTCGGAACGAATTCGGCATCAGAATCGGAAACTTGTGCAGAGTTTTGTTTTCAATTCGGAAAAAAATCGGAAAAAATTGTTAGCTTGGACATTACCAAAGCAATATTGGTGTGTGAGACTTCGCTAGATATAGAAAATAATGAAAACATATATTTCAATAAAATAGTTTTCTTTTGACAGTGTTTTCCTTTATAACAGTTTTCATTTCAAGTTTTCCCTTCTTTTTATACCCTACACCACTATGTGGGGAGGGTGTTATAAGTTGGTTTTGGCCAAAAAGTTTGTAACGCATCGGAATAATGGTCATAGACCCATAATTATATATACCAAAATGAATGTCTCGACGAGCTGAGTCGATCTGGCTATGTGTGTCCGTCCGTCCGTCCGTCCGTCTGTCCATCTAAACCTTGTAATCACGCTACAGGTCGCAACAGATCGGATCGTCACCAAATTTTGGGTGTTGATGAGGGTCCCGGAGGGGAAAAAGCCTATTGATTTTGGTGATGGTCGCATAATATTTAGGGGTCGTAATGAGCAAACAATTTATTTGGATAAAAAGGCAACGTTTTTTTCCAAAGGGAATATCTCAGCTTCTGTATTGGGTATATCAAAAGCAAAACCTGGCGATGAAAGTAGAAAATATCACCTTTCTAATGATGTTAAGTAGGATCTGGTAGGTCATCAAACAACGAAGATATCACAATAGTCGCGAATAAAACCCAAATTTTCATTTTTGCGATTTTAATTATAATGACAAATATCACAGCTTTTGTTGGGGACTTTCCAAAAGCAAAGCCTGTCTGTGAAAGTAGAAGATTCCATCTTTATAATGATGCAAACTAGGTCGGCGTGGGTGACCAAATTACGGAGATATCGCAATAGTCGGTAATACATCCCATTTATCCATTTTTTTGGAAATCACGCTACAGGTCGCAACTTTGATCGGATCGTCACGGAATTTTGAGGGTTAATGGGGGTCTCACAGAGGAAGAAGCCTATTGATTTTGGTGATGTTCGGATAATATTTAGGGTTCGGAATGGTTAAAAAACTTATTTGGATAAAAGACAACGTGTTTTTCCAAAGCGAATATCTCTGCTTCTATAAGGGGTATACCAAAAACAAAACCTGGCAATGAAAGTAGAAAATATTGCCTTTCTAATGATGTTTAGTAGGTTCTCGTAGGTGATCAAACAACGAAGATATCACAATAGTCGCCAATAAAACCCAAATTTTCGTTTTTGCGATTTTAATTATAATGACGAATACCACACCTTTGGTTGGGGACCCTCTAAAAGCAAAGCCTGACTAAGTAAGTGGGAAATCCCATCTTTAAAATTATGCAAAGTATGTTGGCGTAGGTGGTCAAATAATAGAGATATCGCAATAGTCGGTAATACATCCCTTTTTTCCACTTTTTCTGCGATCACACTACAGGTCGGAATTCATCATGAAATTTTCTAACAGAGATAGAAACATATTGATGTTGGTGATGTCGACAGTAGTCAAAAATAAAATTAAATATGAATTATCTTGGTTTAGTCCGCCTTAAGTCATTTGGTATAAAAGCCAGATAGGTGAAAACTTTCGTATCTCCATAAAAGAAATGTTTTCGAGTGAAAAGATTATTCACAGAGGTAGTGGTGTAGGGTATCACATAGTCGGCCCCGTACCGACTATAACCTTTTCTCACTTGTTCACTTCTTGATTTTTTACCTTAAAATTTTAGTACACTATTTTTTCTATGTGTAAACTTACCTTCTTTTGACAAAAAATAATAACAATCAAAAAATAAAACACAAAAAACAAAACTTTTTTTTCGAAATATCAATACAAAATTTTTAATATTTTCTTCATCTTTTGGTCTACTTCGATTGCCATACAACAACAACGACTATGTCGTAAAATACAAATTAAAGAAAAAGTGTATAATTAAAAAAGATTACAAGTGAGATTGAGAGTAAAACCAAAAAAGGTGCCATGCTGTGAGATTAACATTTCCAAAAGAAAGAGAGAGATAAGATATTGGCTACATTTTACAATTGAAACTTTACATTCTTAACATATTTGAGAAACAGAGAGAGAGTTGAAAAAAAGAGAGTGAGGGATATGATTGTGTATGTATTTCAAATTGAAGTATTGAATTTGGGGATCAGAAGCAAGGATGGGCAATAATTTGGTTCCATGAAAAATACAATTATCACACCGTTAATACTGGGATTAATACTCGTTGCCGCCCCGAAGGTTTTCATTAAACCAATGGAAGGGAGAGAGAGAGAGATACTAGGCACCATTACTGTGCTATACAATTGGAACTACTCGAACTTGAAGCAGAGTTTTTATTTTTGTTGCGACTTCGTGTTGAAGAACCGCAAAAACCTCCAATCTTTTCATTTGCCATTAAAGATGAGGCATTACTGACCTCTTCAGGCTGTAAAGGTGACACATGGGCAGTGGCTCTATGGGATTTCCATAAATGCCATTTGCGTAACCAAATGCTACCAGAAGTGGTGGTATTACAATTGGGTACATTGTTGTTAATATTTTGATTATAATTATTATTATGTTGATTTGTATCTCTGCTGGGTACCACAGCATTGGCCATGTGGCCCCAGGTGGCCTGGGTACCGCGTGGATGCAACACCAATTGAGTGTGCAGCCGTTTCACCATACGTGAATCATAATTCTCCACAATTATTATGGGTGTGGGCACTTTACTTTGGCGTTTTTCATTGGAATTTATGGGGCATGGACTAGCTTCCTGGGGTTCTTGCCCTGGACATGTTACATTAAGATTACTCAATACCTGCGGCTGTAGCGATTGGCAATTACGTTTCTCCATTAGCCTTGACTTAAGACTACGCCAGCGAAAAAAGCTGCGTAAACGTTGTCGACGATCTTGAGCCAAAGTGTCGTGGAAATCGCCATTCCGTATTTGTTGGATATCTTGGACCAAATCTGGAGAATTATTATTGTAGTTCGAAGGATAATGGGTCTGGGTACCAGTGTGATGGACAGTATGGGATTGTTGCATCTCTTTATGCAGATGGGAGTTATTGTTTTTGGGATTGCCTAAATTTGGAAATTTATAATTTTGTTGGTGATGATGTGGAGAGGGAGGTGGGGTATTGTTGTTATTATTTTGATTGTTGATGTGTAATTTTTGCTGTTGTTGTTGTTGGTGGTGATGGTTGTTGTTGCTGTTATTGCTATGGAAATTTAGTGCCTTGTAACTACTGGTGATCCATGCGTGCATAGAAACAGGTCGTAAACGTGCCGTGGGAATTGGTGAGGGTGGCGGTGTTGGCATGCTTGAGTTCGGTAAGGCTAATCTATGGATTTGATCGTAGGATGCTGATAACATACCTGTGCGCTCATCATGATAATCATCATCATCCGAACTTTCCAGACGATCCTCAACCAATGAAGTCTGTCTCGAAAGACCCTGTTGGTGTTGTGGTTGTTGTGGTGGGATGGGTGTTGTTTCATGTGTTTGTGTGAGTGTGTGTTGTTGGCCAAATTTGTATAAGTTGAAATTTTGCAAACACAGTTTTGTTGTAGTTTTGATTGTTGTTGTTGACACAGAGGTGCAAGTGTTGTTGGTGTTATTTTCCACATTGTTTTTTTGTTGGATTTTTGTTTTCAGAAGTAAGGGGAAGGAAAAAGAAACAAAAAAATTGTATAGAAGCCAAAAATACAGAAAATAAAAATAGTGTTTTTTTTTTTGATATTTGTTCGATAATACATATGTATTTTTTTTAGTATTTAATATATAATTATGTTATGGTTATAATAATTGAATGTGATGTAAAAAAGCTTAAAAAATATATTAGACAACAGTATTAAGCGGAATCTAGTGGTTATTTTTTGGTCGCCTTTAACGGCGAACATAATGGTGTATTTATTTGCGATTAAGTATGTATTTAATGTTTAATGTGGATGGGGACTTTATATAGGAGCAAAACTAGCTCTTTTTATATGAACAGAAGGAGGTATTTAAGGACGACGTCTCCAATCTTTATAGAAGAACAAACGGAAGTCTTTATACATAACTTTTGTAGGCCACCAGAAGGGGGTCTTTATAGACATGAAAAAGGGGGTGTTAACAGACGACAAAAATTAGTCCTTCAATGTATACGACCAGTAGAGAATTTTTATAGATGACATGAACGGCATACTTTTACCAGAAGAGCATTTGAATGTGACCACAAGAGAATCTTTGTGGGCGACCAGGAGGGAGTGCTTATAGAAGACCTTTATAGTCAATAAGAGGAGAGTCTTTGTAGGGTTTCTATAAATGCAAGACAGTATAAGGTCTTCTGGAGCCTTTCCATAGACGAAGGTTTTGTGGAGGCCTTCTACAGACAAAAGACCTTTTAAAGGTATACTCTAGACAGAAAATCTTCGAAAGGTCTTATATAGAAAGAAGAAATTCTAAAAGTCTTCTTTAGACTGAAGACCCCCTTAAGCTCTTCTATTGACAGAATACCCTCCTTAAGGTCTTCAAATGACCGAAGATCTGCCAAAAGTCGTCTTAGGACAGAAGGCCTTCTACAGACAGAAGACCTTCTTAAGGCCTACTATAAACGGAAGGTCTTCTTAAGGTCTTCTATAGATAGACAAGCTTCTAAAACCTGTAGACAGAAAGTCTTTAAAGACAGAAGGCCTACTTAAGGTTTTCTATAGACAGAATACCATCCTAAAGGTTTTCAAATGATCGAAGATCTTCTAAAAATCGTCTTAGGACAGAAGGCCCTTCTTAAGGCCTACTATAGACGGAAGTCCTTCTTAAAGTATGCTAAAAACAGAAGACCTTCTAAAGTCTTCTTAAGGTCCTCTGTAGATAGAATAACTTTTTAAGGTCTCCTAGGTCTTAAAGGTCAAGAGGTATTCTGTTGACTTAAGGTTTTCCCTAGACATAAGACCTTCTTCTACAAACCGAAGATTATCTAAAGGTCTTCTAAAGACAGAAGACCTTCTTAAGGTCTTCCATAGACAGAAGACCTCCCACACATCTTCTGTAAACCGAAGAGCATTTAAAGCAGAGCTCCGATTTGCTCGAGTTAAAGTACTCGCGAGTGGGAGTATTCTAAGAGTGCGAGCAAAAAGTCCGATTTGCTCGTTTTTATTCGCGAGTGAAAAGCACCTGCGAGTGGGAGTACTCGAAGAGTACATGTTTTAAAAGAAGTTTACTCTCCACTCTTTTGTTTTATTTGCGAGCACTCGCGAGTACTCCTGGTTTAAAAATAAGAGTGGGAGTGAAAATACTCGAAATAGAGTAAAGTCGAGTAGGAAAAATGTATTTATTTTTTTCCGTTTGTGTGTTCGTGTGGGTGGTAGCGAACAGTTTTTGATATTGCTGTGGACCGAAGGTAGATAGGGCAAGTTGTTCGGAGGAGGGTGGTCGTAAGTCCGGAGGATGGTGAAAGGAGGTTCGGAGGAGGGTGGTCGGAAGTTCGGAGGATGGTGGTAGGAGGTTCGGAGGAGTGTGGTCGGAGGTTCGGAAGTTCCGAGGAGTGTGATCGGAGGTTTAGAGGATGGTGGTCGGAGGTTCGAAGGAGAGTGGTCGCAGGTCCAGAGGAGGTTGTTCCGAAATTCGGAAGAGGGTGGTCGGAGGTTGTTCGGAATTCCGAACTCCAACCTCCGACCACCCTGCTCCGAACTTCGGAACAACCTCCTCTGGACCTCCGACCACCCTCTTCCGAACTTTGGAACAACTTCCTCTGGACCTCCGACCACCCTCCTCCGAACTTCGGAACAACTTCCTCTGGACGTCCGACCACCCTCATCCGAACTTCGGAACAACCTCACCCTCCTCCGAATTTCGGAACAACCTCCTTGCCTGTAGAAGACATCTAGAGGTCTTCTGTCGTCTATGGGTCTATAGAAGACATCAACTGGTCGTCTGTTGTATATAGAAGACTTCAAGAGTTTTTTCCGTTGTATATAGCTGACCTCGAGGTGTCTTCTGTTGATTACAGAAGACCACAAGAGGTTTTCTGTTGTCCATAGCAGACCTCTAGAGGTCTTCTGTTGTCTATAGAACATCTCAAAAGGTTTTTCGTTATCCAGGCAGACCTCTGGAGGTTTTCTGTTGTCTATAGAAGACCTCTATAGGTATTCTGTTTTATATAGCAGACCTCAAGAGGTCTTCTGTCGTCTGTAGAAGACCTCAAGAGGTCTTCTGTTATCTATGGAAGACCTATAGAGGTTTTCCGTTGTCTATAGCAGACCTCCAGAGGTCTTCTGTTCATTATTGTAGACCTCAAGGGGTCTTTTGTTGTCGATGGCAGACCTCAAGAGGTCTTCTGTTGGCTATAGCAGATCTCAAGAGGTCGTTTGTTGTCAGTAGGAGACCTCTAGAGGTCTTCTATTGTCTATAGAAGTCCTCAAGAGGTCTTCTGTTATCTATGGAAGACCTCAAGAGGTTTTCCGTTGACTATAGGAGACCTCAAGAGGTCTTCTGTTGGCTATGGCAGACCTCAAGAGGTATTTTGTTGTCAGTAGGTGATCTCTAGAGGTCTTCTGCTGTCTATAGAAGACCTCAAGAGGTCTTCTGTTGGTTACAGCAGACCTTAAGATGTCTTTTGTTGTCAGTAGGAGATCTCTAGAGTTCTTCTGTTGTCTATGGAGACCTCAAGAGATTTTTCGTTGTCTATAGCAGACCTCAAGAGGTCTTCTGTTATCTATGGAAGACCTCAGGAGGATTTCCGTTGTCTATAGCAGACATCAAGAGGTTTTCCGTTGTCTATAGCAGATCTCAAGAGGTATTCTGTTGGCTATAGCAGACCTTAAGATGTCTTTTGTAGGAGATCTCTAGAGGTCTTCTGTTGTCTATGGAGACCTCAAGAGGTTTTCCGTTGTCTATAGCAAAACTCAAGAGGTCTTCTGTTGATTACGGAATACCACAAGAGGTTTTCTGTTGTCCATAGCAGACCTCTAGAGGTCTTCTGTTGTCTATAGAAGACCTGAAGTGGTAGAGGTAGAGGTCTTCTATTATCTAGAGCCGATCCCAAGTGACCTTCTGTTGTCTGTAGAAGACCTCAAGATGTGTTTTGTTGTCAATGGAAGATCTCAAGAGAACTTCTGTTGTGTATAGAAGACCTCGATAGGTCTTCTTTTGTCTATAGAAGACCACAAGAGGTATTCTGTTGTCTATAGCAGACCTCAAAAGGTCTTCTGTTGTTTATAAAACACCTCAAGAGGTCTTCAGTTGCCTTTAGGAGACGTCTATTTTCAAATGAAGACCCCAAGAAGTCCTCTGTTGTGTATGGAAGTCTCCAAGAGGTCTTCTGGTGTCTGTGAAAGACCCCAAGAGGGCCTCAAGCGGACTTCTGTTGTCTACAGCAGACCTCAGTAGGACTCCTGTTGACTACAGAAGACCTCTAGAGGTCTTCTGTTGGCTATAGCAGACCTCAAGAGGTCTTTTGTTGTCAGTAGGAAACCTCTAGAGGTCTTATATTGTCTATAGAAGTCCTCAAGAGTTCTTCTTTTATCTATGGAAGACCTATAGAGGTTTTCCGCTGTTTTCTGATGTCTATGGAGACCTCAAGAGGTTTTCCGTTGTCTATAGTAAACCTCAAGAGGTCTTCTGTTGATTATTGCAGACTTCAAGAGGTCTGTTGTTGTCTATAGCTGACCTCGTGATGTCTTCTGTTGATTACGGAATACCATAAGAGGTTGTCCATAGCAAACCTCTAGAGGTCTTCTGTTGTCTATAGAAGACCTCAGGAGGTAGAGGTAGAGGTCTCCTATTATCTAGAGCCGATCCCAAGGGGCCTTCTGTTGTCTGTAGAAGACCTCAAGATGTGTTTTGTTGTCAATGGAAGATCTCAAGAGAACTTCTGTTGTCTATAGCAGACCTCAAGATGTCTTCTGTCTTGACTACAGAAGACTTCAAGAAGTTTTTCGTTGTCTATAGCAGACCTCAAGAGGTATTCTGTTGTCTCTAAAAAACCTCAAGAGGTCTTCTGTTGTCGATGGAAACCCTAAAAAGTCTTCTGTTGCCTACAGGAAACTTAAATAAGTCTTCTATTGCCTTTAGAAGACGTCTATTTTCCGTTGTCTATAGCCGAAATCAAGAAGTCTTCTGTTGTCCATAGCAGACCTCTAGGGGTCTTCTGTCGTCTATGGGTCTATAGAAGACATCAAGTAGTCTTCTGTTGTCTATAGAAGACCTCATGAGGTTTTCCGTTGTCTAAAGCAGACCTCTTCTGTTGTTTAAAGAACACATCAAGAGGTCTTGTGTTGCCTATAGAAGACCTCAATAGAAGACGTTTATTTTCTAATGAAGACCCCAAGAAGACTTGTGTTGTTTTTGGAAGACTCCAAAATGTCTTTTATAGACAGAAGATTTTCTTATTACCTTATATAGACAGAAGACCTACTTAAGTCCTTCCATAGACAGAAGACCTTCCTAAGGTCATCTATAGACTTTCTTGATGCCTTCTGTAGACAGAAGACCTTCTAAAAGTCTTCTATAGACCGAAGATATTCTTTAGGTGTTCTATAGATATGGAAAGCCATAAGAAGGTTATATGGCTTTCCATAGACAGAAGGCCTTCTTAAGGTCTTATATACATATGTATATAGTACACTTTCATAAAGCTTTCTGTAGACAGAAGACTTTCTTAAGGCCGTCTATAAACAGAGGACTTCTAGAAGACCTTCGCTGCGTAGCTACTTCAAGAACTCCCTCAAAATCTACTGCACATTACCGTCCGCTAGAATATTAACTGTTGTCTAATACAATTTAATTTAAAATAAATAAATAAACTTAAAGGAAATAATAAACGAGAAAACTTTTTCTTTGCGGTGAAAGCTTTGTGTCTCAACAAATCACCAAGGAGAGAAAATCAAAAAGAATAACAACCGAAAAACAAAATTCCAAAAAACACAGAACTGAAATTCATAGACATTAAAGCAGTTATTTGTTTTATCATTCATTCACTTATTCAGTTATTCAATATTCGTTTAAATATTTTAAGCAAACAAGGCACTGTACTCCGCCTAGGGAGTAGCTCTAAGTTCTAGAGATATTTGGTTATTAACTTTTGTAAATTTATTTGCATAACGGCAACTGATTGGACATCACAAATCACAAACAGTTAATATATTTATTTATATATAATATTTAATAGTATTTTGTAAGTTCTACAAGTTGTTGTTTTTTATCGTTCTACAAAGCTTTTACCTTAAGTTTTATGCAAAAAAAAAACGAAAAATGCTTTAATTCTACTAAAAAGCTTGATTTAGTTCTATAAAGGAGATATGTTGCACTTACCGCATTGTGTCTTCTTCGTGGTGGTGATCGTTTATTCCACAAAGCTTCTAATTGATCGAAATGTTGTGATTGGGCCAGTGCAGCCTGTTCGGGACCCAAATTGGTTTGTGATGTTATCGTTTTCATTTCGGCTATTTTGGAAATTTCCTCCATACTGGCCGAGACGGAGAAACGTCGCTTTAGCCGTTCATCAACCTGGGCCATCATTACCGATGCCGTCAGATGACCGTATTTCTTTTGCCAGGTATAGGTGTCCAATGAGACCTCCTTCTTGAGCAGACGTTTCATTTGTCGCTTTGGTCCTTGCGGTCGAAGATCTAGTAAAAAAGAAGGAGTAACATATTTAGAGAATTTCTTGAAAATATTCAGTTTCTGGATTTGAATTTTTTAGATTTTTTTACAAGCTGAAGTTTTTCTACCACATGGCTAGGCCTTCAAAAGGGAGGACTTTGAAGACCACCAGAGGGGTGTTTGTTATAGAGGACCAAAGGGTGTCTCTATATGTCTCGTCTTTATAGACGATCAAAATGGAGTTTTATGGCCGAGCTGAAGGAAGCCTTAGTTGGCCAGAATGGAGTCTCTGCAGACCAGTATGTCTGCATAGACCTTCAGTAGTTAGCCTTTATAGATAAATAGAACAGTGCTTTATAGATGTTCAGAATGCAGTCTTCGTAGGCGACAAGAAAAGAGTCTTTATTGACGACCAGAATTGAATCTGAAAAGTCGGTCTAAGGAGGTACATAACCATCCCTTCAGGTCGTCTATAAAAACCATCTTCTGCTCTTCCATAAAGACCAATTTTTGCTCGTCTATAAAGTCTACTACCAGCTTGTTTATAAAGACATCCTTCTGCTCGTCCGTAAAGACTACTTTATGCTCCCCGCCTTTGGTCGTAATTCTCCCTCCAGCCCCTCAAAGAACCCCTTCGCTTAAAGACAGACAAAAAACTTCCATCCTTACCTTCCACATCTCTGGCGGGTGCTGAATATGTTGGCAGCTTAATATACTGCGCCGGTGTGTTGTGCAGGCAAATAACGGGCAAATTAAAACTATCCACCAACTGGACCAATATTCGCGAACAATCCATGCTAATATCGAAACGTGGAAAGGGAACATGTAACTGCAACGAAGTCAAGGCCAAGCCACGTTTTGTTTCCCACACAATGAGAGTCTTGTCATCGCTACCCGACACAGCCGTTGAACCATCGGCCGAGACTTTAACACCAATCACCGGTGCCAAGTGGCCAGCCAGTGTGTGGATCTCATCACCCGTATGCAGATCCCATATTATTAAGTTGGTATCCTTTGAACCAGAGGTGACCTGGGTTTTATTTGTCACCGACACTGCCACACAAGTCACGGCATCTGAATGCCCCACCAAAACTTGGGCCAGCTTGCCACCCGTTGCCTGCCACACTTTCAACGACATATCACGAGAACCCGTTATTATATACAAACTGTCAGCGGTTATGGTAAAGCAGGTAATTTCATCGGAATGTGATACCGAATATTTTTCATCTTCCCGTGTGAGAGACCATATTTTCAGGGTATTATCACCATTTGTGGAGACGGCAAATTTCATGTTATTGGTGGCGGCCAGGAATTTATAGGGACCCTGAATGGTTTGCAATAAATTACCACCCTCGGTCATCCAAATGTAAATCAGGCCATCACGATCGGAGGACATTGTTCTCCGCGAATCCATTAGCACCACTACACTGCAAATGGGCGCCACATGACCTTTGAAAGTGTTCGATATTGAACCACTTGCCAAACTCCAAACATGGACCATACGATCATCACTGCCCGTAGCCAAATATTCTCCATTCGGGGCAAACATTAGACAGGTAATGGGAGCTGCATGGCCATCATAGGTGGTCTGATATTCGGGGGTATTTATTTGCATTATATGGACATGGCGACCCGATGCAATGGCAACCAATTGCGAATCGCGCGATACATCAAAACAGGTAATGGGCGGTAGTGTGGTGGAAGGTGAACGTTGCGATTGTGTGGCCCGTTTAAGGGAACGTTTTCGTTTCTGATTGTGCGAATAGGGGTGGACGTAGAGTTCTTCGTTGCGGAACGAATAGAAGGTGATTTTGTTGCCACCCACAGTGATGAGAAAATCATCATTGTCCATGGCATAGAGAGCAGTTACGGGGCCAGGATTGGGTGGCATTGATCGTATCAGGCGACCGGAATGCATGTCATATATCAATGCTCGGGTATCTTCGCAACCCACCACAGCACGTTGACTATCGCGGGCAATGGAAATTGTACGTATCTAAGGGGAGTAGAGTAAAGAATATCGACAATAGGTTTGAGATGTTGCTGTTTATTAAGTTTGTTTTTACGGAACCTGATATTTTACTTACCCTCGACTTATGACCCTTTAGGGTGTAAAGTTCCTTGCCTGTAGCCAAGGTCCTTACATAAAGACCATTATCATCACAATGTGCCAATAAAAATACCTAAAACGAATAAAAGGAGAAAAGGATATTAGGCATAGAAATTAAAGGCAGGACATAACATATTTTATATTCATGGCAAGGATAATCCTATGTTTGTTCTTTGCGGTTCTCACAGCTCAGAATAACCTCCTCGTCAGCTTTCCGACACATTAAAAATTCGGTCTAGCTGTTGCAGAGGAATTCAGGCTCAAAATTAAAAATTTGAGTTTTTTATATTTTGCATCAAAATATGAGTGTTTTTGATTTTTTAATAAGTTCTAACTAATTAAAAAAGTCAAACCCCAATAAACAAACCATAAAAATTCAAAAAATTAAAAAAAATCATTTTTTTTTTAAATGTTTTAAATTTTTTTTTTCAAAAACTAGGAGGGTTGGCGTTTTTTGTTTGGGATGACGACTTCTATTTTGTTTTTCAAAATAGTCAGGCTTAATCCCATAGTTGTTGTTTTAATATTTTATTAAAACAACTTTAATTTATTAGTGGGAAAAAATTGGCGATGTTTACCAAGGGGTAAGGCAGGGAATACTATAGTTTCAGATCTCGCCACAGATCTTCATCAGTTCCCTTATTTCTTGTTTTTCAACAAGAAACTTTTTATACCCAAGTGTCAATTGCTAGCTCAAATAGATACGTGCGCAAAGAAACACTCTGATCGAGAATTTCTTTGGCACTACCTAAACTCTAGCAACTTCACTTGCAAACAAATCCAAATTTTTCCCACTGCTATGCGTTCGTCGATTCTCGACGAAAAAGCACATAACTAATTTGTTGGTATTGCATACTACAGCAATAAACAACATTTTGAATTTGCCCGGTCTCACAATTAGGAGGGTTGGCGTTTTTTGTTTGGGATGACGACTTCTATTTTGTTTTTCAAAATAGTCAGGCTTAATCCCATAGTTGTTGTTTTAATATTTTATTAAAACAACTTTAATTGAAAAAAATATTCCTTGGGTTTTTATACAACTCTTATAAAAACTCATTTGTTAAAAAAATTTCCATTTGTGCGAAAATGCTATAATTTATATTGGAAACGGTATGAAAAAAAACACATTTTTATCCATGTAATTTCAAACAAGTAGGAAAAGCGTTAAGTTCGGTCGGGCCGAACTTTTTATACCCTCCACCACAAATTTCAGCCATTTCGGTGGACTAATGTGGTCACAACCTTCAAAATACCGAAAATCGGAAGGTACCGTTCTATGGGGGCTATATGATGGCGTGGACCTATACCTACAAATTTCTGGGGGAAAGTTCTATACCCCCAACGAACACTAAATACCAAATTTCAGCCATCTCGGTGTGATAATGAGGCCAAACCCTTCAAAATACCGAAAATCGGGAGATATCGTCCTATGGGCGCTATATCAAAACGTGGACCTATATAAACATTTTATGGTAGAAATATTTCTTAGCCTCTGGAAACACAAAATACAAAGTTACAACCGAATCTGTAGTCAAATGGGACTAATACATTCAAAATATATTAAAATGACGCGTACTTTATATGGGGCGTTATATGGGGGTTATACCAAAACGTGGACCTATATAAAACAACTTTGGTAGGAATGTTTTTTGGTCTGGAGACACAAAATACAAAGTTACAACTAATTCGGTGGTAAAATGGGACAAATATCTTAAACATTCCTTAAAACGACGACGCGTCATTTTGTATGGGGGCTATACGAAAGCGTGGACCTACATAGCCCGCTTTCAATACCAAAAGTCCTACGTACAAATAATAGATTTTCCCAATATTTCATCCACCTACGTCAATCCGTTCGGACGCTAGAGTGATTTCCACAGACGGACGGACATGGCAATATCGATGTAGAATTGCACGCTGATCAAGAATATTTATAGTCTGTGGGGTTTACAATGATTATTTCGAGTAGTTACAAACGTAGTGACAAACTTAATATACCCCCATCCTATGGTGGAGGGTATACAAATTTAAAAAAGTGTTAAACGGACGGAACGGTATGGGTACAAAAGTATAACAACACACTCTCGGGCATCATTCTGTGTAAATGGAAATTTGTTCCAAGCTGTTCCCTAAAAGTTCTAGTCCAATAAACTTGGAATTTCCCTAAAATGTAGTACCTAAGGAAAAATAAAATAGCTCACTTCGTATAAACGCTACGGCAATTTATTAAAACGACAACAATCCTACCTGCTTAACAGAAAACAATAAACACAATATCTGTTTCTGGGAAATAGCTGTTTCTTTCTCCAGAAATTTGCAAAAACTACGTATTTTCCAAATTTGGGAAGCATTTTGCGTCTTTAGGAGCACGCTACGCCCAGACATTCCCATATTTGGATCTAATTTTTTGCTTCCCTTAGTTTCAATATGTTTACTATCGAGTCCCATGTAGAAATTAAAAATCGGTGACAACAAAAAATAGGGATTTCTGAAAAACAGTGTGCCGGTGACATTGAAAGCAACCTAAGTTCAGTCCACGATGTGCGTGCAGCCTACACCAAACAAATCACCCGAAAAGGATACTAGATGATTTGCAATGAGTGTCACGAGTGAATATATCAGAGATGCTCAGACATAAGGAAGTAACGAGGCTACAGTAATACCTATAAGTGTCTATTTTCTGTTAAAAACCAAGGTTTATGGCGCCTTTGGCTGTTCCTAAAAATCTTTTTAAAACCTACGTATATGGGGCCTTTGGCTTTTTATAAAAATTTTACAAAATCCAGGTCTTTTTTCAATTAAAATTCTTAAAAAATCAACGTTTTTTATTAATCAAAAATGTTTAAAAACTCCACGTTATTTTATTAATCAATTTTGTTCTTTTAAATCCACGATTTTCTATTAATCAAAAATTTTCAAAACAAAATCCACGTTTTTATTAATCAACAATTTTTAAAAAATCCATCTTTTTTATTAATCAAAATTCTTTTTAGAAATCCACGTTTTTGTATTAATCAAAAATTAAAAACAACGATTAAAAAATCGTTGTTTTATGAATCAAAATTTTTTAATAAATCGTCATTTTTATTAATCAAAATTAAAAAAAAAAATCAATGGAAGAAGAAAATATGTCCTTTATATTGACGCAAAGTATGTTGGCGTAAGTGGGGAAACAATAGAGTTGGGCAATCTCGTTCAATTGAACGATCCGGATCACTATCTCGTTCAATGGACACCGGTAATTTCTTTGACAAAACTGTGTATACTTATTTCCACACGTTGGTTTTTATGATGTTCCTCATTCGTCTTTGAATGAGGACAGTGATCTGGATCGTTCAATTGAACGAGATTGCCCAACTCTAGCAAACAATCGAGATATCGCAAAATATATTATAAAATATAATATATCCAATTTTTCCATTTTTTGTAATCACGCTACAGGTTGGAATTTTGATCGGATAGTCACGAATTTTTGGGGGTTGATGAGGGCCCCACAGAGGAGGATGCCTATTGATTTTGGTAATAGTCGGATAATATTTAGGGTTCGGAATGGGGAAAAACTCATGTGGAGACAAATTCAAAATTTTATTCTTTGTGAATATATCGATTTCTAGTAGGGTTATTTCAACGACAAAGCCTGTCAATGGATGAAGAAAATATTACCTCTACATTGGTGTAAAGTAGGTTGGCGAAGGTGGTCAAACAAGGAATATACCACAATATTCGGTAATGCATCCAATTCTTCCATTCTACAGGTCGAAATTTTGATCGGATGGTCACAAAATGTTGGTTGCTTATGGGGGTCCCAGAGAGAAAGAGGCATATTTTTTTGTTCCCTAAAATAAATGTTTACCAGTGAAAAGCTTATGCACAGGGGTAGTGGTGTAGGGTATCACATGGTCGGCCCCGTCCCGACTATAGCCTTTGCTCACTTGTTTTAAATGTACATTTGTTTATTAATCAAAAATTTTCCAAAAAAATCCACGTTTTTTATAATTCAAAAATGTTTAAAAATCAACGTTTTTTATTAATCAAAAATTTTTAAAAAAATCTACGTTACTTTATCAATCACAGTTTTTAAAAAAATTAAAGTTTTTTATTGATCGAAATTTTTCAAAACAAAATCCAATTTTTTAGTAATGAACACTTTTTAAAAAAATCCACGTTTTTTTATTAATCAGTTTTTTTTGAATCAAAATTTTTTATTAATCAACATTTAAAAAAAAAAAAAACAAGTGAGCAAAGGCTATAGTCGGGACGGGGCCGACCATGTGATACCCTACACCACTACCCCTGTGCATAAGCTTTTCACTGTTAAACATTTCTTTTAGGAAATATAAACCGACTACCACCAAAAATAATATGCCTCTTTGTCTCTGATACCCCCATAAGCAACCAAAATTTCGTGACCATCCGATCAAAATTACGACCTGTAGCTTGATTGCAAAAAAATGGAAGAATTGGATGCATTACCGACTATCGTTGGTTCTCCCTTGTTTGACCACCTTCGCCAACTGCTTTACACCAATGTAAAGGTAATATTTTCTTCTTCCATTGACAGGCTTTGTCGTTGGAATACCCCTACTAGAAGCCAATATATTCACAAAGAATAACACTTTGAATTTGTCTCCAAATGAGTTTTTCCCCATTCCGACCCCTAAATATTATCCGGCTATCACCAAAATCAATAGGCTTCTTCCAATGTGGGACCCGCATCAACTACCAAAAAATTCGTGACGATCCGATTGAAATTGCGACCTGTAGCGTGATTACAAACAAATCGGAAAATGGGATGCATTACCGACTATTGCGATATCTCTGTTGTTTGAGTAGCTACGACAACCTACTTTACATCGTTGTAAAGATGATATTTTCTACTTTCCTTGCCAGGTTTTGCTTTTGATATACCTCTTAAAGAAACAGAGATTTTGGCTTTGAAATAAAACGTAGACCTTTTCTCCAAATAAGTTTTTGCCCATTCCGACCCTTGAATATTATCCGACCATCATTAAAATCAGTAGGCTTCTTCCTCTGTGGGACCCCCATTAACCCCCAAAATTTCGTGACCATCCGATCAAAATTGCGACCTGTAGCGTGATTACAAAAAAATCGGAAAATGGGATGCATTATCGGCTATTGCCATATCTTTGATATTTGACCACCTACGACAACCTGCTTTACACCGTTGTAAAGGTGATATTTTCTACTTTCCTTATCAGGTTTTGCTTTTGATATACCTCTTAAAGAAACAGAGGTATTGGCTTTGAAATAAAATGTTGACTTTTCTCCAAATAAGTGTTTGCCCATTCCGACCCCTAAATATTATCCGACCATCACCAAAATCAATATGCTTCTTCATCTGTGAGACCCCCATTAACCCTGAAATTTTCTTGACGATCCGATCAATATTGTGACCTGTAGCGTGATTTCTAAAAAAATAGAAAAATGGGATGTATTACCGTTATTTGGTTACCTACGCCGACCTAGTTTGCATCATTGTAAAGACGGGATCTTCTACTTTCATAGTCAGGCTTTGCTTTTGGAAAATTTTCAACCAAAGCTGTGATATTTGTCAATATAATTAAAATCGCAAAAATGAAAATTGGGGTTTTAATTGCTACTATTGCGATATCTTCGTTGTTTGATCATCTACGAACACCTACTTTACATCATTAGAAAGGTGATATTTTCTGCTTTTATTGTCAGGTTTTGCTTTTGGTGTACCCCATATAGATGCTGAGATATTGGCTTTGGAAAAAAACGTTGTCTTTTTATCCACTTAAGTTTTTTGCCCTTTCCGACCCCTACAAATTATCCGACCATCACCAAAATCAATAGGCTTCTTCCCCTCCGGGACCCTCATCAACATCCAAAATTTCGTGACGATCCGATCAAAATTGCGGCCTGTAGCGTGATTACAAGGTTTAGATGGACAGACGGACAGACGGACGGACGGACGGACTGACGGACGGACACACATAGCCAGATCGACTCAGCTCGTCGAGATATTCATTGTGATATATATAAGTATGGGTCTACGACCATTATTTCGATGCGTTACAAACTTTTTGGCCAAAACCAACTTATAATACCCTCCCCACATAGTGGTGTAGGGTATAATTACATCAAAAATTTAAAAAAAAATCCTGTTTTTTTAATCTAAATTTTAAAAAAAATTAACGTTTTTTATTAATCAACAATTTTTAAAACAAAATCCACCTTTTTTATTAATCAAAAATTTCAAAAAAATCCATGTTTTTTTATTAATCGATTTTTTTTTTAAATCCACGTTTTTTTATTCATCGAATTTAAAAAAAAAAAACTTTTTTAATTATTAGAACATTAAAAAATCCACGTTTTTTATTAATCAACAAATTTTAAATCCCCATTTGTATATTAATCAAAAATATTCAAAAAATCCACAATTTTTATTAAACAAAAATTTTTAAAAATCCAGGTTTCTTTATTATCTATTAATCATTTTTTTTTAAATCCACGTTATTTTATTAATCAAGAATTTTCAAAACAAAAGCCACTTTTTTATTAATCAAAATTTTTTAAAAAATTCACGTTTTATTATTAACTATTTTTTTAAATCCACGTTTTTTATTAGTTAAAAATTAAAAAAAAAACAATTTTTTTAATAATCAAAAAAAATTATATAATCCAGGTTTTTTTAAATCAAAATTTTTTAAAAAATCCACGTTTGTTTATTAAAATTTAAAATCCCCATTTGTATATTAATCAAAAATATTCAAAAAATACACAATTTTTATTAAACAAAACTTTTTTAAAAATCCAGGTTTCTTTATTATCTATTAATCATTTTTTTTAAATCCACGTTATTTTTTAATCAAAAATTTTTAAAATCCAGGTTTCTTTATTAATCAAAATTTTTTAACAAATCGACCTTTCTTTTTTTAACAAAAATTTTTTAAAAATCTACGATTTTTTATTGATCAAAATTTTTTTATAAACTATCGTTATAAAAAAATTTTAAAAAAATCTGCATTTTTTATTAATCAATTTTTTTCAAATTTCAAAAATTTAAAAATATGCACGTTTTTTATTGACCACAAAAAACACGGTGCTCTTGAAGGAACTTTAAATGGAAGGTGCTTACACCTGGGAAGTTTTTGCGGATTCTGAAACTACAATGTTCATAGATGAGAAAAATCAAAAAGCAAAAAAAAAAAACAAAAATCGCCGGAGCGCTTTTTAAATAAATCGCGATTAAAGTTGACATTTTTAAGGGGTTTTTTTAGGTTTTCACGATTTTGCGTGGAAACCGAAAGTCCTATCGAAATGGGACTAAAGAAAATGTAGTAGCTATGAAAATTCTCTACAATATTGACTTTTATGATAATTTCGTAGGTTTCACTGTTATTGACATATAGAAGTTCAAATTGGGACAATGAATATTGTAATTTCAGAATCTGCAAAAACTTTCGAGATGTAAGCACCTTTAATTTAAAGTTGCTTCAAGTGCATCGTGAAAATCTTTCAAAAAAATCCGTTTTTTTATTAATAAAAAATTTAAAAAAAAACAATTTTTTTAATAATCAAATTTCTTTAAAAAATCCTCGTTTTTTATTATTCAAAAATCTTTAAAAAAAATCAATTTTTTTGATGTTTAAAAATTCACGTTTATGGTGGTCTTTGGTTGTTGCTAAAAATCCTTAAAAATTCAACGTTTATGGGGGTCTTTGGTTGTTCCAAATATTTTTAGACAAGTAAAAAGTATCAGTCGGCTTGGCCGACAGAGATATACAATCAGCCACGGACCTAAAGAAAATATGTAACACACAATACTTCTAACGTATATATAATGCGATGTACAACGATTGGACCAAATCGGTTTCTCCCTTCGAGGGTTATCGTACGTACTACCCAGTTTAGTTGGTGCTGGCAGGTTTTTTTGGAGCTTTTGGCCCATTATCTTAAGAAGTAAGGACTTGCCCCTGAAAAAACATATACCGTCGTAATGGGGAAAGCGAATACAAGTTGTTACAAAAAACCAAAGGGATTCGAAGTCGAAATTTTGGAACTATTTGGCGAATCCGTTCGAGAATTATCGTGCGCTCTAGCCATTACACATGGTGGCATAGGGGTATTTTAAACCTTTCGAATTATTTTCTAAGGAAGTATGGACTTTGTCCTTATGAAGCTTGTACCGTGGTATGGGGACAGTGAATACAAGCAATCAAATCAAAACAAGAGTTGGTCCTAAACTGAAATCTTCTGAAATTTTGGAAGTTCCCCGAAGGAGATGACCGATTGGGTTTATATTGGAACCTCATCTAAGTCTGGTGGAAATTTCACGATGTGCAAAGTGTGGACCAAATCGGTTACTCCCTTCAAGAGTTATCGTGCGCACAAATTTTCCGAACATTTTCGAACTTTTGTGGGAGAGGTACCACATTAAGTTGACCGATAACTTAACCTAAGTTTAGACAAAATATTACGAAAGCCAAATTTTGGACCGAATCGGTTGATCCACGTATTAGTTTGATGATAAAAATTTTTAAAAATCCACGTTTATGGTGGGATGTTTAGTTGTTGCAAAAAATCTTTAAAAAAATCCGCGTTAATGGTGTCGTTGTTGTTTCTAAAAATCTTTAAAAAATCCGCGTTAATGGTGTCTTTTTTGTTTCTAAAAATCTTTAAAAAAATCCGCGTTAATGGTGTCGTTGTTGTTTCTAAAAATCTTTAAAAAATCCGCGTTAATGGTGTCTTTTTTGTTTCTAAAAATCTTTAAAAATCCACGTTTATGGGGGTCTTTGTTTGTAGCTAAAAATCATTAAAAAGTCCACGTTTATGGGGGTCTTTGATTGTTGCTAAAAATCTTTAAAAGATCCACGTTAATATTTAAAAAATCTAAGTTCATGGGAATCTTTGATTGTTGCTAAAAATCTTTAAAAGATCCACGTTAATCTTTGAAAAATCTAAGTTCATGGGCGGTTTGATTGCTGCTAAAATCTTTAAAAAATAAACGTTTGGTTGCTGCTAAACGTTTTAAAAAATTTAAGTTTATGGGGGTCTTTTGTTGTTCTTAAAAAATCTTTGAAAACTCCACATGTCTTTTAGTCTTTATATATTCGTTATGATCTTTGTAGCGTATGAGTGTCGCCGTTATGTATACGCCACATAAAATACATACTAAATCATTAAAGTGACAATTCACATTCAACTTCACTTAAGTTTTATTCTATGGCTCCACAAACTATTTAAAAAAGAATACCATATCCTTAAATCTTAAACGTTGATCAAAGTTTATGAAATTGAAATAATTCAAAAACCTTCAAGTCGTCACATCGACATTCTTGCAATTGCTTGCCTGGCGTTTTCTCTACCTCCAGCAAAATGGTGTTAAATATTTAGTAGGTACATAACATGAAAACAAGACGAAAGCATGGCCAAGCACTGGCACATTCGCACTTTAATGTTTCCCTGTGGAAATCTTAAGCCCACAGCTACCCCACCACTGCCTGGGTTATGGAAAGAATGCGGCATGTAATAAAGAATGTTTTGAGATATCGTAAATATTTGATGGCTTGGAAGGATGTATTGAATGTTTTAAGAACAAATTACAAGTCAATTTAAAATAATTACGTCTATTAATGAACTTAAATTGACGTGTAAATTGTGAGTGTTTTTTGCTTACGCAAACCACCAACCCGATGTTGGTAAGATGCTGGGACATAAAAGACTTCCAGGGAAAGAGTCGTTATTATTTTTATTTTAAGGTGGGAATACTGCAACAGTGTTGATATCTAAGTATGATTTATGACAAAGGATAAGGTATCTGTTGAATAAATATCCCATATTGGGTTCTGTAAGGTGCCTTATTTTAAATATTCCTGAAAAACGTTTGCTAAATAAATTGTTTTCTGTGGACAATCTTTGGTTGTTATTAACATTTTCAAAATTCAAGAAACAATGAAAATACAAATGCCTGGCATAAAATATATCACCATACTTCCCCTGCTGATGCTAATGCTCCAAAATATATTTAATTTAATAAATGCTGAGGACATATTTATTTGTCAAGAAAATGAATTTATAATTTCTACTGCGGCTCCTTTGCCAAAACAAAATCTGCTTTGATTCCATTCAAGTGTTTGTTTACACATCCTTATTGATGAACTTGACTGACACACATGCTCAGCACTTCACTTGACAAAATGTACGTTAATTGTGAATTCTGTCAAGGGTGTTTACAAAACGTGTTTTCCTCTACCCGCCCTACCAATTCACATTAGTGTCTATTATGGATGTTCAAGCTTAGAGATATTTATTGCAAACAATTATTTATTGTTGTTGCTGTTAGATGCATGGCAAAGGTGATGATATGTTAAGATTTTTATTCTCAATCTCATAGCTTTGCTAAGCTGTAATGAAAAAATTCCGATAAATTATTTTGATTATATTTATTTTCGATTTATGGGTATTTTAAAAGGAGAAGGCTGACAATAAATTATTATGCCTGAGACATTAAGAATCTAGGTGATGTTATCGAATCAACAGGATCGAACAGGAAAAATTATGAGAACTTATTTGCAAAGTGAGTTTTAATAAATTAGAAACACAATTTAAATGAGTTTTGGCGTTATGCAAGTCATTTAAATTGGTTTAAGGGATTTCGGGGGCGTATAAAGTGTGACAACACTCATACGCATCATGTACCTGGCAATATAAGTTATTAATGTTTTGTTGTTTTGAATTACTATAAGACCCATACTCGGGTTTCTATTAGAAGCCCTTGTGGTCTTCAATACGAAGACTTTGCGGTCTATTATAAGAATACCTCAAGCTTCTATAAGAAAACCTTTTGGTCATCTATAAGAAGACCTATAAAAACCATGGCCTTCGAAAGTTGGACTTTGTGGTTTTCTATAGGATGATCTTGTGGTCTTCTATAGGAAGACCTTGTGGTCTTCTATAAGAAGACCTTGTGGTCTTCTATAAGAAGACCTTGTGGTCTTCTATAAGAAGACCTTGAAGTCTCCTATAAGAACACCTTGTTGTGTTTGATAAGAAGACCTTATGGTCTTCTGCGATCATTTATAAGAAGAACTTGTGGTGTTCGAAAAGAAGATCTTGTGGTCTTCGTTTTGAAGAAGGTCTTTTCTATAAGAAGAGCTTGCGATCAATTACAAGAAGACATTGGTGTTCGATAAGAAGACCTTTTGGTCTTCTAAACGAAGGCCTTGTGTTCTTTCATAAGAAGACTTTTTGGTCTCCTATACGAAGACCTTGCGATCATTTATAAGAAACCCTTGTGGTCTTCTAAACGAAGACCTTATGGTCTTCTATACGAAGACCTTATGGTCTTCTATACGAAGAAAACGTGGTCTTCTACAAGAAGACCTTGTGGTCCTCTACAAGAAGACCTTGTGGTCTTCTACAAGAAGACCTTGCGATGATTAATACGAAGACCGTATTAAGAGAGACCGAAAAGTGTTATTATGATAAGGAGACCAAAAAGTGTTATTATGAAGAACACAAGGCCTTCGTTTAGAAGACCAAAATGTCTTCTTATCGAACACCATACGGTCTTCGTATTAATCATCGCAATGTCTCCTATAAGAAGACCTTGTGGTCTTCTATAAGAAGACCTTGTGTTCTTCTATAAGAAGACCTTGTGGTCTTCTATAAGAAGACCTTGTGGTCTTCTATAAGAAGACCTTGTGGTCTTCTATAAGAATACCTTGTGGTCTTCTACAAGAAGACTTTGTGGTCTTCCCTACGGAGAAATCGTGGTCTTCTACAAGAAGTCCTTGTGGACTTCTACAAGAAGATCTTGTGGTCTTCTATAAGAAGACCTTGTGGTCTTCTATAAGCAGACCTTGTGGTCTTCTATAAGAAGACCTTGTGGTTTTTTATAAGAAGACCTTGTGGTCTTCTACAAGAAGACCTTGTGACCTTCTATAAGAAGACCTCGTGGTCTTCTATAAGAGGACCTTGTAGTCTTCTATAAGATGACCTTTTGGTATTCTAAACGAAGACCTTGTGGTCTTCGAAACGAAGACCTTGTGGTCTTCTATAAGAAGACATTGTGGTCTTCTATAAGAGGACCTTGTAGTCTTCTATAAAAAGACCTTGTGGTATTCTAATCGAAGAACTTGTTGTCTTCTATACCAAGACCTTGTGGTCTTCTATAAGAATACCTTGTGGTCTTCTATAAGAAGACCTTGTGGTCTTCTATAGGAAGACCTTGTGGTCTTCTATAAGAATACCTTGTGGTCTTCTATAAGAATACCTTGTGGTCTTCTATAGGAAGACCTTGTGGTCTTCTATAAGAGGACCTTGTAGTCTTCTATAAAAAAACCTTGTGGTATTCTAAACGAAGACCTTGTTGTCTTCGAAACGAAGAACTTGTGGTCTTCTATAAGAAGATTTTATGGTCTTCTATAAGAAGACCTTGTGGTCTTTTATAAGAAGATTTTATGGTCTTCTATAAGAAGACCTTGTGGTCTTCTATAAGAAGACCTTGTGGTCTTCTATAAGAAGACCTTGTGGTCTTCTATAAGAAGACCTTGTGGTATTCTAAACGAAACGAGAAACTTGTTGTCTTCTATACCAAGACCTTGTGCTCTTCTATAAGAAGACCTTGTTGTCTTCTATAAGAAGGCCTTGTGGTCCTCTATAAGAAGACCTTGTGGTCTTCTATAAGAAGACCTTGTGGTCTTCTATAAGAAGACCTTGTGGTCTTCTATAAGAAGACCTTGTGGTCTTCTATAAGAAGACCTTGTGGTCTTCTATAAGAAGACCTTGTGATCTTATATAAGAAGACCTTGTGGTCTTCTATAAGAAGACCTTGTTGTCTTCTATAAGAAGACCTTGTGGTCTTCTATAAGAAGGCCTTGTGGTCTTCTATAAGAAGACCTTGTGGTCTTCTATAAGAAGACCTTGTGGTCTTCTATAAGAAGACCTTGTGGTCTTCTATAAGAAGACCTTGTGGTCTTCTATAAGTAGTCCGTGTGGTCTTCTATAAGTAGTCCGTGTGGTCTTCTATAAGAATACCTTCTGGTCTTCTATAAGAAGACCTTGTGGTCTTCTATAAGAGGACGTTGTGGTCTTCTATAAGATGACTTTGTGGTCTTCTATAAGAAGACCTTGTGGTCTTCTATAAGAAGACCTTGTTGTCTTCCCTACGGAGAAATCATGGTCTTCTACAAGAAGACTTTGTGATCCTCTATAAGTAGACCTCGTGGTCTTCTATAAGAAGACCTAGTGGTCTTTTATAAGAAGACCTTGTAGTCTTCTATAAGAAGACCTTGTGACCTTCTATAAGAAGACCTCGTGGTCCTTTATAAGTAGACCTTGTGGTCTTCTATAAGAAGGCCTTGCGATCATCTATAAGAAGACCTTGTGGTCTTTTATAAGATGACCATGTGGTCCTCTATAAGAAGACCGTGGGGTTTTCTATAAGAAGGCCTTACGATCATCTATAAGAAGACCTTGTGGTCTTCTACAAGAAAACCTTGTGGCCTTCTATAAGGAGACCTTTTGGTCTTCCATAAGAAGACCTTTTGGTCTTCCCTACGGAGAAATCGTGGTCTTCTACAAGAAGACTTTGTGGTCCTCTATAAGAAGACCTTGTAGTCTTCTATAAGAAGACCTTGTAGTCTTCTATAAGAAGACCTTGTAGTCTTCTATAAGAAGACCTTGTGGTCGTCTATAAGAAAACCTTGTGGTCTTCTGTAAGAAAACCTCATGGTCCTTTATAAGAAGACTTTGTGGTCCTTTATAAAAAGACCTTGTTGTCTTCTATAGGAAGACGTTGTGGTCTTCTATAAGAAGACCTATTGGTCTTCTATAAGAAGGCCTTACGATCATCTTTAAGAAGACCTTGTGGTCTTCTATAAGAAGGCCTTACGATCATCTTTAAGAAGACCTTGTAGTCTTCTATAAGAAGACCTTGTAGTCTTCTATAAGAAGACCTTCTGGTCGTCTATAAGAAAACCTTGTGGTCTTCTGTAAGAAAACCTCATTGTCCTTTTTAAGAAGACTTTGTGGTCCTTTATAAAAAGACCTTGTTGTCTTCTATAGGAAGACGTTGTGGTCTTCTATAGGAAGACCTTGTGGTCTTCTATAAGAGGACCTTGTAGTCTTCTATAAAAAAACCTTGTGGTATTCTAAACGAAGACCTTGTTGTCTTCGAAACGAAGAACTTGTGGTCTTCTATAAGAAGACCTTATTGTCTTCTATAAGAAGATTTTATGGTCTTCAATGAGAAGACCTTGTGGTCTTCTATAAGAAGACATTGTGGTCTTCTATAAGAGGACCTTGTAGTCTTCTATAAAAAGACCTTGTGGTATTCTAATCGAAGAACTTGTTGTCTTCTATACCAAGACCTTGTGGTCTTCTATAAGAATACCTTGTGGTCTTCTATAAGAAGGCCTTGTGGTCTTCTATAGGAAGACCTTGTGGTCTTCTATAAGAGGACCTTGTAGTCTTCTATAAAAAAACCTTGTGGTATTCTAAACGAAGACCTTGTTGTCTTCGAAACGAAGAACTTGTGGTCTTCTATAAGAAGATTTTATGGTCTTCTATAAGAAGACCTTGTGGTCTTTTATAAGAAGATTTTATGGTCTTCTATAAGAAGACCTTGTGGTCTTCTATAAGAAGACCTTGTGGTCTTCTATAAGAAGACCTTGTGGTATTCTAAACGAAACGAGAAACTTGTTGTCTTCTATACCAAGACCTTGTGCTCTTCTATAAGAAGACCTTGTTGTCTTCTATAAGAAGGCCTTGTGGTCCTCTATAAGAAGACCTTGTGGTCTTCTATAAGAAGACCTTGTGGTCTTCTATAAGAAGACCTTGTGGTCTTCTATAAGAAGACCTTGTGATCTTATATAAGAAGACCTTGTGGTCTTCTATAAGAAGACCTTGTGGTCTTCTATAAGAAGACCTTGTTGTCTTCTATAAGAAGGCTTTGTGGTCTTCTATAAGAAGACCTTGTGGTCTTCTATAAGAAGACCTTGTGGTCTTCTATAAGAAGACCTTGTGGTCTTCTATAAGTAGTCCGTGTGGTCTTCTATAAGTAGTCCGTGTGGTCTTCTATAAGAATACCTTCTGGTCTTCTATAAGAAGACCTTGTGGTCTTCTATAAGAAGACGTTGTGGTCTTCTATAAGATGACTTTGTGGTCTTCTATAAGAAGACCTTGTGGTCTTCTATAAGAAGACCTTGTTGTCTTCCCTACGGTGAAATCATGGTCTTCTACAAGAAGACTTTGTGATCCTCTATAAGTAGACCTCGTGGTCTTCTATAAGAAGACCTAGTGGTCTTTTATAAGAAGACCTTGTAGTCTTCTATAAGAAGACCTTGTGACCTTCTATAAGAAGACCTCGTGGTCCTTTATAAGTAGACCTTGTGGTCTTCTATAAGAAGGCCTTGCGATCATCTATAAGAAGACCTTGTGGTCTTTTATAAGATGACCATGTGGTCCTCTATAAGAAGACCGTGGGGTTTTCTATAAGAAGGCCTTACGATCATCTATAAGAAGACCTTGTGGTCTTCTACAAGAAGACCTTGTGGCCTTCTATAAGGAGACCTTTTGGTCTTCCATAAGAAGACCTTTTGGTCTTCCCTACGGAGAAATCGTGGTCTTCTACAAGAAGACTTTGTGGTCCTCTATAAGAAGACCTTGTAGTCTTCTATAAGAAGACCTTGTAGTCTTCTATAAGAAGACCTTGTAGTCTTCTATAAGAAGACCTTGTGGTCGTCTATAAGAAAACCTCATGGTCCTTTATAAGAAGACTTTGTGGTCCTTTATAAAAAGACCTTGTTGTCTTCTATAGGAAGACGTTGTGGTCTTCTATAAGAAGACCTATTGGTCTTCTATAAGAAGGCCTTACGATCATCTTTAAGAAGACCTTGTGGTCTTCTATAAGAAGGCCTTACGATCATCTTTAAGAAGACCTTGTAGTCTTCTATAAGAAGACCTTGTAGTCTTCTATAAGAAGACCTTCTGGTCGTCTATAAGAAAACCTTGTGGTCTTCTGTAAGAAAACCTCATTGTCCTTTTTAAGAAGACTTTGTGGTCCTTTATAAAAAGACCTTGTTGTCTTCTATAGGAAGACGTTGTGGTCTTCTATGAGAAGACCTTGCGATCATCTACAAGAATAGCATGAGTGTGTACGAAGACCTCATGGTCTTCTATACGAAGACCTTTTGGTCTCCTATAGGACGACCTAGGGCCAAATGATGTGTATGAAAATTCTTAAGGATGACCTAGTGGTCATTTATAAGAAGACCTTGTGGTCTTCTATATGAAGACCTCGTGGTCCTTTATAAGAAGACTTTGTGGTCCTTTATGATAAGACCTTGTGGTCTTCTATAAGAAGACTTTGTGGTCCTTGTGTTTGTACGAAGACCAGATGTTATTCTATACGAAGACCTTTTGGTCTTCTATAGGACAAAGGTCACAACTCATGATGTGTATAAAAGTCCCTTAAGACCTGTTGGTTATGACCTTACAGTTATTTAGCGGTGGGATATATACGTTATAGCACTCTACCTCGATAGTTTCTTACCCGACTGCTACCCATACATTCCAGTCTTGTATTCTGGTGACGAAGGCAATGATTACACTGTGCAGCAGCATTTTTGGGGGGTGGTTTCTGAGATATCGCGCAATAAAGTTCCATATCTCTGTTTGGCGTTGTTGTAGCTTCGTTTTGAAGGCACATGTCTTCAGTCAAATCGATTGGCGAATATTTTTGTAGAACATTTCATTCTTCTAACTCCGTAGTGAAAGTACCACAAGATGAGATTTTTCAGCATCTAAATTGAGATAACCGGATCTATCCTCCAAGAAAATTTGTAATTAACGTGTTCACCATTACAAGAGCTATTTGTGGTTAATATTTCAGAAGCACCCCAGATGTCTACATAAGCAATAACCAATTGTTATGTCTACATACCAATAAATAACCAATGACGAATATACAGAAAAACAAAACTTAGTTTATTTCTGAACCAAAACCGATTAAATGTCAAAAAGGACAATGAAAACGGGACAAGATCGATTAGCTGTCAAAGAGAACCGTACCTAAAATCTTCTGAGCAACATTTTTGTAGAATACTTAGATGTTGAAAATCTCATCTTGTGGTACTTTCACTACGGTTCAAGAAATAAAGGACGAAAAGGACATGAAAGGCATTGAGTTAGAAGAATGAATTGTTCTACAAAAAGATTCGCCAATCGATTTGACTGAAGACATGTCACCTCAAAACGAAGCTACAACAACGCCAAACAGAGATATGGAGCTATTTTGTCAAGTATTATAGGGAAAAAATCAAAAACTTCATCGCGCGATATCTCAGAAACTTGACCTATGGTGAAAATTTCCTTTTGGGTTCTTAGTATAATCATCAAGGGCTTTCATATTCAAAAGAAATTTTCCACCCCCAGACTTTGAGTTTCATTTTGTGTCACAGTGTTATTCACTAGACGCTTTGTTCACGCATTATCATGCAACAACATAGTTTTTGTCGCAGTCCCCCACATGGACGAGACCTGACCAACTCCTGGGATGCATCAATTTTCTATATTTATTACATCTAATCGGAACTTGAGATTGGAGTAATATGTCCTGGGTTTTCCTCCGTCCCGAAAGGGACCAATAGAGTACAAAGCTGGCACTGCAGTGTCAGCTGCTGGTCGGAACACGGTGGTTGTACGGCCCCGGATTAATTTCGTGTCGAAAAACTTACTGCTGGAATTGATCAAATATTTTCGTCCTATTTGTTGAAATCTTAAACAAAAAGTAAAAAAGTATCAGTCGGCTTTGCCGACAGAGATATACGCTCAGCCTATGTGAATTGAAACTTTCGTTTTACTGACAGATCGACACAATTGTTGAACTTTTGTGGGGGAGGTACCATAAAGAGAAGTTAAACTAAATTAGTTTTAGAAGTTAAACTAAATTTGGACAAAATATTAGGAGATCCAACGTATGGATAAATTTGGTTTCCCCGTTCAAGGGATATCGTGCACACCATTTTAGTGACATTTTTTAAATATTGGAGGGAAGTACAGGAAGTTGTTGCCAATCTTCGAACTGAAACTAAGTTTGGACATCTTTTGGGCTGTTTTCTCAAGAAGTATGGACTTGCCTCTGAAAAAGCATTCACCGTCGTAATTGAGGCAGCGAATGCAAGTTGCTTCAACAGAAATCAAAGTGATTCGAGAGCTGGCCTTAAAGTGAACTAGGAAGTATGGACTTGCCCCAGATGGAACTTGTACCGTCGTTACAACAAAGATCAAAGCGATTCGAGAGCAGGCCCTGAACTGAACTTTTCCGAACTTTTGTGTGGTAGGTACCCGAGGGAGTGGACCGATTGAGTGCATATTGGAACCCCATCTAAGTCTAGTAGAAATTTCACGATGTGCATAAAAGTATCAATCGGCTTTGCCGACTTAGATATACCCTCAGCCTGTGTGAATTGCAAATTTTTTCCCAAAAAACGTATTGATTTAGGGGGGTTTTCAAAATGTTGGTCATATGAATAGCAAAAATATGGATGTGGATTAAACCTCAAAAGTATTGCGGTGGAGTTACCTAAAGGAATGACCGACATAGTCCATTTTGGAAGTGGGTCTTATTTTGGGAATCACTCCTATCGATACATATCGCACCCACCTGTCATTTCATTTGGTCACCATATAATTTAGAGATTTGGACCATTATATCAGGAAACATGGATTTGTCCACGGAAAACATATTATCGCTATAAACAGGGGCACTAGGAGTAGCTTCGGTAAAAATTTCCAAAGGATCTTCGAATAGACCCTTAACCGCACAAAAATGTTTAACATTTGTGTGGGGCTACCGCAAGGAGTGGACCGATTGGGCTCATTTTTGAACATAAACTAAGAATCGACAAATTATTTCGAAATCCAAAGTGGGAACGAAATCGTTTGTTCCGTTTATGAGCCATCGTTTGTGGGGGAGGTACCGGAAGGAGTGGACCTATAAGCATCACCTTCGAATTTCATCCAATATTCGAAGAAACTTTACGATATGTAAAGTGTGGACGAACGCAGTATTCGGTTCGAAAGTCACTACATATGCTGGCCGTAGGGGTTTTTTTTTTACAGATTTCGGGTCGTTTTCTCCAGAAGTATGAATTTGCCAAAAATTTGTACCATTGTGATAGGGGCCTTGAGTGCAACCTGTTGCAAGAAAAATGAAAACGATTCGAGAGGAGGTCCAAAACTGCACTTTTCCGAAATTTTGTGTGGGTGTTGACATATATAGTTCATATTTTAAGCGGATCTATGTATCGTAGAAATATTACGATGCGCAAAGTATAGATTCAATCGGTTACTGCATTCGAGAGTTATAGTGCGCTCCATTTAGCAAACAGTTTTGAACTTTTGTGGGGAGGTTCCCTAAAGAGGGGACCGATATGTTCCATCTTAGAACTTGTTTTAATTTTGCGCAAAACATTATCATTGCGAAATTTTGGACCGAATCGCTTTATCTGTGCGAGGGTTATTGTGCGCTCCATCCACTACACATGGTACCATAGCGGGTTTTTATAGCTTTCGGGCCATTTTCTCAGGAAGTATGGACTTGCCCCTGACAAAATTTGTACCTTCGAATACAAGTTGGGGTCAGCAACTACAACAAAAAGGATTGGAGAGGAGGTCTTAAAGTGCAAAATATTGATCAAATCGGTAAGTCTCTTCAAGAGTTATTAAGGAAGTGGACCGATATGGTCCATCTTCGGACATAAACTCAGTTTGAACAAAATATTACGAAATATTTTGGACCAAAGCGGTTAATCCGTTCGACGACTCAAACGACTCAAAATTGTCTGAAACACATTTCGTCCAAACAGACTTGGGGCTGAGATCAGAATTGCTGTATGGGTCATGACGGGGCACTGCCACATAAGATCCAGAACTAGTCTGTGGAATAGTAGTGTCGATTACTGCACGGAAACGATTGAGCATCTACTATGTAATTGTCCAATGTTAAACAACACTATAAACAGACTCTTCGGCTACTATGAGTTCTCTTCTGACTCAGACGTATCTAGCATGGACCCATCTGTGATTGTTATTTTCTCAAGAAATCTTAAATGGCTATGCGGAAGGAACTCCGAGCGTCTTTAAGCTTAAACAAATCCTTTTTCTACTTTTAACAGACCTTTCATTTTTTCTACTTACAGGATGAACTTAATGGACCTTTGGGGTTTAAAACCATTATTTCGATGAAGCACATTTTGCCCGTATGAAAGTGTATATACCCTCGTTAGCATAAATGCTGAGGGTATAAACAAAATGGATAAAACCCCTTAAAGCCCACAATGGTCATTTGGACATTCCTAAAATCTCAAAGCATTCCACGATCTACTGCAAAAAGTCTTTAGCGCTAGAATTGTATTGTCTGCACTCGCGATAATGGCTTCAAACCTGGCCATGTGGTTGTCTTGCAATATAAGAGTTTTTTTTATAGATTTTTAGGTGGACTCAAATACAACAATAAACATGGATTTTCCAACATTTTAAAACTAACCAAACAACACAATGAACTAGGATATTCTTCGAGTATCTGAAGATTAAATTAGGAGTAACCGAACACCCCAGTAAACGAGGATATTTTTTCAAATTTATTTCTAGGATTTTTAGGACGACTCAGACACCGCAATAAACGTGGATTTTTAAAAATATGTTTAAAGAGAACTTTTACCACTTGGTCCTCCCTCGATGGAAGAAGAACAAATAAGGTGCTATGTGCTTGCTACAAATTAGACAATCTGCTTAAAAAGCGCTATGTTTCGTATTATATTCAGTCGTTGACTTATTCGTTATTAAAGTTCGTACTGCGTATAACTAACGGCAAGACTTATACGCCCGATGTATCTTTTGTACGCTTTAATACACTTTTTGGATTTGAATACATACATTTTCACATTTATAAGAATCCCAAGTAATTCAAAATCAAAAGAAAATCTTTTCTGACATTGAAATTCATCTGATTTGGTGTCTATGAAAGTTTACGGGGTGGAAATGAAAAAGGTCTTTTGTGGAAGACATCATCAAATGTAACTGTATTGCTATTAATTTATGCGTGTATATGTAAATCTTGAATCTCAGCATGGGTATGTTTGTGTGTGTGATTGTGTTTCGTTGATGGTTTATTGTTATGTCAACTATGCTAATGTTTGCTCACATTTCAGTGCTATAGTGGCATGGCAGGAGGCAGGAATGCCAATGATCTATTAGCCCCCTTTCAAAAAAGAAAGGTAACAACTTAATGTTGCGTTAGGCTTATACCGGTTCAGATGAATTCGTTCTTTATTTTTTGGTTTTCCTAGCCTTTGGCTTCGACTGCCTACTTGCCTTAGCAGTTTTGTTTGCTCTTTTGTTGGATATTTCTCTCTACTTCCGTCTCACTCTCTGTTTCTAGTTCGCTATTGTGTCACTAGTTCAAGTTAGATGATGCTGGTGTCAAGGTTTCGTTTTTCTTTCATAGGTTCTTTTTTGTTTGTCTTTTGAGTTTGAAGGACTTCTTGGCATTTTCTGTCTGTTTGCTGTGCTGCGCTGCGAATGGTGATGGTGAAAACTTTTAACAAATATAATCAGCAGTAGTTAAAACAAAAAGTTGTAGCTTAACCAAGAATTCAAAAAGGTAAAGATACAGACAAAGAATCCTACCAACCAATTTAGATTTTGTTCAAGTGATACGAACAACAGATAATAGAGAAGATTAAAGCGGGGAAACCAAATGAGAAAAGTTAGTGAAAAGACTACAAGTGAATTCCTTTTTAAAATCTGAAATGGTTGATTCAAACTTTAATTGGTAATTAGTTAACAGTGCTAAGACAAGTTAATTGCATGAAAGTGTAGTAGGCGACCGACCACCTTCCAGAGTTAACATCAAATGAATGGCTTGACTTGTCGGGAAATGTAATTGTCGTTTAAAAATAATTATCATTAAATGTTAGAGGGGTTTTTTCTTTCTTTTTTAGAAAGGCTGTCAGACGCCATTATGCTTTTCTTTAATGATAGCAATTTTCTGAGAGTATTATTTTATGTTGCCATTTCGGTAAAAGCGTCTATTTTTCACAGACAATGGGCCAGGTAGCGTGTAAGTGATGTCGGCTATTATACGTCACATGGTACAGTTGTTGAATTTGGATTTCTTAAAGATATTCGGGAGCAGCCACAGAACACAGTAAACGTGGATTTTTGTACCCTCAGCCTTTAGGCTAAAGAGGGTATTTACACTTTGATACGACCAAAAATGTGCCTCATCGAAATAATGGTTTTAGACCCCAAGTATGTTTGTACGATATCCGTTTCAGACAATTTTGAGTAGATCTAGCAATGTCCGTCCGTCTGTCTGTCTGTCCGTCTGTCTGGCTGGCTGGTGCGCACGATAACTCTCGAACGGATCAATCGATTCGGTTCAAATTTTGGGTATCGAAATATTTTGTCCAGATTTGATTTAAGTTCGAAGATGGGGCATATAGGTCCACTCCTTCAGGTACCTCCCCCACAAATGTACAAAAATTGTCGCAAAACTTGTGCGCACGATAACTCTTGTAGGGAATAACGTATTTGGTCCATACTTTGCACATCGTGTAATTTCTACCAAACTTAGATGAGGTTCCAATATGGACTTAATCGGTCCACTCCTTCGGGTACCTCCCACACAAAATTTCGGAAAAGTTCAGTTTAGGACCTGGTCTCGAATCGGTTTCATTTTTATTTACGCAAGTTGTATTCGCTGTCCTTTATACGATGCTGTAAGTTTCATTAGGGGCAAGTCCATAGTTCCTGAGAAAATAGCCTGAAAGTTACAAAAACCCCTATGACACCGTGTGTAGTGGTTGGAGCGCAAGATAACTCTCGAACGGATCTGCCGATTCGGTCCGAAATGTGGCTTTCGTAATATTTTGTCCAAACTTAGTTCAAGTCCAAAGATGGATTATATCGGTCCACTCCTTCCGGTACCTCCCCCACAAAAGTTCGAAAATTTTCGGAAAATTTGTGCGTACGGTAACTTTTGAACGGAGTAACCGATTTGGTCCATACTTTGCACATTATGAAATTTCTACCGGACTTAGATGAGGTTCCAATATGGACTCAATCGGTAAACTCCTTCGAGTACCTCCCACACAAAATTTTGGAAAAGTTCAGTTTAGGACCTGCTCTCGAATCGCCTTGGTTTTTGTTGTAACATCTTGTATTCACTGTCTCCTATACGAAGGTACAAGTTTCCTCAGGGGCAAGTCCATACTTCCTGAAAAAATAGACTGAAAGTTGAAAAACAAACCCTATGACACCATGTTTATGGGTGGAAGCGCAAGATAATTCTCGAACGGAAATGCCGATTCCGACCAAAATTTGGCCTTCGTAATATTGTTTCCAAAATTAGTTTAAGTTCGTAGATAAGCCATATCGGTCCACTCCTTCAGGTACCTACCCCACAAAATTGTGCGCGCGATAACTCTTGATGGGAGTGACCGATTTGGTCCATACTTTACACATTCTCACAATATCTACCAGATATAGATCAGGTGCATAAATACATAAGTTTTTTGTGAAAAAAAAGTGTTTCAATTTGCACAGGCTGAGGGTATATCTCTGTCGGCAAAGCCGACTGATACTTTTTTACTTGTTTAAAGATTTTTTGGAACAACAATCGACCATAATAAAAGTGGATTTTTTAAAGATTTTAAGCTTGGATTTTTAAAGTTTTTTAGGAGCAACCAAAGACCACAATGAACGTGGATTTTATAAAGATTTTTGGGAACAACCAAAGACCACAATAAACGTGGATTTTTTAAAATTTTTTTGAGCAAGCAAACTCCTCAATAAACCTGCGTTTTTTAAAGAATTTTAGGAGCAACCATTGACCACAGTAAACTTGGATTTTTTAACGATTTTTAGGAGCAACCAAAGACCAAAATAAACGTGGATTTTTTAAAGATTTTTTAGGAGCAACCAAAGACCACAATGAACGTAGTTTTTTTAAAGTTTTAGTAGCAATCAAAGACCACAATAAACGTGAATTTTTTAAAGATTTTTAGGAACAACCATAGACCACAATAAACCTGGATTTTTAAAGATTTTTAGGAGCAACCAAACGTGATTTTTTTTTAAATGTTTGGGAGCAACCAAAGGCCACAATAAACATGGATTTTTTATGATTTTTAAGAGCAACCAAAGACCACAATGGACGTGAATTTTTTAAAGATTTGTTAAAGCAACCATAGACCACAATAAATGCGTATTTTCTTAAGATTTTTTGAGCAACCAAAGACCACAATAAACGTGGATTTTTAAAGATTTCTAGGAGCAACCAAACGTGGATCTTTTTAAAAATTTTGGAAGCAACCAAAGACCACAATAAACGTGGATTTTTTAAAGATTTTTAGAAGCAACCAAATACCACAGTAAACGTGGATTTTTTAAAGATTTTTAGAAGCAACCAAATACCACAGTAAACGTGGACTTTTTAAAGATTTTTAGAAGCAACCAAATACCACAGTAAACGTGGACTTTTTAAAGATTTTTAGAAGCAACCAAATACCACAGTAAACGTGGACTTTTTAAAGATTTTTAGAAGCAACCAAATACCACAGTAAACGTGGATTTTTTAAAGATTTTTAGAAGCAACCAAATACCACAGTAAACGTGGATTTTTTAAAGATTTTTAGAAGCAACCAAAGACCACAGTAAACGTGGATTTTTTTAAGATTTTTAAGAGCAACCAAAGACCACAGTAAAAGTGGATTTTTTAAAGATTTTTAGGAGCAATCAAAGACCATGATGAGCGTAGATTTTATAAAGATTTTTAGAAGCAACCAACGACCACAGTAAACGTGGATTTTTTAAGGATTTTTAGGAGCAACCAAAGACCGCAAGGTGTTCGTATAGAAAACCGCAAGGTGTTCGTATAGAAGACCGCAAGGTGTTCGTATAGAAGACCGCAAGGTGTTTGTATAGAAGACCGCAAGGTGTTCGTATAGAAGACCGCAAGGTATTCGTATAGAAGACCGCAAGGTATTCGTATAGAAGACCACAATGTATTCGTATAGAAGACCATAAGGTCTTCGTATAGAAGACCATAAGGTCTTCGTATAGAAGACCATAAGGTCTTCGTATAGAAGACCATAAGGTCTTCGTATAGAAGACCATAAGGTCTTCGTATAGAAGACCATAAGGTCTTCGTATAGACGACCATAAGGTCTTCGTATAGAAGACCTCAAGGTGTTCGTATAGAAGACCGCAAGGTGTTCGTATAGAAGACCGCAAGGTGTTCGTATTTAAGACCTCAGTTTCTTCGCTTAGAAGACCTCAAGATCTTCGTTTAGAAGACCCTTAAGATCTTCGCTAAGAAAACCTCAAGTTATTCGCTGTTAAAAGACCTCAAGGTCTTCGTTTAGAAGACCACAAGGTCTTCGTATAGAAGACCACAAGGTCTTCGTTTAGAAGACCACATGGTTTTCGTTTTGAAAACCACAAGGTCTTCGTATAGAAGACTACAAGGTCTTCGTTTAGAATACCAAAATGTCTTCGTTTAGAAGACTACAAGGTCTTTGTATGCGAAATCACAAGGTCTTCACTTAGTAGACCACCAAGTCTTCGTTTAGAAGACCATCGGATCTTCATTTAGAAGACCCCCAGGTCTTCATTTAGAAGACCACAAGATCTTCGTACAGAAGACCACAAGGTCTTCGTATAGAAGACCACAAGGTCTTCGTATAGAAGACCACAAGGTCTTCGTATAGAAGACCATAAGGTCATCGTATAGAAGACCATAAGGTCATTGTATAGAAGACCACAAGGTCTTCGTATATAAGACCACGAGGTCTTCGTATAGAAAGACCATAAGGTCTTCGTATAGAATGACCATAAGGTCTTCGTATAGAAAGACCATAAGGTCTTCGTGTAGAAAGACCATAAGGTCTTCGTATAGAAAGACCATAAGGTCTTCGTATAGAAAGACCATAAGATCATTGTATAGAAGACCATAAGGTCTTCGTATATAAGACCACAAGGTCTTCGTATATAATACCACGAAGTCTTCGTATAGAAAGAGCATAAGGTCTTCGTATAGAAAGACCATAAGGTCATTGTATAGAAGACCATAAGGTCTTCGTATATAAGACCACAAGGTCTTCGTATAGAAGACCACAAGGTCTTCGTATAGAAGACCACAAGGTCTTCGTATAGATGACCACAAGGTCTTCGTATAAAAGATCACAAAGTCTTCTCATAGAAGACTACAAGGTCTTCTTTTAGAATACCACAAGGTCTTCGTATAGAAGACCACAATGTCTTCGTATAGAAGACTACAAGGTCTTCGTATTAAAGACCACAAGGTCTTCGTATAGAAGACCACAATGTCTTCGTATAGAAGACCACAAGGTCTTCGTTTAGAAAACCATAAGGTCTTCGTACAGGAGATCACATGGTCTTCTTATAGAGGACTTCTTACTGAAGACCACATGGTTTTCGTATTGAAGACCACAAAGTCTTCCTATAGAAGACCATAAGGTCTTCGTATTGATGACCATAAAGTCTTCAAAAGGTATTCTTATAGAGGACCATAAGGACCTGTTATAGAAGAGCACAAGGTATCGTATAGAAGACCACAATGTATTCATTTACAAGACTCCAAGGTCTTCTGACTAATCAATTGTAAGGAACGCTTAATCATTCAAAGCGTTGGGTCCTAGCGGAATCTCCATGTTAAAATTGAACCGGGAGTTGAGTATAACACCAAAGTTCTCAACTTGTTGTTAGCCAACCAAATCCTGCCCGAAGTCTAGCTACTGAAACCAGGTGAAAATTCCATCAAAAGTGAATTGTCCAGACCGATTTCATTTCTGTTGACCATGACAAAGACCCTTCAGGCTTTGCTCTATCCCAGCAACAGAAATAGCTATCCAGTTGCTGATCATCGACATGGGTTTCGTAAGCAGCACAGCACGACAACAGCGCTGCACGCCGTCTCCACATATCTCAATCGGGGATTTAATCAGAAGAAGCCGTACGATAGGACAGTGTTGGTGGCTCTTGACTTATCAAAAGCCTTCTATACTTGAGGACTTCGAAAAGACTACTTTCCGCTCAAGATGAATTATCAATTAAAAATGTGGACACCAGTCGTACATACGTGGAATTCAGGAACATGAAGTCGTCACCCCAGAGAGCGAAACAAGGAGTGAAACAGTGATGTCGCCTGACCTGTTTAACCTTTATCATTCCTGCATTCCACACTCTCCAAACGGCATTGACATCGTTACTTAGGCGGATGACATTGGTGTCGGGTACCTTAATTACTTATTTTGTTGTAAAATCTGACTTCCTAAAGAAATATCCTCTACTAACTCTGCGGCTACTCTCTTCAGCGAATATCCTCTACTAACTCTTCAGCGCATGGAACGGGGATACGAAGACCTTTGCATACCTCTGATGGTACTGTCTGTCGTCCATAGACGCCCCTTCGAAGGCTATTGTCGTCCAGATCTGTGAAGGACTTCTGTCCTTCATAAAAGATCTTTCGTCGCCTATAGATGACATTTTGTAGTGTAGAGAAGACCGTTGAAAGATTATGTCAGCCATAGAAGACCATCTGCCTGCTACAGAAGCTCCAACGTCATACCGAGATGGCTTTACGTCGTCTATAGAATACCTTTTGGTGTCGAGGGAAAGCCTGCAAAGTATTTTTGTCACATTTAGAAGATCGACGACCTCCGGCACTCAAGAAGTCGAAACCCTTTAAATTGAAATAAGGGGTGATATTTCTGGATCTCTTTAACGTCTACCCTTTTTGTGTTCCATTCACTCCACACGGCATTGATATCGTTATATGTCCGTACGATTGTGCGATTTTGACGTCGAGTGAGGGAAATTCAAATATCTTCCACTAAATCTGCGGCCAGTCTTCCATGAAAAACATTCTGTATTCCAGAAAGGACCTTTGTTGGGCTGCTACAGAAGGTCCAATGTCATCTAGAGATGGCTTTATGTCGTCTATAGAATACCTTCTGGTTTTCCCTCGACACCTGAGACGTATTTTTGTCGTCCTTAGAAGATCGACGATTATTAAAGATCACCGGCAAACAAGTAGTCGAAACTCTTTAAATTGAAATGAGGGGTGATATTTTTGGATCTCTTTAACTTCTACCCCTTTTGTGTTCCACCCACTCCAGACGGCATTGAGATCGTTACGTATGCGGACGATTATGCGATTTTGACGTCGAGTGAGGAAAAATCTGCGGCCAGTCTGTTCCCCAAAGGGAATGCCGAGATGAAGGCCTTATGTCGCCCATGTAAAACATTCCGTGTTCCGGAAAATACCTTTGGTGGTCGTCTTTTCCATAGAAGCCACTTTAAAGAAAGTCATCTGTCGTCCAAAGGAGTCCTTCAATGGACTTATCTATGTCGGCCATAGAAGAATACCCAATTTCATCCCGAGATTGCCTTATGTCGTATACAGAATACTTTCTGTTGTCTGTAAAGTATTTTTGACGTCCATATTTTGTCATCCATAAAATACCTCCCGTCATCAAGAGACGACCTTAGAAGGACTTTCATCTCCATCCTTCGAAGGACTTCATTCATTCATAGAATATTTTCTGTCGTCCATAGAAGGCCTTTGGTGGTCGCGCGTCTTCATAGAAGACATTCGAAGAACCTCTGTTGTCAATTAAAACTATTCTAAGGGTTATTGTCGTACATGGAACTCGTTCGAAGGAGGTCTATAGAGGTAATTCAATTGGCTTCTGTCGTCCATAGAAGGATTTTGGAGATCTTGCGTCTGCACGAAAGACATTCGAAGAACTTCTGTTGTCCATCGAAGCCTTTCTAAGGGCTTTTTGTCGTCAATGGAAGTCGTTCGATGGATGTCTGTAGGGGCTTCTGTCGTCCATAGAAGTCGATGGTAACAGAATTCCGACCAATAACTACCCCAAGCCGGCAGCACTTGGGGTGCAGATACAGAAATTTTGTTGGTCACATATAAAGCGATAGGTCAGTCTGTGGTAAGCAATGTGACCCCAGTGTGGTCGGCTAATATAAGTTCCACGCAATGGAATAATATTAAATGCCCTGAGAACTGCAATCTCATGTCAACACTCTACCATCTGCTTGAGGCAACGAAGTATCTTTTAGTAGAGCAATACAGTTGCATTGCAGTACTTACTCGGATGTTACCGTGAGTGGCATCCTAATCACCAACCAACTCACCCCTACACCCAGACATGTCAAGAGGGATCTTCATGACCTAGAAAGAGGTCCAACGTTAGCTGATAGACCATAGAAGACCTAGCTGAGTAAGCCTATCAAGCAGGATTGAATAGCATTCACACACAGATGCATTCGCAGATGCCAATAAACGACTGTCGTGTGAATGCGGTTCTTGGAGTATATCCTCCAGTTAAAGAACGTTCAGTTGAGCCAGAATAGTTTCGGTTCCACTATGTTCTGGATGTTACATTCGACTGAAATCCTATGACAAGGTTTGATTAGATCGCGCAAAACACCTAACCAATGTGGATTACAGGCTTTGACACACCTTTTCAACTGCCCTGCAAAACCCTATCAACCCAGCTAACTCCACCCAAATAAGACATTGGATTTCTTAGATATTGTTAGGAGCACCCAAATAGGATAATAAACGTGGATTTCGTTGATTGAAACTCTTTTCGAGTTTTAATCGGAATTGATATGATTTTTGGATAACTGCTTCCGATACGACCTGGATTTTAAATAAAAGCCCCCCTTACATTGCTATAATTTGGAATCCTTTACAGCTTTTCCCAACTTTATAAACATTGT